>NC_138370.1:106600545-106617477 GCF_054177405.1 Leptonychotes weddellii
GGGGATGTGGAGAAAGGGGAACCCTCCTACACTGTTGGTGGGAATGCAAGCTGGTGCAGCCACTCTGGAAAACAGTATGGAGGTTCCTCAAAAAGTTGAAAATAGAGCTACCATATGATCCAGCAATTGCACTGCTGGGTATTTACCCTAGTAACTTTTCTTAATGTGTCTAGATATCTGCTAGTTCTCTCACTTTTACCACAAACTGATCACAATTTTTCTTTGACTTTTAAATTATTCAAAGGGTTTCAGGTGAATACAGGCAAAGCACCACTAATCGTATTTGTAGGTCAATATTTTATTTTATTTTATTTATTTTTTAAGATTTTATTTATTCATTTGGCAGACAGAGAGAGAGATAGCGAGAGCAGGAACACAAGCGAGGGAGTGGGAGAGAGAGAAGCAAGCCTCCTGCAGAACAGAGAGCCCAATGCGGGGCTTGATCCCAGGACCCTGGGATCATGACCTGAGCCGAAGGAAGACGTTTAACGACTGAGCCACCCAGGCGCCCCTGTAGGTCAATATTTTAATCAATCAGTGATGTACCATTCATTTTATTTTAATAGGTTAAAATCATTTTTTGTTTTATTTATAGGTTAACTGTTTTGCTTTATTAATGGTTTTTTTTAACTATGTATATCCCTTTTTATCTGTTAAGTTAAAAATTTTATTTAGAAATATTTAAAAACATTTCATTTATTTGTTTTATCACATTGTCATAAATTTAACCAGTTATTACAAAGGTTTTGTAATATAACTACTAATGTATTTCAACAAAATTTAAAAATTGGAAAAAATGTAAAAATGCTACTTTTTAGAGTAGCATCTACTTAATTTAGAGCTCCATCCTTTGTTTTTCTGATTACTAATGTATGTGTAAAAACATAATTTTTGCTTAAATCTATAATTACATCTAAAGTGCTGGGTGGCAGCAAATTTAGTGCTAATAGGTCTCTGTGACAGAAAGAGTGGTGAGAGTAAAAATAACAGCTATTCCTAGATTCAGCTTAAGATACAAACTCAATGAGTTGTAATTATTATCACATGTAACTTGGCACATAGAAATGATAAAGTGAATAGTTTAAACATACTCATCTGCAAGTGTTTTTGACAACCCACAATGTAGAATATTAAACACTTGAGAAAAGCTCTCTCAAATATCAGAACTCTTTTCATATGAGACATAACTCGTCGTATTCTCATATCATGTCAATTATCTACTCTTTGTATTGTTCCTAGGTAGCACAGGTAAAGAACAAACAATTATGGTGAATAGAAAGAATAAATTATGTTTTTAGTGACTTACTTTATCATTATTTATATTTTACCAGTTTATATGTGAATATTAATGAATGCCTTTGGGTGCCATAGAAAAATATGTATATTTTATTTCAAAAAATTGTAAGCAAGCATAGAATATAATATTATACAGTGTATTGCCATTGGAAATATATGACAGGTGAAATGGGCATTTGAATTGCATACTTTTATTATTATCAGTGGCTATGATATTTTGTTTTATGTGTCAATTTGTTTAGGCTATATTACCAGTTATTTAACCTAAGTGTTGATGGGAACCTATTTTGTAGATGTGATTAATGTCTATAATCAGTTGACTTTAAGTAAAGGAAATTTACCCACCATAATGTGGGTAGACCTCATTTAATCAGTTGAAGGCCATAAGAGCAAAAACTAAGGTTTCCTGGGAGAAGAAGAGAGACTTCTTCTCAAGATAAGAATCAATTCTTGACTGAGTTTCTAGCCAGCAGTCTGCCTACAACTTTCTGACTTGCCAGCATCCACAGTCATATGAACTAATTCCTTATAATAAATCCATCTCTCTGTCTCTCTCTTACTCTTTCTTTCTCCTTCTTGCTCTTCCAGCTTCTCTCCTTTTCTCTCCTCTTCCCATTCCTCCTTCCCCTCCTTTCTGTTGGTTCCATTTCTCTGTAGAACCCTAGCCAATATAGTGGCTGTTAGAATAGGAATAAAAAAACTTATGGATGAAAATTATTCTGTCTGTTGGCAAAAATAATATAGATTATTTGTCAGACTTCCACAATAAAATAAGATTAGAAATTTAAAAAGATACAAAGGATTTATGAAAGCCCTATATAATTATTCATATACATAAATCCATATTTTCAAATTATTTAGTGACTTTTTTCACAGCAATATAGGAGGTGAAGGTATTTATTATTAACATTGTAAAAATAAATATAGTTCACCTATGTCATCCTAATGCAAAAATAAGAAGAGAGAACAAGATGCAAGAGAAACAAATGATTAGGATTATATATCCTGACTTCCAGTACTGGAACAAATTTTAACATTATTGTGAGATGAACCATTAGGATGAGGGGAAAGCCTAAGTCCCTAAACCATCCTCAGTTGTAATTTTTTTAGGCATGGTGACCCCACGTGAAAACAAGAAGGTGGAAGAATAATGGTTGTTAAACTAATGAGTTTATCAGCTAGTTAGCTGCTTCTGCATGACCAAGCTGCAGTCCCTGAATTGTCCATGTTTGGGCAGTGATAAGACCAGGTCTTGCACTCATAAACCTTCCTTGGCTCCATGAAGATCCAGAAGTTCTTACTCTTCCCTCAAGGATAGAGAAGGTAGCTTAAAAAAATTAGCAGTTTTGCTAAGGGGTTAAGGGGGCAAAGTAACTCCGTAGTAGTTATGAAATGGGCAAGTGAGGCCAAGACAAAAAGTATCAACTATTAAGGAGCTCTTAAAACCAATAAGAAAAAAAATATATATATATATATAAGGCAACTCTCCATAAAGACCAGTAAGAAAGACTTACACAAAACTTTTACACACAGATGAGAAGTCCACTACCTACCCACAACCATCCTGTCACGCTAGCTTTCCTTTCCCCACATATATAGATTACACCTCCAGGAAGAAAAAAATGGATATTAGCAGTCTCCTGAAAGAGACTGAGTTACCTGGATGATACTTTAAATGGAAAGAGAAGGAAATAGATTAAAATGTTAAGTTAAAATCTGTACTCCACTTCCATTCCCAGTGGAGTTCATGAAAAAGATGAGACCTGTTTAGAAAACAAAGAAGCTTCATTTTCTTCACATATCTGAAAACTAGTGTATTGAATTTAAACTCCATTAAATTTCTAGTGAAATGATTCAGTAGACCATGATTAAAGAACCAATTCTCTGCTATTTGACATATTTTGATTGTTCTCAAGGCAAAAGGGTAATAGTTAAGTTGCACATTCAGAACCCTTTAGAAATTAAAGTATGTTGTCACATACTTAACATTATTAGTCTACCTTGTAGAATATAAAATGTAAGGGTCGTGATAAATTCACTCTTGTGATGACCTTTTGAAAAATGTATCTATTTTTCTATTTAGTAAAGTATCCCCCAAATTTAATGTGATAAGAATTTTCATGAACTCATGAAAAATTCAAATATCATAAACCAGCTTAATAAAGATAATGTTCAGCTATTTATAGTTAATCCTTCAATTGCAAGGATAAATAATCTGCTCTTTACTCCGAAGCTGATTTTAACTGTTTTAGAAGGCAATGTTTGAATCTCTCATCCTATGTGCTATGCAAAAAGTTGGGGATAAACATTAAAATTCAGGCCCTCAAAGTTCTATACATGATGTTCCCTGTCATGATTGCAATAGTAAAAGTTTTTATCATTTTGAATTTTCTATGAAGAGCCAATAGCTTAAAAATAACCAACTTCTTGAGTAGCCAGCAATTTCAAAACCAAATAAAAACAAACACCAGACTGGTTAACTGTTAACAAAGTGAGAATGAATGAAATGAAATATTATCACCAGGTTTCGAGTTTCAAAGAAAATTTTAAATAGAATGCCAATACACAAAACATAAAATTGTATTTTCTTGCTGAGAATACAGATACACACCTTATAAACTCAAATTTATAGCATTTAGTTACATAATAGTTTATAAAAGAATGACAAGGATCTCTTGAATAAAAAAATTTGAACGTTATAGTGTGGGGTCAGAGTTATACTTTATAGCAGTTTACAATTCAATATCTTTCTGTTTTGATTTGGTTTTATAGTAGCAAGTAAATCTTGATTGAGAGAGAAAGGTATTGGAAGTGCATATGTTTTTCTTTAATAGCTCACCATGCAATCTAATTATCTTTTTAACTAAAAATTCCAGAAGCTTTAAAAAGAGATAGTAGAAAATCATTAATATCTAACAATTTATCTTATTCCTTAATAAGTGAAGCTCAGTCGATAAGTAGTCAATTTGGTGGAATTAGGGAAAGATAAACTGGTTTTCAACCATTTTATAATTTGAATATCCGGAATAATGTATTTTTCCAATTCATCTGTAATATTATGATAATTTTCAATGGTATCCTAAAATACTTATCTCATTGCTTATCATAGAGATAGTCATTTAAAATTGCTTAGGAAATTTCATTTTTTTTACTGGTATTTTATCTGCAATTTGAAGTATAGATCTTTGCAACCTATAATGGTTAAGTGGGTTCATTCAGTTTATTTAAAGTCAGCCTTGAAAATTTTAGTAAACAAACTAGCTATTCAAATTCTGACTCAAGGTGCTGGACTCAACACATGCAGAAGGCAGAAAACAGAATTAAAATGGTGAACACAAGGCACTGCTGATTAAAAGTAAATTATTATTAGAGCATAAAAATGTTGAGAAAATTCTAGAAGATTCGAGTCAAAGAAGACATGATTTCTTGAGATGGCAAATAGATAGAGAAAACCAGAACCCCTCTACCAGATCTATCCAAGTTCCTTTTAAAGAAAGTTGAGGCTAGCTTCAAATTCAAACTAAAAAAGTTTGAAGAATGAAAAATGACTTTAAGATAGTCATCTAAAGTATTTAAAGAACTGTTTACATACCTGAGCCAATCACACCCTTTTACTTTCTCCATGTATAGCATTGCTGGGAGTAACCTGCCCAGGACACTTACGTGGGTTTAAAGGCTTAAACAACTAAACTGAAGGAATATTTAAGACTGAAGTATATACTTCCATATTAAAATGTGAGGGTCAAGAAAGAAAGAAAGAAAAGAAAGAAAAAAAGAAAGGAAGAATGAAAAGAAAGAAAAGAAGACAGCTCAGCCCAGATAACTCTCACTACATTAATCCAATTCCAGAATAATGCCCTCCTAAAGCAATTGAGAGGGTCCCTAGTATACCTGCCCGTCCACTGACTGGGCAGTAATTAAGAATGCCTACCTGTTAATAAATCCCTTCAAATTGCTTAGAGTGAGTTGCCAGTTATTTCCTTCAAGGGAGGGATCATTTTGTGAAATATACTTTTATAACCTAGAGGCAATTTACACCACATAATTAACCTAGCTTTCATTCCTAAATATGAACTAAGAATCATTAGAAATTTGAGAGCAACTATAAGCATGAAATAGATGGACCAAAATGAGTACACAGACCAAATGACCCTGAAAGAAACAGATTATAATTCAGGCACTAAAAGAGGACATTAAAAATTCAAATTAGTATCCCTTGAGAAATTCAAAAAGACATTGTATCTCTAAGAAAATAACCAGCTGTTGTGAAAGAGCAATCAGAGAATAAAGAGTTCCTAGAAATTTTAAAAAATGATTAAAATATTTAAAATATTAAACGGGCACCTGGGTGGCTCAGTCGGTTAAGCATCTGCCTTAAGCTCAGGTCATGATCTTAGGGTCCTGGGATTGAGCTCCCTGCTCAGAGGGGAAGCCTGCTTCTCCCTCTCCCTTTGTCCCTCCCCCCTGCTTATGCTCTCTCACTCGCTCTCTCTCGAATAAATAAATAAAATCTTTTAAAAATAAAAAAAATAAAATATTAAACAAATAGACCAAATAATAGACTTTATGGGATTGAAGATTAAGCACATAGTCTGAATATTAAACATGCAGAAATCTTTTAGAAGGCAGAGGAAAAGATAAACACTAGTAAATATGATGTAAAAAGTTAAAACACATGGAAGCAAGAGGATAGATCCATGTAGTTGAAGTTAAGGAACCATGGACAAAGATGGCGGGGGCAAGATATAACCAAAAGATTAGAGGAAAATAAATTGAAAAAAAATATGTATATATATTATTCTTTGGATTTAAAGGGTAAACATCCTTCTGAGAAGATAGTCTTTCTAGTAAAAGAAAGAAATAAAAACATAGGATATTCTTAAGGAAAGGAATCGGATGAAATTTGAACTTCTCACTAGTAATATTGAATACTATGTATTGCATTATATTCTTTAAAGTTTGGAAAGGAATTTAATTGATGCATAGAATGATCTACCCAATCAAACAAAGTAAGAGAACAATATATATTTTGGACCTTAAATTTACTATTCATTTAGTATATATATGTGAGTGTGTAATATATATATATACACACACACATACATAGATGAAGAGATATTCCTACATAAATGTGTAAAATGTAAAATAATAGATATTTTTATTTTTTTATTATTATTTTTTAAAGATTTTTATTTATTTATTTATTTATTTGACAGAGCGAGAGAGCACAAGCAGGGGGAACAGTAGAGGTAAAGGCAGAAGCAGGCTCCCCGCCAAGCAGGGAGCCCGATGCAGGACTCGATCCCAGGACCCTGAGATCATGACCTGAGCCGAAGGCAGACGCTTAATCATCTGAGCCACCCGGGCACCCCAATAATAGATATTTTTAAAGTGGTAATAAATAGAGCCAACTTAGAAGAACTAAAAGTATCCAGTGGCTCTTAACATTTCCAGTATTTTACATATAGCAGCAAAAGTACAGTGAAATGGGGTCACAATTTTATCTCTGTGACCTACCCACAGTACCTGGCTACTTGTTTCTATGGTGACTAATTATATGACTTGATGAATGTGACAGTACCTGATTTATCATGGGCAGTTCTAAAGGCATGATCCCTCGATGTGCCAGCACTAGATGCTCAGTTTGCTCACTAGCACGCCGTGAGCTCCTTGTTACATACAGAAGAGCACATAGTTCTCTAGCAGAGATGGCATGGCCTTGCTCCAGAACCCTAAGGATCTATGTGACAACCCTATTTCTGGAACTTTCAAGAGAAGAAGACAGTCCCTTTTTCTACCTTAGATACCTCCAGTATGATGGGATCTGTCAGGTCCTGTGGCCCAAGTAATAGGGCTGCTTGTCCCCTAGCCTGGACCTGCTATCAAATCTTTTCTTGCTCCGAAACCCACTTGAAGCTAGCAGCCTTCTATGTAAAGTTGATGCCAGCAATAGTCCCAGATGTAGAATATGCCAAAGAAGCCTACCAAACATTATGCTTCTTTCTCAGTGGTAAAAGGTATAAGATGCAATGACTAGTCCTTTATGTTGTAGATTCCCAAATTCCTGGACCAGTGTACTCCTAAAAATATCATCAATGTGATAAGCCCCTGAATCTTTGTAGTGCTTTATCTCTCACCTCTTGAGCACACACGTTTTATGAATCATTGTAAGTTCTCATGATTATTGCTCACAGATCTGATTAATATGATATCATTAATATAGTGAACCAAGGTGATGCTTTGCAGAATTTCTAGATGGTTCAGGCCTCTTTGGGCTGTATTGTAATAGAGCACAAAAATCTGAGAGTTCTGTTAATAGCTTAGTGTGCCAAAGTCAATGGTACATTCAGGAACCAGGGAGAGTTGTACTAGATAGGCCTGTGGACCTACTGGACACATTATGAAGTAGATGTTGGTTATAAATTCATTATTATTGAATACTTCTATGCCCATAGTCTAATGAGGAGCAGCATGGTACTTTGAATCTCTGTATATCAGAGTCAATTCAGATACATTACAAAAACTTTAAAATATCTAGATAGTCCCCTTTCCATTGTGTGGTCACCTAAGTCCTTTTAGGGAACAGTGGTCAAATCAATAATGTGATATATGTTTATAAACACACACATACAGTATGTATACAGATAGATACTAGGGTTCTCAGTAATGTGTTTATGTACGTGTGTATATGTATAGATACTAGGGTTCTCAGTTCCATATCTACATGTTCTGCTTCCAACCCTTACCTTTAAAGAAGCCGATCCTCAGCTTTAGATAATGCTGTTCCCCCTCACCAACATATTTCTTATCACTTTGGTAAATGGACTGTTCTCTGGGCCCTCTCAAGGAATATATTAGCTTTTGAGTTTTCCTTTTTTTTCCAGCTTTATTGAAATATAATTGACATACAACACTGTGTAATTTTGAGAGGTACAGCGTGAAGTTTTGATCTAGGCATATATAATGAGATTATTACCACAATACGGTTAGTTAACACATCCTTCACCTTGCATAATTACCATTTTGTCGTTGTTATGGTGAGAACCTTAAAGCTCTACTCTCATAGCAACTTTCAAGTATACACTATAGCATTGTTGACTATGGTCCCCATGTCGTACATTAGATCCCTGGAACTTACTCATCTATAACCCAAAGTTGTATTCACTGACCAGCATCTTCCCATTTCCCCACCACTCAGGTCCTGGCAACCACCATTCTACTCTCTGTTTCTATGAGTTTGATGTTTTTAGATTCCACATAAAGAGTTATCACAGAGTATTTGTCTTTTCTCTGACTGCCTTAATGCACTTATGAATGATGCCCTCAAGATCCATCCATGTTGTTGCAAATGGAAGGATTTCCTTCTTTTTATGACTGAATTATATGTATAATATATATATTATATAACAAATATAATAATATATTATATTATATATTATATATTATATATATATCATTATCATGGGAGTGCAGATCCTCTTCTATATCCTGTTTTCATTTCCTTTAGATAAATACCTAGATGTGGGATTGTTGTATCACATGGTAGTTCTATTTTTAATTTTTGTGGAATCTTTAAACTATAAACAACAGTGTATATATAGTGTATATATATATATATAGTGGCTGCACCAATTTATAGTCCCACCAATAGTGCATAAGTGTCCCCTTTTCCTCACAACCTCAACCAGAATTTGTTATCTCTTGTCTTTTTTGGCAACAGTCATTCTAACAGATATAAGATGTATCTCATTGTGGTTTGCAGTTCCCTGATGAATAATGATTTCTCTGGTCATATAGAGTAAACCCACTGTAGCATGCTACTTTTCTGATCTTTTTTATTCATTTATCAATATAATACCAAGGCAGCTCTGGCATCTCTACTTTATTTAATGAAAACTAACATATTTTCTAAGCATTCAGATCATCCCTTGTGAGAGTATTAAATTCTTGGTCATCAGAGAGTTCCCCAATGTGGACAAACTCTCTTACCCAGTTTTATATTCTGTCCACCAGCTGGCACCCTCAGGATTCCTTCCAGGCCTACTCCCCATTTCCTGCTGGCACATATTAGCCAGAGCCTGCAGCTCCTTTGACATATAAAACCTCTTCATCCTGATTAGGTCCACTATTTTCTGGTTGAGTTACACCAAGATTTTACCTGAATTAAGTCTGTTGCAAGTATCTCAGTTGTATGTGCAATTTAAAAAGGCTGAACTCCCAGAAACAGAGAATAGGATAGTGGTTGCCAGGGACTGGGAAATAAGGAAATGGGAAATGTTAGCTAAAAGGTACAAACTTCCAGGTACAAGATGAATAAGTTCTGAGGATCTAATATACAGTATGGTGACTCTAGCTAACAATACTAAACTGTATATTTATAAGTTGCTAAGAGAATAGGTCTTGAACATTCTCACAACACACAAAAATGATAATCATGTGAAGTGATGGATGTGCTAACTAACCTTACTACAGCAATCATTTTGAAATATATATGTGTATCAAATCATCACATTGTATACCTTAAACTTACACAATGTCAATTATATCTCAGTAAAACTGGAAAAAATAGTCTGTTGGGCAGGAGGGTAGTTGGGAGCCTATTTTTAAAAGGGCAAAGATTGCTTTGTACATTCTTGCCTTATTTGAGGTTCTTACATTGTTTGAAGCAAGCAGCTAGGAAAAGGGATCAATCTGCCAAGAACTTGGAGTTGGTCCTGAGAGTTCAAAAGAACCTCAGAACTTAAGATTCTTAAATGTACCAACACAGATTCTCCTTTCATAATCTCTGGGTTTTGCTACTTCCCCACCAGGCCCCAGCTTTGCATAGAAGACTTGCTGAGGCTGAGAATTCAGGCTTTTCTTTTCTTTTTTTTTTTTTTTTGAAGATTTTATTTATTTATTTGAGAGAGAGAGAATGAGAGAGAGCACATGAGAGGGGGGAGGGTCAGAGGGAGAAGCAGACTCCCTGCTGAGCAGGGAGCCCGATGTGGGACTTGATCCAGGGACTCCAGGATCATGACCCGAGCCGAAGGCAGTCGCTTAACCAACTGAGCCACCCAGGCGCCCGAGAATTCAGGCTTTTCTGAAGTTCTTCCACTCTTGCAGTTAAGCCCTGGGCTTAATCTTTAATGGTACTGCCCTAGGACTTCAGGAGGTGAGAGTCTTTTGAAATGCTGTCAAGAAAGCCCTATAACTCTACCTTTGCTTTAAGGTATTAATAGACATGAGCCTGTCATCTTTTCTCTTCAGTGTATCAGTGGTGCTTAGCAACAAGTATGCAAGTCAGTAAATGAACCAACTCTAGATGTCATTCTTAGAACCTCCTTTCTAGGGCCTCTCCTAGGTGGAATTCCCTAGAAGTGACTGAAGTGGGGATTCTTGTACTGTTATTTATTGGGGAAGTATACTTAGGATAAGGGGAGAGAGGGAGCGGGGACAGGCCAGGAGAAAAAGCTAAGGAATAACAAAAACTTAGCTGGAAACTAGCTTTATTTTGAAGCAAAATTAGACTACAGTGTTATTCACTCCTGTGACAATGGGTCTGGCATTCAGTCTTTGGCCAAGGTCTACTAGGCAGGAAAATTCATAGACGCCTATATGAAGGGACCAAGGAGAATTCTTCAGAGAAAGAGGTTGCTCTGAGTTTTTACTTGCTAATATATCCAGTAGCTGGGGGTTTGAAGACACTAGCCTGCAAAGTGTGTGCTAAGGAAATTTGGACAGGACACCAAAAGTATCCACTACATGCCTTCTTAATGCTTATTTCCTTAATTACCATATCATGGAAAGAACATGGGGAAAACGGATGAGCCTGTTTCTCGTCTAGCATATATTTAATTCAATATAGCAGACACATGTATTACTGAGTTTACAGTATATTTGTCTTTCCTTGTACAATTTTATGTGAGCTAATACGGATAGCCAGAATCTCAAAAAATGACCAGTGCATGAATATAATATTTCTAGTCAATGACATATTTTCATATGTGAGAAGTTTACTTTAGGGAGTACATCACAATTATAGCAGCTATACATTAAAATGCTGGTTATTTCCACCCAGCAAGTATATTTTATTACCATCATTCAAATAGTCCATAGTATAAGTATTTTAAATTACATTGTAGGTTAACACTTCCAGATCATCTGAATCATTTTGCTGAGTTTTTTTGTAATAAACATAGCATCTTTACGAAGTTCTATAATAGGGCACTGTGAAGGTAGGAAAATCAACTCTAGCACTGTTAAAAGTCAACATTTGGAAACTTCATGCAAATATTTTATAGCAGGACTAATTATATTCCTTTTGTATGCCTTCTATTTTGTTTGCTCATTTTTTCATAATATACAGATATAGGTTGCCCTTCCCTTTATCTCAAGGATCCTTCTAGAATAGTATCTGAGTAACACTCATGATTTGAACCTACACTCTTCATTCATTTTTCACATTAGGCAGTAGATAGATCCTATTCCTTTATGCTCCATCATTTTATCATTTCTTCTTTCCTATCCTTTATAGGAGCCTTAACAAGCCTTAGTGCATGTAACAGTGAAGGTGCCCTCAATTCACAGGCTTGGATGTTTGTTCTTCTATATCTCTGTATTGGAAATGATCCAGGAATTGGGCCAAGCCCTCTAGAGCACATCAAATACCAAATAGTCAATATTTTATTTCCCCCTCCTAAATGAACATCACTAGGCAAATTTCCTGTTCCCTGAGGAACATCTGAATGACATATTGCAGACTGTGCAGCCTTTCCACAGACCAGAATCTAAAACATTTACAGATTAGAAAGTAAATAAGCATATAGCATATGCTAATTCTTTCCTTATGAATAGTTATTTGTGTTTTCACTATTTAATGAAGTTATGGACTGTGGCCTTTCTGTGAAAGTACGGCAATTAGGAATCAATTACACTTTATATTGAAACACTGGTTACTCTGCTGCTGTGGGATAATTGGGAAATAACTATATTGTCATTTTTATGTACTTTGGCTACATTGAATCACAGCATTTCAGTGGTGAGGCACTGGCAAATTACACATACATTTGTTCATATTAGGTCATGGATTGTGAAGACAGTGTGAAAAAACTGCTCACTTAGAATGAACTCCAAAGATAATGTGTAAGTTCAAGTAGCTATGCAAAGATAGTGAGAGCTTCTCAATTAATTTTCATTCCCAATGCAATTAGTGCCACTTAATAGAATGTGGTGCAATATTAGAAAATGGATCTAAATGCTTTGCTGGTTTTCTTGTGTGTGTGTGTGTGTGTGTGTGTGTGTGTGTGATCTGACTAATAAAAGGAACTGAAAAATTCAGATAAAGATTTTTTTTTAAGAATTAAAAAATTATTTCTTTAAAAACACAAATGCTTTGAGGATGACATCTCAAAATAAGATGTGGAAACACTAGTAAGTTGGCATCCAGTATCCTGAAGAGGTTTTCAATTAGAACTTTTAAAGAGGAATGATTCTCTGCTTCTTATGTGAATGGGAAACAAACTCTTGTGTGTTGGAGAAAGATTTTGTTTTGCTTACTCGTTTGTATTTATTCCTGGCATTGACATCACTAACTTGGGCTCACAAGGTAAACTAGTGGTGACAGATCTTGAGCCAAGAAAGTAGCTGAAGAGTCTAATAAAAATGTCGCCAGACTTTCCATATTAAAGTTAAATATGTTGTTGTTTACTTTCTAAAAACAAAACAAAGGAACTCTAAAGAGCTTTACTTATAGGACATCTGTGTTAACAGAACTGACATTTTTTATCCCTGGTTTAGACGACCTGTCTCAACTTTTGCTTGGTGAGCTGAATTTGGCATGCAGATGTTTTATTTCAGTCCTCTTCCTTTCTTCTTTTCTTTACCTTTTTTTTAATTTTGAAAAAAATTATCAGCTATTTAAAAAATTTGAGTATCAAAACAAAAGACCAAAGGAAAAGAGAGAGAGATACACAGAGAGAAACCAAGAAACAGACCCTTAACTATAGAGTTAAAAAACTGATGGTTACCAGAGGGGATGTGGGTGGGGGGTGGGGGAAATAGGGGATGGGGATCAAAGAGTACACTTATCATGATGAAATAAATAAAATTTTAAAAAAATGACAAAAAAATTTGGAGATTTCACACTCACTTAAAAATAAGTGGTTTGAAAGTATAGCAGCAAAGATTTATTTATATGTAACATAGGTATAGGAAAGTTTAGCTAAAAGATGTTTTTTTCTGCCAAGAGGTAAACCTATCTTATATTTTTGATAATTTCCTGGTTTGCAGCATCCTCAATCTGAACGACAAGAAGAATCTTTCTGGCTTCCAGTCATACTTTTCCATGGCCACAGTTGAAAAATGTAAGCCTTTCTAAATACCTGGATCTCAATTCTTTCTTGAAAGCATTGTTCAGATAAAAAGGGATCCCATTTTATGCTTTGAAATGTAGTATGTACTTTTTTCCAATGGGTGGGGGCAATTATGTGTAATAGCAAGAGTTATAGTCCTTAAAATAAATTGAAAGCATTGATCCAGAGCTGCATTCAACTAATACCAACCCTATTATCTTCATTCAGACCAGCTCACCAAATGAGTGGTACAAATACCCTATAAACATCAAACTGTTCTAAAAGCCTGGTACACTTGATCACTGATTACACAATTACTTAAGAGGAGGAATCTGAGAACAAAAGTAATTAAGTACAGGAGATTTGTTTTTTAATTATAAGCAAACTAAATTAAATCAAACACAGAGTTACTACTGTGAAAGGAAGAATAAGAGAAATGGTCTCAAATGTGCCTCTCTAAAGCATTACTTAGTAGTCAACTGACTTACATTATTTAACAATAGGAAATTAAAACAATGGGTACAAATGTGTTTTTCTACTTCTGGAGGTAGAATTAGACTCTCTTGCTTTCATTTGTGTAAGCATGAAATTAAATTTAACTAACAGTGGAAAAAGTAAAATTATTTTAAATCTCTTTTGCTAGTAAATTTTTTTTTAAAGATTTTATTTATTTATTTGACAGAGAGAGACAGCCAAGGAGAGAGAACACAAGCAGGGTAAGTGGGAGAGAGAGAAGCAGGCTTCCCACTGAGCAGGGAGCCCGATGCGGGGCTTGATCCCAGGACCCTGGGATCATGACCTGAGCCAAAGGCAGACGCTTGATGACTGAGCCACCCAGGCGCCCCTCTTTTGCTAGTAAATGTTTATCAAAGAGTACATAAGCATTATTTCATCTATTTGTACTATATTTTTTCTAATGAGCCAAGTATCAGTAAAAACAGGTCACCTTGAAAGCATCCAGTAAGAGCAGTTTTAGATTCGTGTATCCTCTGAAAAGGAAGAACATAGAATGTAGTAATAGTTTATGATCATGCAAACTTAAAAGGACCCAGATTTCCATTTTTTCAATTGTTTCTTGAGGTTAAGTTTGGAATATAGGGAGATTTTCCCCCAAATTATTCTTTATTTTTCTCTGATTAAAGTAAGTTACAGTTTCTATTGAAGAATGCTCAGAAGCAACTGAAATATGAAATGGAAACATACCCTCTGTATTTGAGTCTTTTTAACCTGAAAATGACAGTTTCATAAGGTTTAATCCAAAGTATTGATGAGTATGTGTTTTCTGAAAAGAGTCTAGCATAGCAATATCACATGGAAGGGGAGCTTCTCCTCTTCCTCTGATACAAATGATCTGCGATTCATCCAGAATGCTAAAGTAGACTCATCAATATCTTAATTCCATCTTTTTTTTTTTTTTTTTTGTGCAACCATACATGATTATCTTTGTATTCTCAAATCAACCCTTCTCCATTCTTGGTGATTGATTTTGTGGTAATTTTGCAATGGTAGATGGCATGCTGGGTTTTGAAAAAAATATTTAATATCTAAATAATGCTTTGAGTGGAAGGAAAGAACAGGAAATGGTTGTCACTAGGATACATATGCCATAGTATTTATGATTTTGTAATATACCAATGAATGATTTTTCACTATATTTATGTGTGTATATATATATGTTTGTATATAATATATATATATATAAAACCTATGTATATATAGCTTTACAGTGAGTCAATTTCTTACATCAACTTGGTTCACACTTTCTTTCCACATTTTCACTGTTATTTTTTGCTAATGCTATTTCTTTTTCCTCCACAGAATAATTCTGTAAGTCCTAGAACATACTTTTCCTCTTTTATAAAGACTTCAATTATCTAGGTTAAATGTATATTATTTTCTGTAAATTCATAGCCTGTGAAAATAATAACTAAGTTTCAGGGAAGTTATCTGAAGTCCAAAGATTTTAAGTAGGTATACCCCTTGTTTTTTGTTTTTTGTTTTAATTTTATTTTATTATGTTATGTTAATCATCATACATTACATTATTAGTTTTTGATGTAGCGTGTTCTATGATTCATTGTCTGCGTATAACACCCAGTGCTCCATGCAGAACGTGCCCTCCTTAATACCCATCACCAGGCTAACCTATCCCCCAACCCCCCTCCCCTCTAGAACCCTCAGTTTGTTTCTTGGAGTCCATAGTCTCTCATGGTTCATCTCCCCCTCCAATTTCTCCACCTTCATTTTTCCCTTCCTGCTATCTTCTTTTTCTTTTTAACATATAATGTACTTTTTGTTTCAGAGGTACAGGTCTGTGAATCAATAGTCTTACACAATTCACAGCACTCACCATAGCACATACCCTCCCCCATGTCTATCACCCAGCCACCCCATCCCTCCCACCCCCCACCACTCCAGCAACCCTCAGTTTGTTTCCTGAGATTAAGAATTCTTCATAACAGTGAGATCATATGATACGTGTCTTTCTCTGACTGATTTATTTCGCTTAACATAATACCCTCTAGTTCCATCTGCATTGTTGCAAATGGCAAGATTTTGGGGTTTTTTTGATGGCTGTGTAATATTCCATTGTATATACACCACATCTTCTTTATCCATTCATCTGTTGATGGACATCTTGGCTCTTTCCATAGTTTGGCTATTGTGGACATTGTTGCTATAAACATTGGGGTGCACATACCCCTTCAGATTGCTACATTTGTATTTTGGGGGTAAATACCCAGTAGTGCAATTGCTGGGTCATAGGGTAACTCTATTTTCAACTTTTTGAGGAACCTCCATTCTGTTTTCCAGAGTGGCTGCACCAGCTTGCATACCCACCAACAGTGTAGGAGGGTTCCCCTCTCTCCGCATCCCCACCAAAATCTATCATTTCCTGACTTGTTAATTTTAGCCATTCTGACTGGTGTGAGGTGGTATCTCATTGAAGTTTTGATTTGGATTTCCCTGATGCTGAGCGATGTTGAGCACTCTCTCATGTGTCTGTTGGCCATTTGGATATCTTCTTTGGAAAAATGTCTGTTCATGTCTTCTGCCCATTTCTTGATTGGATTATTTGTTGCTGGGGTGTTGAGTTTCATAAGTTCTTTATAGATCTTGGACATTAGCCCTTTACCTGACATGTCATTTGCAAATATCTTCTCCCATTCTGTCGGTTGTCTTTTGGTTTTGTTGACTGTTTCTTTTGCTGTGCAAAAGCTTTTTATCTTGATGACATCCCAATAGTTCATTTTTGCCCTTGCTTCCTTTGCCTTTGGCGATGTTTCTAGGAAGAAGTTGCTGC
>NC_138370.1:106617977-106647842 GCF_054177405.1 Leptonychotes weddellii
TGTTGATCTTTTGCTTAGATCATCTGTCCATTTCAGTGAGGGGGGTATTAAAGTCCCCTACTATTATTGTATTGTTGTCAATGTGTTTCTTTGATTTTGTTATGAATTGGCTTATATAATTGGCTGCTCCCATGTTAGGGGCATAGATATTTACAATTGTTAGGTCTTCTTGTTGGATAGACACTTTAAGTAGGATATAGTGTCCTTCCTCATCTCTTATTATAGTCTTTCATTTAAAATCTAATTTGTCTGATGTAAGGATTGCCACCCCAGCTTTCTTTTGGTGTCCATCAGCATGGTAAATTGTTTTCCACCACCTCACTTTCAATCTGGAGGTGTCTTTGCGTCTAAAATGAGTCTCTTGCAGACTGCATATGGATGGGTCTTCTTTTTTTATCCAATCTGATACCCTGTGTCTTTTGATTGGGACATTTAGACCATTTACAATCAGGGTAACTATTGAAAGATATGAATTTAGTGCCATTGTACTGCCTGTAAGATGACTGTTACTGTATATTGTCTGTGTTCCTTTCTGGTCTATATTACTTTTAGGCTCTCACTTTGCTTAGAGGACCCCTTTCAATATTTCTTGTAGGGCTGGTTTTGTGTTTGCAAATTCCTTTAGTTATTGTTTGTCCTGGAAGCTTTTTATCTCATTCTCTTTTCAATGACAGCCTAGCTGGATATAGTATTCTTGGCTGCATATTTTTCTTGTTTAACGCTCTGAATATATCATGCCAGTTCTTTCTGGCCTGCCAGGTCTCTGTGGATAGCTCTGTTGCCAATGTCATGTTTCTACCATTGTAGGTTACAGACCTCTTGTCCTGAGCTGCTTTCAGGATTTTCTCTTTGTCTCTGAGACTCATAAGTTTTACTATTAGATGGGGTGTTGACCTATTTTTATTGATTTTGAGGGGGGTTCTCTGTGCCTCCTGGATTTTGATGCCTGTTTCTTTCCCCAAATTAGGGAAGTTCTCTGCTATAATTTGCTCCAATATACCTTCTGTCCCTCTCTCTCTTTCTTCTTCTTCTGGGATCCCAATTATTCTAATATTATTTTGTTTTATGGTATCACTTATCTCTTGAATTCTGCCCTCATGATCCAGTAGTTGTTTAGCTCTCTTTTTCTCAGCTTCTTTATTTTCCATCATTTGGTCTTCTATATCACTGATTCCCTCTTCTGCCTCATTTATCCTAGCAGTTAGAGCCTCCATTTTTTATTGCACCTCATTAAAAGCCTTTTTGATTTCAACTTGGTTAGATTTTGGTTCTCTTATTTCTCCAGAAAGGGTTTTCTCTAGTATCATCCATGCTTTTTTCAAGCCCAGCTAGTATCTTTATAATTGTCATTCTGAACTCTAATTCTGACATCTTGCTAATGTCCGTATTGATGAGGTCCCTGGCATTTGGTACTGCCTCTTGTCCTTTTTTTTTGAAATGATTTTTCCCATCTTGTCATTTTGTCCAGAAGAGAATAGATGAATGAGAGAACAAAATGCTAACAGGGTAACAACGACCCCAGAAAAATATACACTAAAACAAATCAGAAGAGACCTGAAACTGGGGGAAAAGAAACAGAAAGAAAAAAAAAGAAAAAAAAAAAGAAAAAGATTAAAAACAAAAAGAATATGATCAAATATGATCAGGCTGATGAATAGATCAGTGCCACACACTAGGTTTTGGGCGTATTTTGATCTGTCAGAAGAAACTGCCTCCCAAAATTTTAAAAAACGAAAAACTTATATATGTACAAAAATAATGGTAAATATGATGAAGGGATGGAATATGACTGTAAAGATGAAAATTATAGAAGATTTTATAAAAGGAATTGATAAGATAAGAAATTGGTTGAAAAAAGAAAGAAGAGAAATTAAAAAAAAAAAAAGGAGAGAATGTGATCAGGCAGGAGACTAGAACAAAGCCATACACTAGAGATTTAGGGTATATTTTGGTCTGTTAGAAGAAACTGCATCCCAAAATTTTAAAGAAAGAAAAACATATATATATACCAAAAATAAGGTTAACTGCTGTGAAGGGATAGAATATGACTCTAAAAATAAAAAATAAAAAAGATTTTTAAAAAAGTGATTGATAAATGTTGGTTGAAAAAGGGAAAAAGAAAAATTCAAAAAAAAAAAACCAAAACAGAAAAAGAAAATTAAAAAAATTAACTTGAAAGACTAAAGTATCAGGGGGAAGAAAGCCATGAATTCTATGTGCGGTATTCCCCTAGTGCTGGAGGTCTGCTGTTCTCATTGATCGGGAAGCTTGGTCTTGGCTGGCTGTTCTTGCTGATCTTCTGGGGGAGGGGCCTGTTGCTGTGGTTCCCAAATGTCTTTGCCAGAGGTGGAATTGCTCTGCCCTTGCTGGGGTCCAGGCTAAGTCTGGGGAGTCTCCCCGGATCTGCTTCTTGTTGGGTCCCTGCTGGAAAAGTGGTGGCTCAACTGTGCCGTGGATCATGGTTTATGGCAACCCTGAGCTGTGAGCCCACTCCTCAGATCCGTCTCTGCAGCTGGCTTCCCTGCTCTGATCCCTGGGAGCTCTGCCACACTCAGGCACCCCTGGTCTTTCTGTGACCCCGATGGTCCTGAGACCACACTCTCCCAGCGAGGGTTCCACCCCCCCCACTTAAGCCACTGAAGCCATGTCCCTCGGCAGAGCAGACGGCTAAAAGTTCCGATTTTGTGCTCCACTTCTCTATCACTTGCTGGTAGCGGCTGATGGAGGCTCCCTCCCCCCGCAGTCTATCTTCCCAAATATCACCTCGGATTCACTTCTCTGCACATCCTACCTTCCAGAAAGTGGTTGCTTTTCTGTTCATTGAGTTTTTGATATTCTTTTCTTGGATCTCCTGTTGAGTTCATAGGTGTTCAGAATGATTTGATACCTATCTAGCTGAATTCCTGGGACCAGATGAAATTTAGGTCTCCTACTCCTTGGTCATCTTGCTCCTCCTCCAGGCATACCCATTGTATTACTTATCTATTGCTGCACAACAAATCACCACAAATTTACTGGCTTGAAACTTACTCATTTATTTTCTCACAACTTCTGTGTGTCAAAAATTCAAGAAGACCCATTTATATCATGACTCTTCACAGGGTTGCCATTAAGGCATTGACCAGGATTGGAGTCTGAGAGAAAGTACAACCAGGAAGGGTTTTTCCCAAATTCATGTAAGTGGTTGCTGGCATGGGGCAGTTCCTCTTGGGCTATTGGACTCAGAACCTCCTATCTGGCTTTTGGCTGGAGGCCACTTTCAGCTACTTGCCATGTAGACCTCCCCTACATGGCAACTTGCTTCATTAAAGTCAACAAGGAAGAAAGTCTTCTAGCATGATGGAAGTTATAATCTTATGCAACATTATCATCCCATTTCCAATGATGTACTCTCTTGATTAGAAGCAATTCTCCAACCCACCCTCAAGAGGAGATGATTACACAAGTGAATATTGGGTTAGAATAATTGGAGTGATTTTAGAGCCTGTCTTCTATACCTATGTTCCCAGCTCTACTTTGAGTTCCTTTCTTTCTTTTTTTTTTTTTTTTGGTGAAAACCATATTAATCCTCATCTCATTTGCATTTGTCTTCATTTTGCCTCAAAATCACAATCTCTATAAACTCAAATGAACTTATGCTCTATACTTGTTTGCATCTCCATCACCCCAAAGTAGAGAATTTTGGAATTCAATTACATGAAAAGACTAAAAGAAGCAACTGATATTTTGATGCATATATCTTCTGCTCCACCATGATCCTTAGTATTCATTATGTTGAAATATGTTATTATATATGTACATTATTTTGGGGTATTTTTATGGTATCAGTGTTTAGAATAAGGAGAGAATAAGGAGGGAATAAGTACCTTGGTAGGATCTTGAATTGAGAAGAGTGACAATCACTGTTAGAAACTGGCCACCAAAAACATGAATTGAGTTCTATGATAAGCTATGAAGCAAAAGTGATCCCAAAAGAGTTAGCTTGGACCTAAAAGATATCTCACTAGAAATCTATCTCAACTTTTCAAGAAAAATTGTAATTGTGACCCGAAGCCTATTATTTTTGTACTTATTAGTACTACTGACATTTATTTTCATTGGATGTAGCAGATATAAATAATTGCTTATTTAAAGCTATTTACAAACTATCTAAAAAATTTCCCCACTTACTTATGTACACAGTGTCTTTCTGACTTCTACTTCAGAATAATAATCCTGGTTTGTATTTAGAGGATATGGATCAAAAAGAAGGGAGAGGGTTGGGGAGGGGTAACAGAGTGATGGGTATTAAGGAGGGCAGGGCACATGTTGTGATGTGCACTGGGTGTTATACGTAACTAATAATCTTTGAACACTACATCAAAAACTAATGATGTACTATACAGTGGCAAACTGAACATAATAAAAATAAGGAAAACCATATTTTTTCTTTTGCAAGGCAAACTTTATGTATATAAAATAAAATGCTTCATGCAGTTAAAAAAATAGAGTTAGCTAGCTAGATTGATAGCTAGCTTGCTAGCTACCTAGATTCCTAGAAACTTTGAGCTCAGAAGAATTCAAAATGGCTATATTTATTATTATTTTATTCCCAGTCATCTTAAATTCTTTCTTTTTAAGCTTTTTTAACAATAAATATGATAATTTATTCCTATTTGTATACCACTTCTTAAGATATTTGTGTCTATAATCTCAATTTCTTTTTTATTTATTTATTTATTTATTTATTTATTTATTTATTTATTTGACAGAGAGAGACACAGTGAGAGAGGGAACACAAGCAGGGGGAGTGGGAGAGGGAGAAGCAGGCCTCCCACGGAGCAGGGAGCCCGACGCGGGGCTCGATCCCAGGACCCCAGGATCGTGACCTGAGCCGAAGGCAGATGCTTAATGACTGAACCACCCAGGCGCCCCTATAATCTCTATTTCAATTGAGATATTTACCTATGTTCATATTAATTTGTGTTTAATGTAGAAAATATAAAATAATTTTACCACCTGTCAGATATCACTTTTAGCTTAAATTTCATTTAAATTTTAAGATATTTTCCCATAAAGAACTTTTCTTAATTTTTATTTTGTAAAAGTTATTAATGTTTTTCTTTCTTCATAATGCCCCTGGGCCCAAGCACAGAAAGTCTTTACACAGCACACTATTATGTAGGTATTGATCTGTGCTTTATTCTAGAAATAGTGTTGTTTTGTAAATCTTCAGTATATACAAGATTTATTATAGTGTAAGATGTAAGATCGAGGTCTAAATTACTTTTCCAAATGACTAACAATTTTTTAAACACCATAATTTTAATAATCTCTTGCCCCATTACTGCTTTGACAGACATGAAAATCTATTTAATTCTACTGATCTGTTTCTGCATCAGTTCCATAATGTCTTAATTTTCATAGCTTTACATGTTTAAAATATGATAGAGTAAGTTGAGCACTTTTCCCTTATTTTGCAAAAATTTCTTCATATACTCCAGTCTTCTTTATTGAAACTCTAAGTGAGGTTTTATATTTTTCTTTATATTGGCATTTCTTATTATGCCTACCCTATTATCTTGTCTTTGTTATATAATATAGATTTTTAAAGAACATTTTAATGTATACTTTATATATGTGTTTAAATATGCATTTATAGGCATGGAGATATTTTTGCTTATTTGTTTGTTCTTTGCTTTATATCAAGAAGCAAATGATTTGTGAGTAGATTTTATCAAGTACACAATATTTCAATAACTTTTCAGATGTGTGGTTAATATGGCGGAAATAAAATTTCAAGAAAGGGAATGATAATTTTTGACTATTAAAGAAAAGTTTTTCATATTTTTAAAATTGATGATAATAGATACTTAATATTCTTATCACCTCTTATTCATCCTATTGGTGAGAGAAGTATCTCTGCCTTACATAGTGTGAAGTGACCAAACACCCAGCACCCAACATGGGACAGATGAAATTGACAGCATCTTATTAGTGATATAAACTCACAACCTGGGAAAGGTAGATATTGCATACCGTGTAAAGCCACACAAGGGTAGCATTTTGGAGCTCAGAGAACAAGCAGGAGCTGTGGAAGGCAGCCTTTGCAGTGACAAGAAGATGAGGTGCCACCTTGTCTGGCAGAGAAGTGAAAACCATTAGATTGAGGACTGGAGGAGTGCAGTTGGTCCAGCTGATAGGGACTAGCCAGGTGGGGAGCCATTTCCACTGAGTGAAGGACATATCTGGTGAAAGCACAGGAACTCACAGTTAGTGGGACCCACGAGGCTCAAAGATGTCAAGAAAACATATGACATTTTAGGCTTCATATTATAATTAACCCCTTGATGTTTTCTCATCAAATATTTACTTTAGTGATGACTAATATTTTTAGTTAGTAGAAGAAGTGCTTTTCTAGGAAACCAAGGAGATACTTTACCAGAAGGGCCACATGGTGAGGTGTTATCAAAACCCTGGACTGTAAAAATGTCTCTCTTTGTGGCCAATAAAGGCAAATGAGGTATCTGTATTACATTGGAGTAAGAAGTACATGTCCCCAGGGAGCATGAATTTAGACTCAGCAGAGGATCCAGTTTCCAT
Organism: Leptonychotes weddellii; assembly: GCF_054177405.1. NCBI lineage: Eukaryota > Metazoa > Chordata > Mammalia > Carnivora > Phocidae > Leptonychotes > Leptonychotes weddellii. Next base: position 106,624,560 of record NC_138370.1, read on the forward strand.
TTGTAACTTAAATAGTAGATTTTGAGGAGGTCATTTGGCCTCTTTGTTAAACTAACTGCTTGGGGGTCACCTGGGTGGCTCAGTCGTTAAGTGTCTGCCTTAGGCTCAGGTCATGATCCCAGGGTTCTGGGATTGAGCCCCGCATCAGGCTCCCTGCTCTCTCACTCCCCCTGCTTGTGTTCCCTCTCTAGCTGTCTCTCTTTCTGTCAAATAAATAAATACAATCCTTAAAAAAAATAAAAAATAAACAAACTAACTCATAACAGAAGTGGAAGTTCCATTGAATGCCCTCTTCAAGAGCCCTCCATCATACATTTTGAGAAGTGGAATGAGTGCCTTGTTTACTATTAGTAATGTAATTAGTAATGGGGAATTCCAAAGGGGATTAGAGCATCCTGGTAAGACCTTATGTTGTGGCCCTAGTATATATTACCTTGAATTATATTTTGAATATCTGTGAAGCAAGAGATTCCCAGATTCCTAAAGGGGAAGCTTTAGTAGAAGAGGAATTGTTGCTGCCACCAGCTGCACTAGACAGCTAGACCGTTGGCAGTGGCCCAAAAGTTAGCAACAAATGTGCCGATGGACCAATCTTTGACTGCGGCATCCAGAACTACAGTGATTGCCTGATGTTTGTCCGACTGTGCTGATCCTTCTTTATTAGGTACGTCCTGGTTAAGGGATAGAAAATAGCAACATTCCACTGACCTCCATCACATATAATGGTGGTAATCCCATCTGTAAAGTCAATGAACTCTCACTGCTATTCACTCAGTTAATCCTATAGGCTCCTCAGGTAGCCAAGGGGTCCGAAAGATGAGTGACCTCCTCCAGTATTGTGGCATCTGACAAGGAACTAAAGACAGGGAAGACCACCCATCCTGATGCTAGGGTATACCAAGAGGGTCCAAGTTTGGTTTTGTCCTGTAGAAAGGTGATGTTGGTAGCTGTGCTATGCCAGTTGGGAGCTGATTCCCAAGACATGATGGATACCTTGGTGTGGAGTGTCACAGTTTCAGGATCTATGAAAGCCTCTAATTCCAGGATAACCCAGTGTGTGGCCAGTAATTGCTGTTCTAATGTTGTATAGTACAGGGCTAAGAAAAGCAGCTTCTGACATCAGAAGCCCATGGGTTGCTAAAGCTTCTACAGTGAAAGAATGTCTGAAAGCAATAACAAGTGTCCTGTTGATTTCAACTTGAGCATATTTCAGGATTTTAGTTGGAGGAATTCCCCTTTAGGTTGAGCCAATTTATAAGCAACAGCATTAGTAAGATTAAATAAAATCTGTAAATAAGGAATATGGTGCCTCTTTAACCCAGAAAGGACTAAAATATGTTACATAGGAGGAGGATGTGATCAATGTAATATCATACCTGTGCTCTTGGAGAAAAGATGGATGCTGTTAAGATATTGCCTGCAAAGATTGTGTGTGATGGCAAGCTTGCTGATGTACCCCAACATGGGACCTCTAAAATTCCCATGATTTTGTGGTTTAAGGAAACTGGGCTTAGGTAAGGTTTGAATTAACCTTTTCATGTGTCACAGGCATGCCATGGTGTTTTTCCTTGTAACTCTGAGGACAGATTTTTTCCTGCAGCAAAGGCACAAGCAGCATGGTGGTGCAGTGGAAACACCCAGGGTCCACCAACTATTCTCTGCTACATGGCCTGTGCAAGTTTCAGCTTTTAGCTACGTATTTGTAGTTTTTGGCTGATAAGGGAACTAGCAATTAAGGAGCGTTTTCTGCAGGCTGGGGGACATATCTGATGAGAGCAGAGGGATTCAGTGGCCCTATGAAGCTCAAAGATGTCAAAGCACTACATGAAGTTTTAGACCTTACAATACACGTAGTCATGTGACATTTAGATATATTTTAGAAATGATGTAACCATTATAAAAAAACAAATTACATCATTTGCAATTACATAAAGTTATAAAAATTTGCATAATTTTTTAAACGTTTGAGTAAGTACACAGTTTTTTATTTTATTATTTTATATATATATATATATATATATATTTAAAGATTTTATTCATTTATTTGTCAGACAGAGAGAGAGAAAACACAAGCAGGGGGAGCGGCAGGCAGAGGGAGAAGCAGGCTCCCCGTTGAGCAAGGAGCCCAATTGGGGCTCTTTGTAAAACTATTTGAAGTTCACTCCTCTGGGGAAATAATCTTCTCTTTTTTCATAGCCAACTTTAGCTCTGTTAATCATATGAATATTGGATAGTTCTTTTACATATATCACACTTACTTTTAAATACATTTTTATCCTACAGAAAGTCTTAGGAAATGTGTATTATTTCTCAGTGCCTGGTATTGTTGGAGCTTAGTTTTTATACATTTGGACCTGTACTCTGCATAGTTTGTGACTTGAAGTTTCCTTATTTTGTTGAAGGATTTTATTTTTTCTATTTTTTTCACTTTATTGAATGAGTGAATTTTGAGGACAGGAAATGAGGTCAATAACATATAAAATATATAAATATGTAGTATAATATATTCTATATATTACATATAACATAACATATGATATATTTTCATATTCTATTAAATTATATTTATGAATGGATGAATGTCCTTTGACTTATAAATGCAATAAATTTTGTAATATTATCACCAATCAATTCAAGAAATATTTTCTAAACACCTGCTATATTAATACATTGTGTTGTTTAGTGGATGATACAAATCAGTAACAATAAGTACCTGATTTCAAACATTTGACAAGCTATTTTAGATTTATTAAGATACATTGCTTATCACCCTGGTAATCCAAAATGCAATTAAAAAGAGAGAAAGTGAACTAATATTTCAGAAATAGAGATATTTATTAAGATATGAAGCTATAATTTGGTGAGGTACCTGGCCAACTAGAATAAAATTAAAGTGGTTTTAACGTCTTGATATAGTCAAGTTTCTCATGGGTTTCTCGCAAATAGCATGTTTTCTCCTATTAACATTCAAAGGCAGTCTAGACTGATTTTTGCATGACTTATGATGTCAAAATATTATTAAACTAAATGCATTTTTTTCTTTTCCTTTTAGGTTTTGATATTAATTCCCATGTCTAATAATTTTATTTTTAATTTTTACAAACTTCTAGAGAAGACTACATATACTAGACCTTTCTCATTAAATAATAAATTAGCTTTTGACTTGTCCTAAAGATATTAAAAATTGATGTATATGGAATTTCATTCATAAATGAAAAGGGACAGACATATGATTAGCACCTAGCATATTCTACACTTTTGTAAATATTATTTTACTTAACTTCACAACAATCCAGAGAATAGTATCTTTAATTTAGATGAATTTGAGAACCAGAGATACTAACTGACTTGCTCTGAACCAGAGTTAACTAAACAGCTGTATAAGGATCTGAATTCAGGCTAATATCCAAACTATGTCCTATGTTCATTCACAACAAAACTGTATCCATAGAAAGATAGGAAAACTCTCCTATCATAACTGTATCTATTAGGGTTAAATTATTTGATTCCTTTAGAACAAACACTATTAATTGGTCCCACTTTGGAGATATTTATATAATTTATTCATTCATTTAACAAATATTTATAGAGTGATTACTATGCACCAGGCACTGTTTTATGCACTGAGGAGAGAAGAGGAACAAAACCAAATCTCAGGCTCCTGGGTGGCTCAGTCGTTAAGCGTCTGCCTTTGGCTCAGGTCATGGTCCCAGGGTCCTGGGATCGAGCCTCACATCGGGCTCCCTGCTCAGTGGAGAGCTTGCTTCTCCCTCTGACCCTCCCCCTGCTTGTGCCCCTTTCTCGCTGTGTCTCTCTCTGTCAAATAAATAAATAAAATCTTAAAAAAAAAAAACACCAAAAACCAAAAAACCCAAATCTCTGCTCCAAAGGAGTTTATATTCCAGTGAGCAAGGCAAGTTTTATGTAAACAAACAAATATATAATGATACAGTTATAATATGAGTAAAAAGGAAATACAAGGAAGGAGATGATATCAGGACAAGTCAAGGTTAGGGAGTTTTGCTTTAACTAGGGTACCCAGGGCACATGTAACTGTCAGTCTATAGTTCTTAGGATGAAATTTATGTCATCAACGATGCACAGTCTACAAATGGACTCAACAAAAATGCATTCTAGCAAGGGAAAACAATATTGCTAGAAGAATATTTTGGTACTGTTTGGAGGACTTTTATAAAGAATAAGCTTCCCAAGTTAGATGTGTTATTTCTTGCAACTGCAGATAATGTGGCTGAAAAGTAAGTTCGTGCAAGGACGTTGATTTCAAGTCATGGGTAAAGGATTACTCATGAATTTAGAATCACTCAGACAAACAAATCTTCCATTCTATCATATGTTGTTATGGGCCTTAATTAACATTACTCCTATAATAACAAATCAAAGAAAGCACAGACATTCTAGAATATAGTATACAAGACTCATTCCATTTAAGTAGTACATTTATGTTTCCTTTGAAGGCACAGCAGATCCATCATCATAAATTTATATACACTCTATATAACATTGAGCTTTTTATGGGTACTTTATTGGCTTTAACATTTATGAAATAGTAGCCATTTTAACGCCATATATTCAAACATATTGATTTTTCTCAAGCCAGTACCATTGCTACAACAGCATTTCATTTAAAAATTGTAGGCCAGAGCAGCTGTCTACTGATGGTTTCTATTGATCATGCATAGAAAGTTGAATTCATGGTAGAGCAGAATATTACAAACTTCAGAGTTTTTGTATTAGTTTCCATTTTTAACTGCTCACAGTGTTTTGCCTATCTTTTAGAATTATTTTTAAAGCAGCATTCATGGACAAAATAACATGGGAAAATTTTTTTTTTTTTTGCATAAGAATTCATATCTTTCGTTCAATGAAAATTGGCAGGGCGCCTGGGTGGCTCAGTTGGTTAAGCGACTGCCTTCGGCTCAGGTCATGATCCTGGAGTCCCGGGATCGAGTCCCGCATCAGGCCCCCTGCTTGGCAGGGAGTCTGCTTCTCCCTCTGACCCTCCTCCCTCTCATGCTCTCTGTCTCTCATTCTCTCTCTCTCAAATAAATAAATAAATAAATAAATAATCTTAAAAAAAAAAGAAAATTGGCATAAAGACTAAATGAAAAACATCAGTGGGTATATACTTCATCAAGACAAATATATGCATCATATTTGAATTAGCCATACGTTCCTACCAACTTCTCTATCTACCTATATAGTATATGTAGCCAAAAGAAAGCAACTAACCTATAAAAGGGCATGGACAAAAAGTTCACACATGAAGAAAAACAAATAAGAAACATTTAATATCACTAATAATTAAAATAAATGAAAACAAAACAGTATTAAAACGTGTCTATTGAATAAGAAAAATATTTAAATGATAGTGTTATTGAGGCTTCAAAATTATAACTTCAGTAAAAATAGTTTCTCAATCTTATTACACAAAATATTTAAGATCATGTATACATAACATAGCAAAAATAAAATACATCGTTTTGAGCATAGGGCAAAAGGAATACAATGCAAATATTCACACACACCACTGCATCCTGTAGCTTTTGTATATGAGCTGGAGATATCCAAAAAACTTGGTTCAAGTTTCCTAGTGGCCAAAACACAAACAAAAACAAGTTTCGATTAAAATAGCCATAATGGGGCGCCTGGGTGGCTCAGTTGGTTAAGCGACTGCCTTCGGCTCAGGTCATGATCCTGGAGTCCCGGGATCGAGTCCCGCATCGGGCTCCTTGCTCAGCAGGGAGTCTGCTTCTCCCAGTGACCCTCCCCCCTCTCATGCTCTCTCTCTCTATCTCATTCTCTCTCAAATAAATAAATAAAATCTTTAAAAAAAAATAGCCATAATGCCCTAACACAAAATCAAATTATTGATCAAGATAATTTTTTCTTGAAGCTAGACTGAAGTGAAGAGATATTTTCCACGCTTCTCCTAAAGAGGAAACTGGAGTACTAGAGTATATCCTAAACTATATCCCTACAGGAACTATAATTCTGGTACTCATGAAGCTGCTTTAATAGCATACATCAGTGCAAACTGACAGCATGAGGCCTACCCTAAATCACTGAATTCTAAAGTAACAAAATAAAAGCTGCCCGAATGCAAGTTTTATACTGATCCCAGAAATAATATTTAGAATGTCTAAATAAATATATATACTCCAGGTATATGCCCTATATATAATGTTTCTAAAAGCTTAGGAGCAATTCACTTAAAGTTGACAAAGGGTAACAATCCTCTTATTTCTGCCAAAATAGTCTTACTAATATGCCAACACATCCAATTCTTTCTTTTGGGAATTTAACTAGCTATATTCTAAAAGATGAACCTTAATCATATGAAGGCACCCTACAGGAAATCCATCTGGTATAAAAGAAAACCTCGACTGGCCAGGGTGAGGAGCTTGGCACCAAGGAGAACTAAAAGAATAAAAAATGATTCCTGGAGTCAATACAGATTGCTTTATTTTATTTTATTATTATTATTTTTTGACTTGTCCAAGGTTACTTGATCCATTTTTTAATTGTTTTTACTCATCAGTATTTATTATTATTATTTTTAAAGATGATTTATTTATTTATTTATTTGACAGAGAGTGAGTGAGCACAAGCAGGGGGAGCAGCAGGCAGAGGGAGAGGGAGAAGCAGGCTCCCCGCTGAGCAAGGAGCCTGATGTGGGGCTTGATCCCAGGAGCCTGGGACATGACCCGAGCCAAAGGCAGACATTTAACGACTGAGCCACCCAGGCTCCCCTATTTTTATTATTATTATTTTTTTATTATTATGTTCAGTTAGCCAACATAGAGTACATCATTGATTTTTGATGTAGTGTTCAACGATTCACTAGTTGCATATAACACCCAGTGAGCATCACAACAGATTATTTTAGATTCAACATTTTACTCATTCAAGTAGACAGGAGTACCTTGAGATATTTATACCAAGATATCCGTGATGGGAAGAAGCTCACAGGCGAATTGACTAGATAGTGTCTTGGACAATCACTGAATAAAATGGGATAAGAAAATTAAAAGGAGACACCTTCAGGGTCTGTGCTTTCAGAGAAAAGCTGGGGGGATGTTCTGTAAGGATGTATAGTAAGCATATAAATACAAGTTATATAAAGATGTGCAAATCCTACTAAAGGGAGATTGTTCCCAATCATTTAGACATGATGAAGCAGTAATTTTCCAAGTATCTGCCAGGAATGGCGAGCAATCCCTGTACTGACAGATGAATGATTACTCCAAATTTTGCTGTGAAAGAGAGGAGAAGGTAAGGGGTCAACTCTCAGAGACGAAGATCCTTTGCTCTTCTTTGCTCCCACTTTTATTGGTCCTTCAGGATAATCACAAATCCTTATCACTGTTTCTCAAGCACGTGATGTGTGACAAGGGGTCTTACTGAAACTGGGAGGATTCACGGGAAAGATAAGATATGCTAATCTGCCTGTTCTACTAAACATAGCCTAAGGGACAATGCATACATCTCTTAGATCACAGGGTGGCTGTTTGGGCTAAGAAAGCCTCAGGGAAGGTAACTCCCTGGGTAATTCCAACGGCAGAGTGGTCATGTGGGCCTCGGCAGAGTGGTCATGCAGGCCTGGGCATTCCAAAGGTCTACGCCCTTCTCCCAAACCCTCCCTCGCCCCCAGCGGCCTCCGTGTTACTATTTAGCAAGCCAGGTATTATGGCTGATTTCATGTTCTACATTAACCCCAACAAGTATCAGTGGCCAGAAAAATTATCTGAAAAGCTTAGTAATCAGATTTTCATATCTCAAATCCAGAAATTCAATTTCAGGAGACCTAGAGTGAACTGGGAGTCTCCACTCTATTTTACATGTATATGAAATGACCCTGACTCAGGTAACCCTATGTGGCCTCTTTCTACAAGAGAGAACGATGTAGTGTAATGGAGAAAAAGACCATAATGATTTTGAAAAATCCTGTTATGATCTAAGTCCCAAAAGTTGATCTAGTCTGTTTATTGGTATGTTACCTCAGGAAGTATTGTTTCTCTGTATGACAAGACAAATGAATTAATAGATGTCTGAAAATGTTCTAGAAACTTAACAATTATTAGTTATATTCACAAAGATAATATTAGAGTAACTTGATATATATATATATAATGGTTAAAATTAATAAGCTAAATCCTTAACAATATGAGAATATTTATGTAAATCATGTTTAATTATATCAATTAAATTGAATAAATGACACTATCAACATGATAATTACAATAACACATATTATATATATAAATATATATATATAAATATATAGTGTTACTTGAAACAACGGAAATCAAAATTAAATGTTCATGAGGATTACAACTATGTAAATTATGCATATATATAATAATAGTCACAAGGAAACGTTGGAAGAATTAAAATAGTTGTGTTTGGAGTGGGAAAAGAACATTTTTCTTTGTATAGTTTCATAACTGTTTGTAATGATATACTTCAAAAGTGTTCACAAGTTACTATTAAAATTATCTTAGTTATGTTGAAATTATAATTATAACATATGCTTTCTGAAAAAATAGGTTAGGCTAGTTCTTTGGTTAAGCATGTATTAATATATATATATAAAAAACACTTGGTTAAAATATTATTACCTCTCCAAAGAGTTTTTATTTTAATGTTTGCTATGAGAAGTCCATGGGAAATATACATTTACCTCTATTTTATATATTTTATAATATATATCAAATTGTAATTAACTATTTAATATACCTGATATAATATTTAATATAAGTAAATAATCCAATTATTTAATATATGACAATATATTATATTAAGTAATAATATATTATATATATCTATATAAATCACTACATATTTAGTTTTTAATTAATTTAATAAACATTTAACAAAATATTAATAGTTTGATTAATTAATTTAAAATCAAATTTATTAGATTTGATTATTTAAATTAAAATAACTTAATCAATTAATTATTAAAATATGGTAATTTTTATTTAATAAAAATTTAATTAATTATATATAATTTTTTCCCCAAATTCTGGCTGCTTATATCACTAATTTGAAGAAAGAGCTTCCATGAAACCTTAATGATTAACTTCCATATTTGTAGAAAGAATTTTAATTATGTATTGAAAAAATAAGGGTCAAACGCCCAAGGCATTAACATTTTCTGTGGGAAGGCAAGGGGCATTGACTGCCAGTAGATTTTAGCTGTTTGAAAGGGATATTCTGCTCTATGGCAATCATTTCAAAGTCACAATTTTGTGTCACAGTTCCAGTGCTTGCTTTTTAGGTAGGTTAGGAAGGAAGGTCCAAGAACTTAAAGTTCATTTAGGTCTATCTCAAATTATGATCCTCAGGCTGATATCATAGAGCAAAACCCGAGATACTCTAGAGTGAGCTGTATGACAATCTTGCAACAGAAAGTGGATTCTCAGCATAAAAACCAGAGTATTAATACTTTTATTTTCTTTTCCAATGATCCCTACCATTATCTTTCACCAAAGACTTAAAGTTATTTTCTAATCAGTCTTCCCTTTTCAATCTATCATATGTACTGCTGCTAAATTTTTTCTTCTCTATAATCTAAAGGTGACATAGAAAGTGAGATGATTTTATTCCTGTTGTATTCTCATCTGTATTTAATGTGAAAAAAGGCTTTTATATTTTAAACTTGCATTACTAAAGTGATTTATCTAATACTGACTGAAGAAATACAGTCCCTAAAGAATGTTATTTCTAGTCTCTTAAATATATTTTGGTAAAAGCCAATAGAATATTCCCTAAGTAGAGTCTTGGGTATTGTATTGTAACATCAAGTAAACAATTAGATTTTAATGTACCCAAATTTGATTTTTATGTGAAAAACACCCACTTTTTTTCTGAACTCATATAACATCCTCAGTAACATTTAGCAATATGACAAGTGGATGATTTTAAGGACCCCTTTGCTATTGTGTTATGTTGTACTACCACTGATAACATCTTCAGGTTGCGTAAGAAAATTAATCACCATTTATACATGTGTAACTTCAAACAATTTGTTATAAGGTCATAAAACTAAGTTTGTTGACCTGTTAATAATAAATGTCTATAGGAATGGGACTGTCCTTTGTCAAATGACATCTGCATTGTCAAAGAACACTTGACACTTCTTTGGCTCATGTTTTTAAATTGTCCCTAGAATAATGACGATTTAAAATTCTATTATTTTCCTTGTCCCATTTTCGTAGTAAGTTCTAATAATATTCTGAAATAAAAATATTTATATTTCTTCTGTTTTGAATAGATTTTGAAGAAATTACTACAATGTGTTGCTTTCCCTGGTGAGCAATTCTAGGCAGGAGCAAGTCTTGCTTCTAATAACTTCTAAGAAAATAGAATCGTTTTGAGTTTACCTTAAATTTTTTCATCTACATAGGCTAACGAAAGTATTGACTTCTGTTTCTAGAATATATGTAGAGTTTCAATAGAGTTACATTAATAACAATAAGCAGTATTTAGGGGGCTCCTGTCTCCACCAAAAATTTTTGCAAATCCCAACAGGCCATTGTAAAATATCTCCATCCAATTATTTTTTTGCAATCCCAAAAGGGTATCACATTTTTGTTACCAGTATATTCCCCATTAAATCATATTATACGTCAAACTCTCTGTTCTCTTGCTCTGACTGCTGTAAGGATATGCTTCCTGCAGAATCATCTAGTCAGTAGGAAGAGAGTCCGGCCGGCTACTGCTGCTGCTGCCTTTAGCCAAGGATATTAGAGCCACCCTACCACTCATTCTAGTGACAATGTGTTCGTTCTTTCATTTATTTAAATATATTCAATAAGCTTTTAATATATATGAGGAGCTCCACTAGACACTTCACTGGGCATACAAAGATGAGTATGTCCAGGCTCCCATCCTGAAGCAGCAGTCTGTTTGAGAGAAGGAGAGAAGAAAACAAGAAGATAATACAGTGTGAAAAAACCCAAAGATCAAAACTATGCCATAGTTAAGCACAGAGTGCCACAGACACCTGGGAGGAGGTTGGGAAAAGCTACCAGTAAAAGGTGATGCCTAAGTTGAAATTTGGATAAAAACTCACCACATAAAGGAGTGTAGGGTGGGTAGAGGGACTACATAGTAATAACAATTATTAACATTTATTACACTTTTACTAACTCCTAACTCACTCTTTTGAGACTTAAGGTAATGGGTGTAGAATCTTCAAACAAGTATGACTATCATTTTGTAAATGTTCCAAAAATATCAGATATCACCATCTTACATCAATCACTATAGAAAATATTAATCTCTCATGTATCCTTTATAATTAATATGATGTTATTAATATATTATAAGTAAATTATTTAATAAAATGTGATAACCACTATTCCCATTTTACCAGTAAGGACAGAAGGTTTCAATATCATTAGTTTCTTGTGGAAGGCAACATAGGTAATAAGAGGTGCAGCCCCTTCCTAAACCAGTGTCTGCCTGATTCCATAGGCTATCATTGTTACTTCAAACTGCCTGAAAGGACTTTTCCAGCTAGAAATAAGGAAATAAACTGAGACTAGAGAGTAATAAATTCAGGGAATCACAAGCTGTTTTCCACAGGTTGGGGATAGAGCTGACTGAGGAAAACCTGAAAGGTATACAGAGGTCATAGTTTTAACTTTAAGGGTAATGAGAACCTTTCAGTTTCAATTTATATTTCAATATATTTACATTCTGGTTCTTGTGAGGAGAGTAAATTAGAGAGGCACAGGAAGGGATGCCAACCAACTAACCAAATAGACCAACCATTCATTTGGTGGCAAATTGATGACATTGAACTCATTCCACTAACAGCTATAGTTATGCCAAACCAATAATGCTGCCTGGGCTAGTGTGTCCATCATGTAACACCACCACCACTGACTGAGGCTGATATCCATGTCATAAGTGACGGCGTCTATGGATCCCCAACACCCTGATGCTGCTTCCTATGGCTATGCAGGCATTGTGAAAGTACCTCCATGGTGACATGCTGGAATACTTAGTGTCTCAGAGTTGCATTGTGTTTTCTTGATCTCCAGAGAAAGGAAGCTTCATGGAAGTCTCTTCTAAGATGGAGGAAATGTTGTCATTAATTTTGGTTATACTTCACTTCACAGGTACCTCAGCAATATGACTTTCCATTTTATTGTTTTATAAAGCTTTTAGCAATTTACATTTCTAGGTTTTACATTGCAATCCCATTTTTTCCTATATCCAATGAAATGTTGATCTTAATAACTTATTTCATAGAGTAATTTATTTCAATTTATCATCCCTTGCTCTGTCAATTTATTACCCCTTTTTTTTTTTAAGTAAAATTTTTCTTTAATCAAAGTGTAGTTGACATACAATAAACACTATATTAGTTTCAGGTGTACAAAAAGTAAAAATATTGTTTAAAAACATTAAGAACACTTAAACTGAATCTCATTAAGATAAAGCCTTCTATGTATCCAGAATCCATTACCACTGCAGTTTTATAAGTTCAATAAAATATCTGTGAATATACATTTTTTGCAAGTAATACATATACATATATGTATTTGAGGAAATTTTGTTGTTTTGACACAAAATTATTTCAGCTTTCAGCATCTTACTCTGTTCCAAGTGACACTAAATAATTAGCCTTTTTTTTTCTAAAAAAAATCTTATTTTGTTCCTGTGCCATGATAAAGATAAAGTATATCACATTAGTGCCCATGTGGTCAGAATTGCCAATCATGTACTGGATCTAATCAGACCTACCAAATCGTAAGGTCAGATGGGCTTAGCAGGAACACATTGTACAATGGAAATAATACATTCAGGATTATAAGCAGACAGCTCCAAAGACCACAACAAGAGGTGTGAAGAAGTAGACCAGATCCTTATGTTACCAATCCATATTGTACTGACTCCTGTCAGCTCACACCTAACGCTCATAGAGAGTTTCTTCTGACCAGCTGATAGAGAATGAAAATAAGGTTGATTCAAGGATAGATGAGGTGGCAAGATAAAAATGTTCTACTAGTACACTAGATCCTCATACAGGAGTGTCCTGAAAAGAGAACTGTGAGAGCAAGTTCTTCCAACAGGCAGAACTTTGAGCAGTATGACTGATTATCCAGTTGTGTAGTGAATGTTGTGGCCTGAGACAAGATCATGCCTGGATTCATAGGAAGGAGAATGGCTTAGCTAATTGGTTGTGTTCTGGAACAACTAAGATTGGGAATCTTTGAGGAGCAAGTTTAGGGAAGAAGCTTTCAGTTGAATCAATGGAAGTGGACACAAGATGTGAGGATCATGTAAGTCCCACTGGAGAGCATCCAAAGCTGAAGGACCTCTAAACAACTAAGTACACAGGATGACCTGGCCAATAAATTTAGGCCAATTTCTATTCTTGGCCATCAAAGTCCTTGGACAGTGGAGTCATAAACAAAGTAGACATGACAACAGAGATGGGACTACACATTAGAACAGAAACATGGCACCCTCTCATTGAGGTTGGTCTTGCTACTTCCACTGCTGAGTGTTTATTCTGCCTGCAACAGAGATCAATGCTATACCTGCAGTATATTATTAGTTTAAAAAAGGGACCAACCTCACATTTTGTGGCAAATTGATTACATTGGACCCCTTCCATCCTGGAAAGGACTGGCCAGGGTTTAGCCTAGCCAGGATTGATCGTATCTGGAGTGTGAGTTTGATTTTCTTGTTCACCGTGCTCTGGCAGCAGTGCTCCGAATGTGAAATCTACTAATATGGAAAATCGATTACATAACATTTTATTGGACTAAGGGATTGTTATATGGCAAAGAAGCACAGTCAGTGGTGGATATATTACTGTAGGAATCATAGGTCCTATCATATTCCAATCTATTCTGAAATTGCTAGCCTCATAGAGTGGTAGACTAGATCCTTGAAGGCAGTGTTGAGGAACTAGCTTGAGGATGACAGTCAGTAAAAATCAGGCAATGTCTTTTGGGATGCACTATACACCTTAAACCTATGGCCACTATATGGTGATGTGTGTCCAATAGGTAGACTGAATGAGTTCAGGGACTAATGGGTTAAAATAGGGTTGGCCTTGCTTACTGTCACTCACAGAATCCTGAGTTTGGTGGATTTGTGCTTCTCATCCTCACAAGACCTAATGTCTAGAGTCGCAAGTCCCTTTGGGTAGAGATTTCCAAGAAGATAAAAGTAAGGGTATCTGTAAGCTATCACTGCCCCCTGATTTCACTGAGTTCCCAATCAGCAAGCAGTGGTAGGTTACTGTATTATCAAGGGGAGGTAGGAAAAAAGAAGAATGTTTAGAACCTTGGTGACCTTCTCGCATTATCTCTTGCTATTCCCAAACTGAATTTAAGCCACAGATGCACAAGAAAAGCAACTGACGTCTGAGAAGGGCATCATAAAAATGGATTTAGTCTCCTTTGACTTGATATGTATCATTTGCAATGAAAGCCACCAAGACCCAGAGAAGTGCTAGCCAAAGGAAAGGGGAAGCTAGAATGAATTTTGGCAGAGAGATGATGAGTATCAGTTACAGGTTACAGAACAACTACAGAATAGAAAATTACAGTTTGCCCCACTATTTGCCCCACTGTCCCTACTCTTTTTTTTTTTTTAAGATTTTATTTATTTGACAGAGAGAGACACAGCGAGAGAGGGAACGCAAGCAGGGGGAGTGGGAGAGGGAGAAGCAGGCTTCCCCGCAGAGCAAGGAGCCCGATGCGGGGCTCGAACCCAGGACCCCGGGATCATGACCTGAGCCGAAGGCATACGCTTAACGACTGAGCCACCCAGGCGCCCCCCACTGTCCCTACTCTTAAATGTTGTCTCAGAAATTGTGATCAGACACAATTCCCCAAACCTGTGCCTGGCTGCAGTAATTTAGTGTTAAACATAAGTGGGTCTATGCCTTGTGACGTTTGAACTACAATACTATAGATTCTGCTGGTGACGTAGATTCCATTCACCAACTGGTGTCACCACACCCCACCTACTCAGAGTTGAGTTACTAAGGCTTAGAACTGTCCCATTCCCCAGAGAGTACCCCAACTGAAGAAGACTGCTTGTACCACTTGCCCCATAGGGATGCAGTTTGTGTTCAATGACTGCCTGACATTCAAGATCTAGAGATCCTCTTGCGAGTGTACAGAAGTTAAATTCTATGAGACTGCATCCTTGCTTAGCTGCTTTCCCTGCTCTGTGCTGTTTCTTTTTCTTTTCTTTTCTTTTTTTTATAAAGATTTTATTTATTTATTTGACAGAGAGAGAGAGAGAGCACAAGCAGGGGGAGCAGCAGCAGAGGGAGAAGGTGAAGCAGGCTTCCCGCGGAGCAGGGAGCCCGATGCAGGGCTCGATCCCAGGACCCCGGGATCATGACCTGATCCAAAGGCAGACGCTTAAGCGACTGAGCCACCCAGGCGCCCCTCTGTGCTGTTTCTTCATTCTCTTTCCCCTGAGAGAACTTCCCCCAACATAGCCTATGAACCTGTTTTAGATTCTACATCTTGGGAACCCAACCTAAAAACGTGGAGAAATACTATTTATATATTAATGTTTCCTTGAGGTATTCACACACTATCAATGTGTGGGAAAAATGGTACAACTGTTTACAAGGCAAAATTGTTTACATCCCTGTAGTTCTTTTTTCTCTCAGACATTTTGTTTCTAAGAAAGTATCCTGCATAGTCATACAAAAGTTGAAAGAAATATATAGATAAATGATTATTTTAACATTGTTTTTATTTTTTAATTTTTTTAAAAGGGAAGGTTTTTTTTTTAAGATTTTATTTATTCATTTGTCAAAGGGAGAGACTGAGAGAGAGAGAGAGAGAGAGAGACAGAGCACAAGCAGGGGGAGTGGCAGGCAGAGGGAGAAGCAGGCTCCCCACTGAGCAGGGAGCCCGATGCGGCACTCCATCCCAGGACGCTGGGATCATGACCTGAGCCGAAGGCAGACGCTTAATGACTGAGCCACCCGGGGAACCCCAACATTGTTTTTAAATGGCAAAAAAAAATGCTGAAAGTTTGTCAATATGGGGATGGGTTAAATAGATCATAATATATCCATATATTCAATACACCAGGGTAAAGTAGACTCATTTATTATAACAAAAATATGTGCAACACACCATAGAAGTAAATCAAAGAGCGTAAGTGCATGTACTTTCATGTTGGCAGAATTGAGTTATTTTGCAGGCACTGCCTCTTATTTACTGTGTGATGGTGAACAAAATACTTAACCTACATAAACCTACATCTCATTTTCCTCATTTGAAAAATTGTTTTTAATAAGATATCTCATGCAAAGCACTTAGCACATAATTAATGGTCAATATAAATTAGCTGTTCTTTTATTATTATTATATTTTAGGTGAAAATGTTAACTAGCAGAGCACTGGTTCATTGAGTGTATTTAGAGCATGGTATAGCACTCTATAATGTAGTTTATTTATTTATTTATTTTTATTTAAGGACGTGCATTTTATTTTTATTTTTTTTTAAGTTTATTCCCAAGTAGTTACGGTTTTTTATTATAGTGCAAATATAATATACCTTTAAAATAATTCTTATGATTGTACATTATTAGCGTATAGAAGCACAAATGATTTTGTATCCTGAAACATTGTTAAATTTGTTTATTTCTAACATATTTTTGTAGACACCTATTTTCTACATATAAGGTAATGTTTGCAAACCAAGCTATTTTAACTTCTTTATTTTCAATTTAGATATTGTTTATTTTCTGCCTAATTGCTCTGGTTATAATTCCAGTACAATGTTGATTAAAATTTGTTTTGTTAGTTTGTATGTATGTATGTATGTATGTATTTATTTATTTTTAGGAGAAGCTTTCAGTTTTTACCATTGAGTAGAATGATAGTTGTGAAAGGTATTGTGAGTTACATTTTTAATTGTGCCACCAGTTTTGTATCACTTTACTATTTTATTCAAGTAAGGTACAAACATGATCTCAACACTCATAAGGTAAAAAGATGGTCCCACTCCTGATCTACAAGGAAAACATTTCCTGTTACTTTACCACTTTTTGCTTCTATTTACCCATGTATTTTCCACTAATATGTTTGTTTTAATAATTAAATTCTAAATATTAAAGACCATCTTTGACTCATCAGTCCTGTCACTGTAATGGAGAAATACCCCTTCCACGTATAATTACATCCAACTCATTTTCCCTTTTCCTATCATTTTCAAATAATTTCATCCCATTTTTTGTTTAGAATGGCAAGGCTGACAACATTGTTTCATCTTCTTTTTTTGTTTTGTTTTGTTTTGTTTTGTTTTCAACGTATTTTTTTTTTATTATGTTATGTTAGATAGCATATTAGTTAAAGCATGGCCTAGAGCCAGATTTCCTAGGCTAATCCCTTTTTATATCACTAACAATTGTGTAACCTTGTGAAATTTCTTAAACTCTCTGAACTCCATTGTCCTCATCAGCAAAATGGATTAAGAGAATACGTCCTTCTTTTTGGGATTACTACTCCAATAGACTTAAATGAGATAAACATCATAATAGCTAATGCTTACTGAATAATGTCATTCTAAATGTCTTCCCTGTATTTGTTACCATAGTAAATACAGCCCTAGGAGGTAGACATTGTTTTTATCCTGTTTTATAGATGAGAAAACAAAAGCACAAATAGTTATTTGTCAAGAGTGAATTGGGAATTGAATTCAGTCTGTTAAATTTCGCAGCCTGGAACAATAACTACTTTGGTATAATGTGATTCCTAAGATATACTAAGGGTTCAACAAATGGTGGATATCATATTTGTATAAAATATATACAATATATATGTACATATATCTGTATATATGTACACACACATACATACACACATACACATGCATACACATGTGAGTGTGTATGTGTTTGAATATTCATGGAGAAATGTTTGGAAGGAGTTTAAACAACCATCATTGCATCTGGGAATGTGTTTCAGGGAGATTAGAGGAGGATATTCACTTTTCAATCAAAATATTTCTATTCTTCAGAAATATTACAATAAGCACACATTCCTTTAAAGGAAGAGTAAAAATATAGTTTTAAATTACCTTAGTTAAATCCTAAAATAGATTCTCAAGTAAGACAAGTTAAAATCAGTGCACTTAGTAATAAGGAACCAATTGCAATTAAAAGTTCAGAAATGATAGGTAGGTAGGAAAAGTAGAAAAACAAGGTATCTCCTAATCATAGTTCACTAGAGATGGAATGCATTTATTATGTTGGAACCAAATTTAGGGGACAGAGAGTCAACAGCGTTCCTTAACTACCCAGTGCATTGCCCACCTGAAGGCCTATACATCATTCCCTGGCTCCACCTGGGACACACTCCCTCAAAGATTCAACTGAGCAATATGAGTAATGGTGACAGGCAGGTCCTCCTGTGCTTCATTCTTCCCCCTTCAAAGGTGTGCAGGAAAAAAAAAATTCTACACGAAAATAAAAAGGTGTCATTAATTTATTCATCAGTTATTAAAAGAACTGGGAATATCTCTTCTCATAATCCAAGCCAGACTATTATTGAATTATTGGTCCTAATTAACACATTTTAAAAGGAGTCCAGATAATATACATTGAGTTTAGGAGAGGAATTATAAAAACTATTAAAGGAGAATACACTTAGTTAGAAAGCTGGGAAATAATTTAGATAGTATAATCTATACAAGAAAATAAATTAGGCATTGCTGGTGTGGGGTATTGGTTTTGGGTGGCTGCTGATAACTACAGTTAACATGACACAAAGAACCAAGTTACCTTTCATGGTAGGAATATTTCTAATAGTTTAAGCTTACATTGTATTGGATATTCATAGACAACATAAGATGCAAAGTGGTTCAAAATGAGTTTCATTAGCACAAAGAAATAGAGCCTACAGAAGTAGAAAAACATATTCTATAAAGTTCCACGATGGATCATTCTCAAATATCCATTATTTTATTGAAGGATTAAAATAGTCCAAGGCTGGTGTGGCTCTTCTAGAGAATATATCTGCACTATGGTTTCCCTTTAGTTAGAGCTGCTCTTTTGATGTCATAGAATTGGCTTGTTCTGGCAGAAGTCCTGATGTTGTAAAGAGTAAAATATAGGGGAAAAAAAAAAAAACAAACATGGACACAGAACTCAAACTGGCCAGGACATACATCCTACCTTTACACCAGGATAATTATATGCCTGTGGAAATTTTCTGAATTTCTCTGATTCCATGAATTTCATCTGGCAAAAGTAATCTTAAAGGGTTGTAGTAAAATTACTGTAACAATCAATATAACTGACAGTGTGACATATAATAGGTGATTATAAATTATAACTGTTATTATCACTTTTATATCCCTCCACAGTTTATTTATATCCCTTCAGTTTATTTTCAAAAATCACAATTTCCCAGTCCCCAGTATATTGAAACAGCTGGGTCACAAATAAGCAACAACATCCTACAGAAAATGGAATCATTAATTAGCCAAAGGAGGAGCTAGAAGGCAAAAAGGAGAATTACACAGATTGAACAAGAGATAGTTTATTATTTCTGACTTTTGGATGATTTTCTCTCTGGATGTGAAAAGTAATGAGACTGTAGGGGTAATGGAGCTACCACTTTTGTGCTTGTGATTTTTATTTTTATTGTGAATCACGTGCAGCTGAGAGGCAAGGCCTGGCAGAATCAACCCCTGTGATGGGCAGTGCAGCCTGTTCCGATAAGCCAAGTAACTATTCATTCAGTTGAAAGGGAAACTGGGTATTTTTTTTTTTAAGATTTTATTTATTCATTTGAGACACAGAGATACAGAGAGAGAGAGAGAGAGAAAGCATGAGCAGGGAGAGAGGCAGAGGGAGAGGGAAAAGCAGGCTCCTCGCTGAGCCAGGAGACTGATGCAGGGCTCGATCCCAGGACCCTGGGATCATGACCTGAGCTGAAGGTGGACGCTTAACCATCTTTGCCACCCAGGCACCCCATAACTGGGTATGTTGATGTAGTTCAGCTTCAGAGCAAAGCCAAGAGCTAAATGCAGGGAGATGCAAACTGTTCAGTGCAAAAGTACACAAAAGGCTCGGACAAAAAGAAGCACTTTCAGGGTAGAATGTACCTCAACTGATGCAGTACCAAGAGTTTTTTCATAGTTTGGAAATGAAATTGCTTCTGTTCTCATTGACGTCTGGGGCTTGATGACTTTAAGGGGGCATTTTAATAACACTGATGCAAGTTGATTTTCTTTCAAAATTTAACCTTTGTCACTTTCAGTTTTCTCTTTTATTTAGAGAGAACTAAGAACTTTTCTGCCATGTAATGGTGTTATAATATTAGGAAATCACCTTATCTAATGTTCATTCTGTCCTTTAAAATGCCAGACTCCTCATTAGGCCCTTGGAATACAAAAGTGATTCTGACAACATTGCTCCTTTCAGAGAAGTTCATAGTCTAGTGGGGGAAATAGATGTCTGAACACATAATTTCAATAATGTGAGAAAAGTAGCAATACTCACATGCATAAAATGGCATGCTTCCCTAAGAGGTTTAGCAAAGGCCTCGTGAAGATAGTAACAACTCAGCTCAGACTTTTAAGATAAGTGGGCATTTTCCAGATTGAAAAAGCAAAACGGACATTATAGAGAATGTCATAAGGATGTTGACTCCTAGCTCATTTAATGTATGTCAGGTACTAAGGAAAATACAATGCATTAAAACATTTGAGCCTCCAACAATTGCCCCAGGTAAGTTTGTTATTACTTCTTGATACGTAAGTGGTACAGGGATCACATATAATGATATTATGACACTCTCATAACCACTTCACTGGAACATCTTTGAATAAATGTATTATCATACCACTGTAGAAAAGTACAAAAGGCAAAATCTGGAGCATTAATTAATTAATGAACACCTCGTCTATGCCAGGCCCTGGACTGGGGTGAACTGTACAGAGAAGAGTTGAAGTTACTCTATGAATAAAACAATGAGCCCGAAGAAGCAAGTATTGAGAGAAAAAGTAATTACTGGCATTTCGTTGCTGACAGTAGATTAGGGATGAGAGATGGAGTGACATAAATGACTGATGGTTTTTGCTTGAAAAATGGAGTAAACGTGATGACATAATATCAAGCAGGTAAAACATTAGGAAGAACAACTTAAGGGGGTGGAAATAGAGAATTCACTTTGGAGAGTTGGGTTTCCCCTATGAAAATTAGCCATATTATCTGTTCAACTACCTCTCAGTTTGATTAAGAACACCAAATTAGATAGTGATGCTTTTAACCTTATAACACTATGCAAATTTTAAAACAACTATCTGACTCCAAATGAATGAAAACCCACAGGGATATAAACTTTTAAGGAAATTCTAAGAGAGTCCTTCAGGGAGGTAAATGGCTACTCCAACAATTTGATACACAGCAAATACTTAATATTTGTGGAGTAAAATAATAAATTAATGAATAAATGAATATACAGATTCATGGTGAGATTATCTAGAAAAATTACTGGTTGAGCACAAATGAGAGAAAATGGACGTGTATTAATGCAAAAAAGAGTTGAAATTGGTAAGTCATTAACATCCTTAAGCTTGCAGAGTATTACCCCTGGAGATGTTCCATAAAGGGAGAAACTATCTTTGCTAGAGAGGTTGCTGTTTTCTAACTTGGATAGTTGATAGCAGGCCCATACACAGAATTCAGCAGAAACAGGAATGGAGGAGCATTGTTGATCCTGGAGAACCAGCCCTGAAGATTCGGCTAGGTTCATATGCTCTCTCACTTTTAGTGACGGAAGCATCTACTTATATCCTTAGATGTGTGGTTGGTCCTTGTGGTTTTATCATTAACCCTCTAATTTAATTTAATTTTGTTTCAATATGCTACTTTTCAATCCTCAGCTCAGATTCTCTACTCATTTTTATACAGAGATTAATGTTAACCTTATTCCTTGGTCAACAGTTTACTTGGGTTCAAAGTCATCAGGATGTTTCCTTTCAGTTGTATTAATATTTTTACCCTCATGACTCCACTTCAAGTGTCATTTCCCCCTCAGCCTCTTTTAATGTGTTTACAGTCATAGTATCTATTACTGTTATTTGCACTTGGAATCAGCAATTATTCTGTACATAAAGTTGTTTCTTTTGCATTCTCTCATTGCTTATATTTTCATCTATTTTTATTATGCAATAATTTTGATTTTATTGTATCATTTTTTACTATCTATATAGCCCTGTCAACATACTTTTATTATATTGCCTTAGTAATAGTTTCATATACTCATTTTGAGTGTATATTTTAATATTAAACTTTGGAGTAAAATTATATAATTAGATTAAATTATTTAACTTAGAATTAAATATTTGAACTATGACATCCACAGTTAAATTGTATCCATATAATAAAGCATATGAATATATTACAATATGAAAAATTATTGACAAATACTGAGTGCTTGGTTGGTACTGCTGGACAAGCTAAGAATTGGTGATATAATAGTTAATAAGACAAGGATGGTCCCCATTCAGAAAGTGCTTATAGATTAGAGAAAAATACAGAGAAGTAAACATAATATTAGGGTGTCATATAATCAGCACTGACTACACTAACAGAGAGTCAGAAAACTATGAAATATAAATACACATATTTGTATATATGTATATATATGCACATAAATAAATAAATAAATAATAAAATCATTTTTATTTAATCACCTTATTGCTGTCAGAGTATGAGGTTAACTTCAATATAATGACTTACATGTTTCCAAAATACAGATATCCACACCATTGATGATAGATTATTTGTAGAATTAGCACTGTATTTTTAAAAATTCCTGATTGGATTATAAGTAGTTGTTATTAATTCAATATTTCACATTTGTAACACATAAGAATGGTTGTTCCATTTGAAAACAACATTATTAATGTCATTAGAAAGGATGTAAAAGCCATGTTCATTTGCATGAAGCATACTTTAAAATGTAACCTTATTTTTTTTTCTTATGATTTTATTTATTTATTTGGCAGAGAGAGACACAGCAACAGAGGGAACACAAGCAGGGGGAGTGGGAGACGGAGAAGCAGGCTTCCCGCTGAGCAGAGAGCCTGATGCTGGCTCGATCCCAGGACCCTGGAAACATGACTTGAGCTTAAGGCAGACGCTTAACGACTGAGCCACTCAGGCACCCCAAAACGTAACCTTATTTTTAAGAATTTTCATACATTACAGGCTTTGAATTCTGATAAATGATAAATAATATAATA
>NC_138370.1:106647942-106678931 GCF_054177405.1 Leptonychotes weddellii
ACATTATATGTTAAAAAAAAAAAAAAAGAAGAAGATAGCAGGAAGGGAAAATGAAGGGGGTAAATTGGAGGGGGAGATGAGCTATGAGAGACTATGGACTCTGAGAAACAAACTGAGGGTTCTAGAGGGGATGGGGGTAGGGGGATGGGTTAGCCTGGTGATGGGTATTAAAGAGGGCATGTATTACATGGAGCACTGGGTGTTATACGCAAACAATGAATCATGGAACACTACATCAAAAACTAATGATGTAATGTATGGTGATTAACATAACATAATAAAAAAATTCTGTTCAAAAAGAAAAAAAAAAGTCTTTCAAATCATTTTTATTACAACCTAAGAAGTGTAGTAAGATAATAACATAAAAGATCTGAATATGAATTAAATATTTTCCGAGAAGTAGCATCTGGAGGACAAAAACCTTGTCTACTGTTTCCTTTCCAGTTTCCCACAGGGTCTAGTAAAGAGCAGTAGGTGCTCACCAAATGCTGCTGATGATTTTACTTTAAACTTAGTTTTGATGAGCTTCTGAACTAGATATCCTCTACTGTCCTTTCCTTCTCTGAAATTATCTTATTCCATAATACAGTGCTATATATTAATTTTCTTCCATCAAGAAATATAAAATACATAATGCTTCCTCAGTAAGCATGATCTTTTGAGTGATCGAGTGGTGCAAGTTACACATTACTCATGCTAGTGTTTAAGACAATAATCTCAGATAATGTTCTCATCAGGAAGAATTATTCCCAGATTAGTAGAGAGTGAGTTGAGGCAGTTAACTTTTATTTTTTATTAAAAAATTCTAGGGTGCCTGGGTGGCTCAGTCGTTAAGCGTCTGCCTTTGGCTCAGGTCATGATCCCAGGGTGCTGGGATCAAGCCCCGCATCGGGCTCCCTGCTCAGCGGGAAGCCTGCTTCTCCCTCTCCCACTCCCCCTGCTTGTGTTCACTCTCTCACTGTGCCTCTCTCTGTCAAATAAATAAATAAAATCTTTATTAAAAAATTAAAAATTCTAGTTGAAATAGGACTACAAGTGAAATTATTTTGTTGGCATATTTCTTTTAATTTCTTTTGTTTGTCTTACTAGGACACATATTACATGTTTCTTAAAGATCAGGATTGAAAATAGGATAGTTGGAAAACTTCAAATTGATCATAAATACTAATTTATTAAACCTGAGCTATTTAGAGTTGCTTAGTGTTGCATAAACAACTCTAAATAGTAGTGATGCCAGGGATGTACAGAAAAAATGTCTTTGAATGGTTTTCATTATACATTAGATTTTTCTAAGCTTTGGCCCCTAAATTCCTTGTACAATATCCTAAAATAGTGAGTGAATAAAGCATCCAATCTTAACTAGTTTGAAAAGAGTTTTTGATAATAAAAGGCCTATATACTTTTAGAAGTGAACATGTGTCAAAGACATTGTGTATAAGTCATTGTCAAATAAGTGACAAATAGGAACTCTTTTAAGATTTTTTTAGATTGAGGGGCTCCTGGGTGGCTCAGTCATTAAGCGTCTGCCTTCAGCTCAGGTCATGATCCCAGGGTCCTGGGATTGAGCCCCGCATTGGGCTCCCTGCTCGGCGGGAAGCCTGCTTCTTCCTCTCCCACTCCCCCTGCTTGTGTTCCCTCTCTCTCTGTGTCTCTCTGTGTCAAATAAATAAATAAAATCTTAAAAAAATTTTTTTTTTTTTTAGATTGAGGAATCGTGTTAGCTTTTCTGTAGTATGGATACTGTTTGGATGAGACATACAGGAGGGATGAAAAGGCTTCCTAGGAAAATCTCACAAGCAGACAAATGAAAGCTGGATTCAGTAAAAGTGATAATGTCACTTAGTCTGACCCAGAGGTGTGAGTAGGGAAGAAGAGCAGGCTGTCAATGGATGCAAAGGGTCTGACTCAGATAACAATGGAAAATCGACTCCAACCAGCCAGAGGCTCCATAAAGGTATCTTGCTTGTCAAAATCCTCTGAGACAGAATCACTTTGTTCACTTTCCCCAAACCAGAAAAAAGGGACAGAAAATATATATCTAGGTTTTCACAGAAATAAATTATGTCCATAATCTGTCATTCAAAGCATTGAAATTCTACTCCATATTATAAGGATAGATTTATACAAACTTTCTGAAGTACTCTGCATCCCCATAAGCTTTGTAAACATTGGCAGGGAGAAAAGTCATTTTATTTTTACTAGGTATATATTTTTTGTCTGGTTTTACTGGCGTATTTTAAAATGCAGGTGGATATAATGAGATCATTGGATGGTAGAAACTAAAAGTAAATGCCTTACTTTGCCAGGTCTGTTTTATGAGTTCACAATTTCTATTCTATATGTTTAAACATAGTAATGGCAGATAGTGGGAGTGGAAGAAAGAAAAAAAAAAAAAATGTGTGCCGCCAGGGAAAACCATAGACTTGAAAGTCAAAGAGACCTAATTTGTAATAATTTTACCTTTCTTGCTATGTGACTTTTGAACTCTATTTAAGCTTTTTGACTTTGAGATTTCTCATCTATGTAACAAGGACAATTATTTCTATCTCATACTATTGATGTGTCGAGTTTCATACTTGGCATGGAGGCAGCACTCAAAAATGGTAGCTCTTATCCCACAAATGTCATTATTTTATTCATGGTGGATTTTCTGTTAGACATAAAAAAGACAATGTCAGCAATTTTTAAAGTTCACTATAAAGTTATATTGTGGCTCTTTGAAAACTTTGTTTTAATTAACAGTATCATTAACTCAATTCTGTACATCTTTTTTTTTTTTTTAAAGATTTTGTTTATTTGTTCATGAGAGACAGAGAGAGAGAGAGAGGCAGAGGGAGAAGCAGGCTCCCCGCTGAGCAGGGAGCCCGACGTGGGACTCGATCCCAGGACCCTGGGATCATGACTTGAGCCGAAGGCAGACGCCTAACCATCTGAGCCACCCAAGCGCCCCAATTCTGTACGTCTTTTTGCTGGGTTGTGATTACTGCAGTCCACGTTAAACATTCAATTTATCATATGATTCAAAGTTCAGTTAAAGAAAAGAGAATCCTCTTGATTTTATATTAGCAAAAAGGAATTTGTTGATGAGCATTAAGTGCTTTTTTTTTTTTAAGATTTTATTTGTTTATTTGACAGAGAAAGACACAGCGAGAGAGGGAACACAAGCAGGGGGAGTGGGAGAGCGAGAAGCAGGCTTCCCACCGAGCAGGGAGTCCAATGCGGGGCTCGATCCCAGGACCCCGGGATCATGACCTGAGCTGAAGGCAGACGCTTAATGACTGAGCCACCCAGGTGCCCCAGTGAGCATTAAATGCTTACAGAAGTTTGGGAGGGGCTGAAAACTGTCTCTAGCCTGATCTTTTAGGAACTATTACCAAAAAGATGCTCCAGAACTGGGCTGCCAAGAAACCCGCTGTTCTTTGTCCCGTTGGTAAGAAAGCTGCATTTAGCATCAGGGAGACACTGCTATGGTGCCCCCACTACCTGTCCTGTAATCCTTGTGTACAGCAGGGATGCCTCAAGCAACTCTCTCCTTTTTCCCTCATAGTTTAATCTAAATGCAAGTTTGGTCCAGTCTTTCTGATTTGTGGTACCGAGTTCATTTTTTAAATTCTAGGTTCAAGGAAGATGAGAAAAGAAATTTTAAAGCAGTGGAACTCCTTCAGTATAGGAATTTTCATAGAAGGCATTTATAAAGGATCATTATCAAATTAGTATTGTGTATCTACTACAATCCAACAATTGCTAGTCAGTAACCTACTTCCATCCTTAAATGTTTAAATGACAATAGTTGGTAACTAAAGGCACCTTCCTAATAAATATAAACATCCTTTATGCATATGAAATAGTATCCAGGTTTTATTGAAAAGGCACATTCTAACTGATGAATCATTGAACATTATACCAAAAACCAATGATGCACTATACCTTGGCTAATTGAATTTAAATTAAAAAAAAAAGAAAAAGCACATTCTGCATGTTTGTTTCTCCCTTAATTCAATTAAAATACCATCATGGTATCTATTACATATAATTACCCCTAATTATAGGGGATAAAAATAAATCTAATATATCCTATTTAAGATAGTTGGGCAAAGGGAGAAAGAAAAAGAAACTTGACTAATAAAAAGGTATATAGGAAGAATATACAGGTAGATACTTTAGTCTCTATATTTGCACAAGATAATAAGAAAATTTCAAGTTGTTTTTTCTCCTATTCCTTCTATATTTCCTTTGTTCACAGTAGTAACTGCTCTTTGGGATTCCTTATCTGTTGGGGTGGTCCAAAACTTTATTCCTAAAGTATTTAACTCTTGATGCTCCTACCTATGTGTGCTTACTCCAGTCTTCTATTAATTAACACCACCAGATATGACAGTACATCAAATATTCCCCCACCCCCTACTGTATTAATTTGTTCTTGGTAATCAGAACCAGTCATCCCAGATAACATAGTATTATTCCCCTTTTTGGGGTTGCTGATCAGACAGCATGGAAAGCCCAAAATGACCAGGTGGTGGTCACAATGACAAGTTCAGTGACTATTTTATTTGGTGAGAGCATTTACCTAAGAATTCTAAACCAATAGAATTCTGTGATGCAAGGAAAAGAAGATAATACAGTGTGAGTTAGTCATTAGGTATTGTATAAAAAATACTACTTTTAATTCACCTGGTGATTCCAGTTTCTTGTGTTCTGACTATGGGAGGACTAGCCCAACCTCATATATTGATCACTGATATATAGAATACTCTGTCTCCTCTTGGATGCCATACGTTCAATGGGCTGTTTCTAACTAGCACAATAAGTGTCTTAAGAGCTCATTCAACCAGTTACTTCCAAGTGATAGAGTAAGACTGGTGACTTCTATGAATATGAACCAATTGCCTCACTACTTTGGCTGGAAAACAAGTACAGTCATTGAGAAGCAGAAAATCCTGATGTTGAATAAGGCATTCTGTAAGTTAATAATGGCATTGTTGGAAGAAGCATGGCAGGCAGAGAAGAATAAACCAGAATTCATGTCTCTTCAAGTAGGAAAACCTTTTATATTTGACATGCCCCAAGTTAACTAACTGCTCCTCTAGAGATTATTGCTATGTGGAGGCCTCAGCGTTGTTCTCTGCTGCTGCCCTTGGGCCCTCCAAGTGGCATATTAAGATAAGCCTGATAAGAGGAAAACTGTCCACATACACTCCTTCTCTATCCCTATCAGCATGATCACTTTTTGCCCCAGATCCTTTAAGCAAGTATGGATGCCTAGGAAAAAAGGCCAAGTAGTGTAAAAAATGCTGTCTTATGTACTGAGAGTTTCTCCTACTAAGAGAAGCACATAACACACAAACATCTTCTTATTCTGGGTCTATTTCGAGAAGTTCATGAACATACCCTTTTCCCAACCTTTTCTTAACCTACCTATTTTTTAAAATTTTTTTCTTTCTAATTCCTGACCACCTGGCCAAACCATTGCCCACTGTTTTTGAATAGCTGTTAATCCATATGTGCAGCCAGTTCTTTTTTCATGCAATTGACATATGTATCATTTGAATTTTTGCCAAATGGCAGAATCTTTCCCACTCTCCTTTCCAGCTGGTAGATTATTGCAGCATTACAGGCACATTTTAAAATATTTCTAGCATATATTAAAAGACCATTTGTAAACAAGTTTCTTTTTTCCCCTCTGTTTCTCAATCAACTGCTCATAGGGAACTCTCTATGTGGGCATGCACAAATGTGGGTACGGAGGGGTACCAGTGGAGTAGAGGTAGATGCACTGAATTCAGAGACTTCTAGAATGTCAATTTTACTTTTCCTTAATATTCAAAAATATGTGTAGTTATAAATAATATATTCTTCATAATAAATGTAGCATAAAAATTATAAAGATTATAGTTGTAAGTATAAAAATTAAAGTAAGACCATAGTGGGCTGGCCCTCTTTGTTAATCTTTGGTATTCCATAAACAATTAGTCAGAAATTCTTATTACTATTACTGTTACCTATTATGAAACTCATGATGCCCTTGCTCCTGTCCATTAAATGTCTCCACTTGGCTCTGAATTCTGAGATTTCATTATACTCATTAAAATCAGAAGCCATATCAATACAACCCTCATTATCATACTACAAAGAATAACAAACAGTATGTTATGATTTTCCTTACCAATGGATTTTTCAATGACTTGGTGAGAAGTTTCTCCTTTAGGCTTTCTCAGGAGTCATAGTTAGTGACCGTATAAATGAATCATCCATGATTAATATATTCCAACATTGTTAACTCCTTGAAGTGTTAGGATCCCTTCTTCTATGTTATGCTTAGGAAAGTTTAGCATTTTGTCTATTTAGCATAAGCCATATTTAGGTCCATATTTAAGAAACCAATCAACAAAACAGAAAGATTCTCAAATGCCTTAGTTAGAAAGAATGCTCAGATTCGCTTGTAAGTGGAGCCTTATAAATATATTTACCCATAACTAAAATTGTATTCTTCCCACACTCATGTAGCATATTTGTAATTGAATCTCACAATTATTCCTCATTTCCATGTTAATATATGTTCGCAAAATCTTTAGTTGACTATGATGAGTAAACTTTATCCCCAGATCATCCTAAGATCTCTTTCTACAAATGTGCGTACTATAGGAAGTAGTAATGGTAAGGCTAGAGAATAGGTGGCTCCTTGGGGTAATCATTGCAGATGACATCATCTTTAGTCTTAAGGAAAATCAAAATTAGCCTTATCAGGGGAGATAAAGCTACTCCATGGGCAAGAGAAGTTCACTGGGCATTCCAGGATTTCAGAGTCAGCTAAATCCATACAAATGTCCCCATTATAATTTAAGGTCTTATTATTTTCCAATAAATGTATTAACATTTCTTATCAGACATATGTCAAGACTATAAATGTTTCCAGTACCTTAATGTAGCAATCAATAGCATCAGACTCTCTGCTCAGTTGTGGTAACTACTACCACTATTCATAAAGCATTTCTAGTTTTTGCTTCTCTAGACATGTCCTAAGATTACACTTACTGACCAAGTGGGGTTGGGTAGAACTATATTATTATTTATACCGAGTCAGTTGTGAGTTGAATTATGTGTATAATTTCCAGGAAAGAGCATTTAATTTCTGGTATGAGACATTCCAGACTTTTCATTTACAACCCACATAGCTACTGTGTTCAAGAAGGAAATACATCAGCCTTCTGAGTCCCATAGAGACTATGAAGGGAACCTCCCACTCAGCAGCAATGGACGTGGAGTTTAAACTATCTTTATTTTGAACTACCCAGATTTGGGGGGTTGTTTGTTAATGCAGCATGGCTTAACCTGTTCTGATTAATACACTGATTATCATGAGTGTTAGGCTTATGCCTTCACTGCATAAGAGATTATAATTCTTTTAAGGCACTTATAAAAATTCCCTGGGGTTGGGACAGTGTCTTGAGTAGGACTTTGATACTTGGGCTTGTCCTTTTCCTATTCTCTGTCCTGTCCTATTCTCTAGCACAGCTGAAGTAGTTTACTCACCCCAGAATTCATGCATTCTTCATTTTTTCATAAAGGTATATTGTAGCAGCTAATAATCTCACCAAATGTTTCCCTTCAATAAATACTTTCTCCCAGAGACTACAGATAATCATTTAATTTATTACTTTGATATAGTGTATGATGGAATGACAGTGTTCTGCAACTCTGACATTAAGAAGGATCCTCGTTGTTCTCAAATACAACCAGGTCATATACTCAATACCAGGGCCCATTTCCTTGAGGTTTGTTACCCCACAAATTGTTGTATCAGTTGGGGTTTAGTAGCAAAGATGGAACACACTCAAGTTAACATGTGCAGAAAATAATGCATTATAATGAATGTAATTTCTTAATGAATTATTGGGAGGCAATAGGAATAGATTCTAGGTTGAGACCTTAGAAATAACTTTCAAGCCAATAATAACTGGGCTTCGAAGGAGGCTGTTTTTTTCTTTCTTTAAATTTAATTTTATTGTGGTAAGTATATATAACATGTTTTAGGGTTCAACCAAGTTGTAGCATGTATCAGAGCTTCATTTCTTTTTATGACTGAATAATATTCCATTGTGTGGATACACCAAATTTTGTGGGTTTTTGTTTTTAATTTTTTAATCGAAATCAACATATAATGTTGTATTGGTTTCAGGTATACAGTGATTAGATATGTATATACATTATAAAATGATCAACACAATAAGTCTAGTTGCCATCTATCACCATACAGATTTGTTACAATATTATGGACTATATGCCCTATGTTGTACATTGAATCCCAGAGGGACTGCTTTTCCTGCCACAATCAAGAAACTTCCTGTTTTGTTTTGTTTTTTAAAGATTTTATTCATTTATTTGACAGAGAGAGACACAGCGAGAGAGGGAACACAAGAAGGGGGAGTGGGAGAGGGAGAAGCAGGCTCCCCGCAGAGCAGGGAGCCCAATGTGGGGCTTGATACCAGGACCCTGGGATCATGACCTGAGCCGAAGGCAGGCGTTTAATGACTGAGCCACCCAGGTGCCCCGAGAAACTTCCTGTTGAATCAGGAATTCAGTACTACAGCTCCTTGCTTTACAAACACAATACCTACACTACACTACACACACGACCATATACACACATACACATAATACAAATGAATGTCTCACCTTTCTTCTCTTTCCACTTAACTCAGTTTTGAATTCAAGTCTTCTTCAGGTATGTCTAGTCTGAAGAATCTAAATCATAACAAGGAATCTTATATTCTTGTTTTGTTGTTTTAGTAATTCAGCATCTGCATTATAAGAAAGCATGTTTGGGAAGAGTTGGAATAGATATTCAACTGCCTGAGCCAAAGCATCTGCCGGTTAACTTACTTGGTAGTAA
This sequence comes from Leptonychotes weddellii, assembly GCF_054177405.1. Taxonomy (NCBI): domain Eukaryota; kingdom Metazoa; phylum Chordata; class Mammalia; order Carnivora; family Phocidae; genus Leptonychotes; species Leptonychotes weddellii. The sequence continues at coordinate 106,656,833 of NC_138370.1, forward strand.
TTTATGGAGTGAATGTCTAATTGTGAAAAAGCTTTAGAATTAGCACTTAAATTTTGAAGTGGTCCCACAAGCATCTACTCCATAGAATTGTTGCCACACTTTTAGTTCAATTCACAACTTTAAGTATATAACTTGAGCCAAGATCTGGAGACACAATGAATAATTATGCGAGTTCCTTACTCCTAAGGGATTAACAGTCTATAATATAGGATAGACTAATCAATAACTATAGTAATTCAGGTATTAACACTTTACCAAGAGGTGAACAACATGCTGTGGGATTAATTTAGCTTGGGTGGATGTAGAATGGATATTTGGGTACTCCTACATGGGTAAATTTAGATCATACCTTAAATATATATATTTTTTTGGTCTTAAAGGAGAAAGGAAATACATTATTTGAGAAGACAAGAACATGAGAAAAACATGAAAATATGAACCTCCATATGGAAGTATATGATCCCTAACCCACAGTATGTGTACAATAAATATTTGCTGAAGTAAATGAGAAAAAACCTAGGATGCTGAGGTCATAATAGAAGTGAACAGAAAGTGGGCCAGAACAGTAAGGATTTTCAGATTGTTAAGGGCTTTTAAAGCCTGTTTTGACCAATGAGTTGTGAGTGGGAATCAAGAGGTAACACTTTCAGGCCAGAGCATTTGATCAGTGGTACAAAAAGCACACACTGTTTTCTCCCTTGCAAAATCACTGATGTCCAGAAGGAGACTGTTCCAATAACAGGAAATATAAGGAAACAGAGCTCTTTTATGCAAAGAAATCCATAGTAATAGCTATATAATGATAACCCTCAAAGCACTGAGGAGGATAGGTTTTACTACAGATGGCTGGAGTCAGACAGATCAGATAAAATGCTATGTAAGGGTCTATATCAACTATAGCAGAAGCACGAGTGGAGATGAAGAAGCTCATTTAAGAAACATTAAAGGGAGGGAAATGAAAGGACTTAGTTGAAGCAAATAGATGAAGAGGAAAAGGGAGAAGTCAGCAGCAAGTTTAAGATTGCCATTTTGACTCTCGGAGTGAATGGTGGTGTCTTCTTAGTTGGGACACTTTTAATGCTCACCAAATATCTATGTATGTTCCCATGTTGCCCATGCCTTTTGCAGTAAGGTAGGATCATGTAACCACTTCTCATCAGTGAACTGTGAACAGACATGATGGGTGTTCCTCCTGGGGGAAAACAATTTAAGTGGTATGCAATTGTCTGGATCTTCCCTAAACTTGATGACAGTGGAGATCTAGAGCTGAGATGGCTAAACCACTTCAGGACTAGGTCTCTAAGTTGCTCGATGGATAGAAGCAACACTAGAATGGCATCCAATCCTTAGCACGCATTGAGTTAAGTGAGATATGAACGTTTTCATGTGTAAATTGACTAAATTGCCTTTATGACAGCTTGTCAGCTTACCATGACTAAAACAGGGTAAACAGAGGAAAAACAGAATATTTATAGAGGTTAATAATGATAAGATTTATTGACTATTTATCATATGCCAGTCACTGTATTCATTATATGTAACAACCCATTTGCTTTTTGAACAGCCCTATAAGGAAGTGCTGTTTTATTTAATTTTAGAGATGTGGAAATTGAGGCACAGAGAAGTCAGGTAATTTGATTTCATATAGCTAGTATGCTGTGAACTTGAAATTTTGGACCACATTTTACACATGCTGAATTTGAGACAAGAATATCCAGTATGCATATAGAGATATGTTTTTCATGCTTAAGTGATTTAATTTTGTGACTAATTAGCATAGAGCTGATAGTTGAATCCATAGACACGGTAAGTGTATTTGGAAGCATATTAATACAAAAAGAAGACCAAAGTAGTAAGAATATAAGGGTTTTATTTTGTTTTGTTTGGTGTTTTTTTGTTTTGCTTTTTGTTTTGTTTTTTGTTTTTTTAGACCTGAAATGATAAGAACACACAAAAACACAGCAGTATTAAGACTGGAGTGTCTTTCCCTGGCCCTAGGGTTAGATCTTGGTGGTTCTATCAGGCTGCCTACTTGAACTTCTAAAGCCTGGGTACCATGGGTGGTGGAACCAGAGAGCACTGCATAGAGTTGGACTCGACCAAAGGCCTGCCATCAGTCTGCAGAGCTCTTCACCATGAGGGGTTGTGAGATAATCACAGTAATCACAACCTATCTGTCACCTTAAAATTTTAAGCAAATAATGAAAAATAAAGTAGTCCAGTAAATAATGCTTCTCTCTGTGGAAGAAACTCTTGCAATTGTCTAACTTTGATAATGTCTCCTTCTCCACTTTTTCTCTATCATTATTGTTTCTGAGTGCTGAACTCTTAATTTTCTTTACCTAAACTATCTTTCTCCTGCCATATTTATCATTATCTCTCAGGCCCAGCCATTTTTGTGACCTTTGGAGGCTTTATATTTGAAATGTTTGATTTCAACAACTACATGCATATAAATATTCTCAAATATCTATTTATATTTTTATGTCTAGCTTGTGTTTCTGGTTCTTTCTAAAAGTAATCATGCTTTGATGTCTACATACATCTCTAATTAGTTGTTCAACCAATATACAAAGAAAATTAAGTTCATCTGACGGTTAACATTTCTCAATGTTCTCATTGTTATGAGATTTCTGCAGGGCAAAATATGTTATCAGGGAGACTATATGTTGCTAAAAAGAAAGCCTTTGGAGTCACAGAGTTCTTTGGTTCAATCTTATCTCTGTTACTTATTAAATACATAATAATTTGGGGGCGCCTGGGTGGCTCAGATGGTTAAGTGTCTGCCTTCGGCTCGGGTCATGATCTCAGGGTCCTGGGATCGAGTCCCGCATCGGGCTTCCTGCTCCTTGGGAGCCTGCTTCTCCCTCTGCCTCTCTCTCTCTGTCTCTGTCTCTCATGAATAAATAAATAAAATCTTAAAAAAAAAAAATACATAATAATTTGGATCTTCTAAGCTGTAAATTCTGACTCAGTTTTCTCATTTGTAAATTGGGGACAACTGAACCTGTTTCACCTGCTGTGAGTATGAGATCAAATAATTCACAGAAAGTCACTATATATATACCTAGTAGATAGCAGTCTGTCTACAAAAGTTGGTTCCCTTTCCACTGGTTTGTGTTTCCAATGAGAGATTTTCACTCCCAGGAAGTCAATTGGATCTGTCTTCTTTTAGATCATCCCCTTTGAAAATTTGTTTGATTCCAAGTTTTTGATAATTTGGGTTTTAAGACAATTTAGAATATGTACTAAGATGAATACTTTTTACTCAATAATAGTATGTATACCCCCCTTTAATTGGGTGGAATTATGAACAATTATTTTAAAATAATTTAATATATATTTTTAGCCTCTGAACTGTTGACATTGCAGAAAATTTTTCATTGGCAATCATGAATGTTTTCACCTGTGGATTTTTCCACTCACATCTTTTAAAAATGCAGTTCAAAATATTATTTCATGAAATTTCTTCTCTTTATATATTTATTTATTTATATTTTTAAAAGATTTTATTTATTTATTTGTCAGAGAGCACAGGCAGGGGCAGCAGCAGGCAGAGGGAGAAGCAGACTCCCAACTGAGCAAGGAGCCTGATGAAAGACTTGATCCAGGGACCCTGGGAGTTGGGATCATGACCTGAGCCGAAGGCAGACGCTTAACTGACTGAACCACCCAGACGTCCCCCATGAAATTCTCTTTGTTAATAAAACCTAAATTCCATCTTCTGACACAAATTAATTATCCATTCACTATATGTTGGAAAACTCACAACCCTAGTTTGCACTGACCTACATTCAAATCTTAAAACAGTCTCCCCATTATGTAAACTCCCCATTATGTAAAGTGTGTGTGTGTGTGTGTGTGTGTGTGTATGTGTAGATAAAAATGTAGAAAGAAATTTGGAGAAAGTCTTTTAGGAATGTGATCTGAGTTAAAATAGAGATTCCTTAATGCTTTTTATGTGCAGTGATTTCGATCAAGTAATGTGATTTATGAAAATATCTTGGTGTTATTTTACTTGAGTATTTTCAATCAGTTTTCAATTCTGAATTTTTCTGATAAGCAAACATCTATTGAAGAACATCAGCAATTTTGTACATGGAAATTGAATAAAGAATAATTATGTTTACTTCAGTGGGGAGTATCCTGACATTCAATTGCTTTTCTATATTTTATTATAAACCAATAATGGGCAAAAAAGTGTTCATTGCAAAGGAGGTTATGATTAATTTGTCTGGTAAGTGGACTAAAGGTTCTCCTTTCAACCTTCATCTGTAAAAGATAAAAGAGAAATATTGTAGTTGTTGCTTTTTTGGGGGGTGGTTCTCATTTTTATTTCAAATGCTAATAACTAAAGTTTATGCCCCAACTTACTCTTATAATGGCAGGTAGTATTGTCAATATAGTACATACTGCAGGAAATTATATTTCACTATAGTAAAAGCCGGTTAACAAACATCTGTTTAAAAACATTTTTTTAGAAAAATCAACCTATTTTCAATTTTGTTTAACTTTATAAATTATTTATTTTGTAATTTTACAGTGAATATAATTTGAAAAAGAACCTAATATTTCATATCTGTGGTTTATGCCCAAATGAAAAGTACACACAATAGTCCCACTTAGATACAGAAGACACTCATCTGAAAATCATATTGTCTGGAAGTAGGATAGCAGACAGGAACATCCATTCATTCATTTACTCACTCATTTAGGCTTTACTGTTAGATAGGTGCTGGATACAATGAAGAGAAACACACTTCACCCCACCTTCACAGAGACTATAGCCAATCAGGTGACATAGATTTCAAGCATTTCTGCCCATGACACATATACAACCTTTACTCATAAGAGCTGTTAGCCCTTGAGTCACATCTCTCAAGAAAGCTAAACAGGCTCAGTGAGCAAGCACTGTGGCTCACAGCTGATTAAAGTAAATAAATCAGACCTGAGTGAACCGGCTAAGTGACAAAAACATTAAAAAGAAATTAAAGCATTTTGGCTGTGAAAGTGGGTAGAAAAGTTTCCCCCACCTGATACTCCATTTATTCAACCACAAGATAGCTCACTGTCTTATTCAATTCTCATTCATTCATTTAACATTTATTGACTATCTATTATGTGACATATACTGTACATGGCTTAGGATTTATTAAAAAAAAGAAGTAAAATGTGGCCCCTAGCTAAAACAAGCTCATAGTATTGTACATATGTATGTGTATCCGTGTTATTGTGCATCTATCTTTGGCAGGGAGATGAAGATAGGTAAATTAGGTTTCAAGAGTCAGAATCAATGAGAAGGGACATGGTGTCAAGGGAGAATTTTTTACTAAAATAAAAATTACTGAAGAATAAGTGTTAAGCCTCAAATTGCTGACAGAGAAGGTAATAAAACTATTACAAAGATGATGTGATGACACTGATAAGGGCAGAATGGGAACATTATCAGAGCAAAGATTCAAGGCACCCATCCTGCTGTGATATCTGAAAGAAGGAAATGGGTGAGGACCTGGGAACAGGAAAGTAAGTGAGGCAGCAGGTATGTTTGCATTATTGTTCAACCAATACTCACAACATTTCCTGACCCACTGTAGGCAGAGTCTATTTATATACCTCATTGATTTGAGGCTTGATTTTTAGCTTCTGTGCCTCTAGCTTGAGCTGCAAAATAATCAGAGTCCCTCAACTAATCTAAACACCTGTGGGAAGAGTTTTTGAGAATATATGAGAATTCTCATTGAGTCTAGTTATTGTTGCATGCCACTAAATTTGGGGATGTTTTGTTATGTACAATAGCTGAGTAATAAATTGATTAATATCTAGAATATGGATGCTGCATTGTGAAACACTTAGCATGGTTCACGTTGGCTTGAAAAATAGATAACGAGAACTCTTACTAAAGTCTGCTAGTGAGCCATGATATGTAATGGCAAAATATGTGATAAAATATTTGCCTGTGATAACTTGGAAGATAGAACAAAAGTCTAATGTAACTGTGGTATTGGGCAAGAAAGTTTTGAGTAGGATGAGCTAGATGCTACTAGTTGCATTTGGTAAGATACTACGGCGGGGGGGGGGGGGGGGGGAAATGTGTCCAGAAAAGAGCTGAGCAGTTTGAAATCCAAATTTGGAGGGTATATAAGAAACCAGAAATCATAAAGGCCTAACCATTGCAACATAGCTTCAGGAAAAAAAAAGACAAAAATATAGAGTACAAGGTAAGAATGTAACACCATCTGTTAATATCTCTAAGTAAATTAAAGTGGCCTCTAGTACTTTCTTTGAGCTGGACAAAGTACCACTGGTAATACAAAAGTGTGGTCTTATAGAAGCCTGATAAGTAAAAAGAACTATAAATATGTCTAAAGAGAAAGAGTAGCATGCCTAAACAAACAAAAACCAACAGTCCAAGAACTTGTGGTTCAGCCTTTTGGCAGTTAAAGTTCACTGGTGTCAACTACATCAGAAATCCACAGAAAACTGTATTAACAAAATCACTATCAACTTGGAAAAAATGGGATGGTCTATTTCAATGTAAAAATATCTGAGAGCCACCAACTTTCCATAGACAAGAAACAATCTGAGAAAGCTGCTAAGCCACCAAGCAGTAGTGGTTCAAAAGTAGCTAAGGAGTAAGATAAAGAAAGACCTCCCAGAGGGTAGTACCGAGAGTGGAAGAGATCAATGGAGAACGGGTAGCTGCTTCCAGGGAGCAAATCTGGAGTTGAATCAAGGAACATGCTCTACCCTCAGGGTAGGGGCATCTGCCAACATTTGCCCAGCAGGAATTTAGAATTCCTGTGGACTATTAACTACCTCTCCCTTTCATCCTTCTCCTTATGGAATGAAAATATTTATTATGGATATCCTTGCTTGTTTCACCATTGTAAGTTGGGTGTGTGGACAGCAAATGACTTGTCTCTTTGGTTCTTAAGTCTTCAGATCAAGAGTATCTGCCCCTGGACAGGAGGCAGATGTTAAGATTCTTGTCATAAAGTCTGCTGCCACTGTAACAGATAAATCTATCTGTGGTCTTGGAAAAGGAATATGTGTGTTTTTGTATGCAAGAGGACATAGGGGATATTTGTAAAGAAGGTAGGCTCTGCTTGTTAGATAATTGTTGAGCTAATATTCACACCCCCCACCCCTCAGCCACAATTCCCACTATGGGTGCAGTATACGTCTAAGCATATTGATTTTGGATTTGGCTGTGAGACCTGCTTTGGTCAATTGAAATGGCAGTGGAAATCACAACAAAATCCAAGCATAGACTTTAAGACACATTGTATGTTTCTGTGGGTTCCTCTTGGAGTTTCTGATCTTTGTGATAAGAAAACCATAACACATAACCTTTGCACCTCGAACCTAAACTCCTAAATAAGATATATGGGACAGAGTACCTATACATAAGCTCTCTGCTGACCTATACATGCAGAGTTGTCAAGTGACCTATACATAAGCAGATTAAAGTGAAGCCATTCTGGTTAATTCCTAGAGCCACTATAGCTGACCTATAGATCTATGAGCATGAGAATAAGTGCTTATTGCTGTTGCCACTATTTTGTGGCTGTTTTGTTATGCAGTATTAGCTGACTAATATAAGAAGGAAATTTAGTTCTATGAGATATAAGAGCAAGGATATCTGCTGACAATAGTAGAAAAAATGGTGTGATAAGGATAAAGACTTGAATTATTTTGCGAGTGGTTATGAGAAATGGCAGAGACATAAGAAGCTATGTGGAAAAAGAATCTAAGACAATATTGGAAAAAAATTTTTTTTCTTCTAGTATAAGGAGTCTGCCACTTGCTGATCAACTCAAAAAATAAATTCTTCCTTAATCCCACTGCTCTCTTGCCCTTTTAGAGGCAAAGTGTTATTTTGTATTTCTTTACTCTCATAGATCTTCAACTTCTCCCTCTCATAATTATAAGCCTGCTTAAATATCCTCTTCAACAATTTTTTAAAACTCTCTCTCTATATATATATGTAAACAACAAGAACATACAAAAAAGTATCATTACCCTTTTAAGGCAATCATAGATTACTAAATTTTATAACATCAAAATATTTAAAAAAAAAAACAGAAAAGATCCTTGAAATTTTGAAGACCTACTATTTTTGCAAAAGGGCCTTCTTTAAATGCCACTGTTAACGATAGAAGGTGTGTCACTCACTAGCAAAGAGATTCATTGGTGTTGATCAAGCACTTCCCATATTCTTCTTGTTTTCTCAATTTCCCATTTAATTCTCACAATAAACCTACTAATATGTTAGTGTTACTGTCCTTATCTTAAATTACAACCTATCAAGGTGAAGGCAATATTATTTCAGAAGTAATGTTCATCAATGTCTCTTACATGTCCACTTCCTCATCCCTAAGTAATACTTGGTATTTTGTATACCCCTCAATCACCTTCATAAAAGTTGAAGATTCCTAAATTCTTTCAAATTACCAAAGTGCCCAATTCCAGATTCCATTCATCTAGAAGTGTCTATAGCATTAAAAACTTGTGGCTTTTATTTTCTTTCAAATATTCTTCATTGGCTTCCATGACTTTATATTGTTCAAGTGTTTTGCTTAACAATTCTTCATAATTTCTTCCATTTACATGTACTCTTCATCTCCTCTTTCTGTAATTTAAACAAATCCTATGGGTTTTTATTTTCCTTCTGATATGCTTCTCTTTCCACATTCTTTACCATGGAAATCCACACACTCATTTGGTTTTGATGCCCAAAACTATAATTATATTTCTGGGTTTTTTTCCTTCCTTTCTGAACTTCACCTCAAGTCTCCTCATAGTCTCACTGTAGCTACTACTTACTTGTAATTTCATGAAATTATATTTAGTGCATTGTTTTCTGCTTATGTTAAAATTGTACATCCTTTAAAACACTCTATAAGTTCATTATGGGTAAATCTGTAGTCTTCATTTTCTAATCCTCTCTGAACCTATTGTAGTGTTTGAATATGAATGATCAGTAAACATATTTCATTCACTAGTGTAGAATAAATTTTTAAAAAGCCTCAATGAGGGCCATTTAGGGCCTGGAATACCTCTTAAGACCCCTTGAGATAACTATCTTAATTCAAGACAAACAAACTAGTGCTTATAATGGTGTCTCTCATGGATCAAGAAAATTTAAATCTTATGAAGAGTACTCAGTCAAGAAAGAATATATGGAAAATAAATCAGTCTGAATTGTACAAACCAGCTAGGTTTTGATCTTAAAGAAAATAAACATAATCTGAACATTTATTTTAGATATTTTTCAAGATGGATTTCATATAATATTGCAATACTAAAAGTACAATTCACCAAGTAGCTTTTACCCTATTCTACATGCAGAGTTGTCAATATCTCATCATCACAGAAGATCTTTCTTAACTATGGAACAATTGCTCAGATTTCTCTCTTGATAGATTGTAGAGGTCTATTTCCAACAATATGTGTCAACTACTCTGAAGGAAAGTAAAGCATCAAGGATGCACTGTTTTATAACAAAATCATCTTCCATAGTATTTGATCATGGACTCATTCCCCAGAGTAAAATTAATGCACTGAGGCAGCACATCTTTTGGAGTTCTAATTTCATTTTTAAGATATATTATTTTTTAAAGATGTGAAAATATTTAGATGGCCTAAAATTTTAATAAAAATAGTTAATGATTATGAAAATAAACCTACGTGTTAGAGGAACTTATTATACCTAGAAGAATATGAAGCAACTTCACAACAATCTCCAAGGGGGAAGAGAGAATCATTTTCAGCTATTTTTTATTACCACAAAGTCAAAACAAGGTAAAACACAGTATAGGATATATAAATTTACCCTGATAGGAAATTGATTCCCCACTTCAGTTACAGTGAATAATTGTCATTTATAAATTTTAAAATGCATTTGTTTTAATGTTTTCTAATAAATGTTCATATGATGACTAAAATATGTTCTCAGTTTGTCTAAGTTACCAAAGAATCTTCACTTTAAAAGAGGACTATTTTTAGATTTATGCTATAATATTTCACTGAAGGAACGGGGCATAACATGATCATAACTGGTTCTCGGGACTTTCACCTTTGTGAAGAACATGGGCAATGTCATTTGTCTAACTTGTCCCAACAAAGCACACAATTGCCCAATTGCCTATTTTCTAATTTTTATACCTGATAAATTCCAGTTAACTTTTCCTCTCATTAAGGAACTGAATTTAGGAAAGCCCTGATGAGGGAACAGAAGGCTGGCTGAAGACAAAGCATAAGCCAACACCCTGCAACCTCCCCCACCCCCACTCCTGGGTGGGACATGTGTGACATCCTTCCAGGAAGTTCCCAACTATCTTAATGTTAATGCCTTACTAGATGGGTAAACAACCTTAACTTGACAATGGCAAGGCCTCTGGTATCCTGTGAGTCTTCTTTAACATACAAAAATCCTTTTGAAACCTCCCTTTTCCTTACCTCCTGCAACTCCCAAGTATAAAATCAGCCACCCCTCACAACCCCGGGGCAGCAGCTCTTTCTGCCCATGGATCCTGTCCCGTTGCTTTAATAAACCACCATTTTGCACCGAAGACGTCTCAAGAATTCTTTCTTGGTCAGCTCCGGACTCCACCCTACTGAACCTCACCTATATTCCAAAACCCCATCAGCTCAGCTTTTAATAAAAAAAATGTAGTAAACGAATTTTTATCCTAAATTTGATTTTTTTTACCTTATTTCTCTGATGGATTTTAAAAAATGATGATATGAATTATATAAAGTGAAAATTTATTCTTTTTAGTTTTTTTATTCATTTGTCTTTTAAAAATACTAAATGAATTTTCATTTTTTATTTTTATTTTTTTTTATTTTTTTATTTTTTTTTAAAGATTTCATTTATTTATTTGAGACAGAGAGAATGAGAGACAGAGAGCATGAGAGGGAGGAGGGTCAGAGGGAGAAGCAGGCTCCCTGCCGAGCAGGGAGCCCGATGCGGGACTCGATCCCGGGACTCCAGGATCATGACCTGAGCCGAAGGCAGTCGCTTAACCAACTGAGCCACCCAGGCGCCCCGAATTTTCGTTTTTTAAAGAGAAGTTCTTGGTTTTCTAGGCCTTTTCTGAGGGGCTGAAATGACAATATGTCATTATTTAGGAAGGTAGAGTATGGAGACCCCAGAAGTAAATCTGCCAGTTGTAACTTAGAATTCTTTAAATCATCTTTAAAAAATTATTGGGGTTTATAAAATAGTTATATGGGACCCAGAAAGCTCCAAATGTGGGTCTCAAAGATCAAATATAACAATGTTCATTCTAAAGTATCTCCCTACTTTACAAATGCATTAACATTATAGGCCAAATAATGACCCTTTGTTTAATAATAACATGTGTAAGTTCTCTCTCCAGGTCACTGTAGGAGTGGGTATCATTCTTTTCCTCCTAAGTGATTTTAAACATTATAATGATGTCTTATTCCCATTCTAATCAATATATTATATTGATATACTATGTACTAGGAGACTGAATTCTAATAGTAGTTGCCTAACTTCAGCTATTTCTTTCATCATGTTTAAACTTCGATATCACACTTACTTGAATAATATGTACTTCCTAGTATGATTTTACATTTTATTTACCTTGCTATAGTCAACTTCCATTGTCTATGTAGACTGATCTAGAATGCTGTTTCTTATTTCTCAAATTTTGGTAGCCATCAAATTCTAAGAAATAACAGTTCTATAAAAACTGCTTATACTGAATTTCTTTCCATTGCTCAAATACATGAGCGGGAGTGACAGACATTCCTTGAACCTAGTCTAAGGAGGGCAATCTGTTTATAATATATTGACATGGCGAGAGTTACCTTTAACATTCACCTTCTTTGTTTTCATTATCTCACCTTATTTTTGCCCTTTACTATATAGCATCCAGCTCATCCTATGTTCCAGGGGTTTTATATTGTATTTCTGACACTTTCCCATTACCCTGGTCACACACAAGTGTTTTGGCCCGCCCACTAGTTATCTTCTTGTAAGTGATTATTGATGTTTATAACCTTTGTACATGTCAACAGTTTAACCCAAAACATAAATCCAATAATGGTAATTGTTTACAGATATGGTGATTTACTATCATGAACACTTTCTGTGAATGGCAAATATAACAGCAGAATGCTTGTGAGCTTATATACGTCCTTGGTGAGACATGGACATTTCTTTCTATCATGATTCATTAGTAAAGAAAGATGTTAACTGTAGAAGTTAATACACTTTTTTTTGTTTGTTTGTTTGGGGGTTTATTTTTGTTGTTTTTAAGTAGTTAATTCCCGGTCTCTAGGATTCCATTGTTACTCTGATGCTTACTACATCCAAGTTATCAGAAAAGCTACTTAACCAGTATTGCTTCAGTTTTCTCATCTACAAAATAGTACTAATAAAACAATTGACTTATAGGGCATTTGAGGATTAAATAGGACAACACATAGGAATTGCTCAGGATACTACCTATCACAACTTCATTAACAAATAGTGGCTATTAATATACAATAGAGAGATTTAAGTACAGAAGATATTTAATGGTGAGAATTAATGTCTTAGTAATACAGTCAGTATAATTTGTTTCTTAGTGTATCCTAAATTAGTAGGAAAGTTGACTAAATTGAAATATGATATGGTTGGAGACCAATTTTTTAAAAATATTCTCCTTATCAATGTAGAAAGTTCAATCTTGCTCTATAATAATCAATAAAGAGAGTTAGAAAATAACATTTGAAAAAATTAGTGTTGTAGGTTATTAGAACCAAGGCACTCTTCCGTGTTTTGCGCTTACTGGACATGTTAGTTTGATTAAATTGGAGCTCTGATTGCATATGACTAAGATCTGAACAAACTGACCTTCCCTCAGATAACAGCTGTAAACTCTGTACAAAATACTACTACCCGGAGACTCTGAAAAGTGAAACACTCAGGAAGATTCTGGAGAGACAGAAATTTGGATGAATGGACCAACATAGGTGAGTTACTCATTTAGGAATAATTCCTGACAGCTTTTTAGCATTATATTAATAACAGTGATATTTTGTTTTCATGTGGTCTCCTTGAGATGCCCTTTCACCCCAGACACGCTGCCACTGAAGCTGGTTTGTAGCAGAATTCTGTGTATAATAGCAAAACATAAAGGATCCCAGCTGAGACTTCATGCTGGGCTCCCTGGTTCTGAAGTGCTCTGTGTACACATTGGTGGTTCTTTATAAGAGAAAGTTCTTTCTGACACAGCCCTTACAAATGGAGGACAATAGAAACTGGCACCTGACCTCTTTGGTCCCTTTGCTGTAAGACCATATGGCTGTGATTCATATCATTTTAATACCACTACTACATTGTATTATTTTCCTTCAAGTAAGTATAGATTTGGAAGCACCATCCTTGTGGGTTCTGTGAGAATTTTTTAACAATTGAACCGTTCTTATCTGCCACTGTTACTGCATGTGGTATGTATACTGTGACTTAGATATAAATATAATTTAATAAAGAGAATTATGATTGCAATTAATTGATTGTAAAACGATACTCAATTGATGAAAAATGTCAACTAACCATTTTAAAGGAAAAGCGTGACCTGTGAATTCAAATGTAGACAAATAATCATATATTTTTAGTTTTTTTTTCTTCACTATTAAGTTGTGTTATTGGTCTTTGACTTGTTTGTTTTGATCAGTAGGAGGTAAGAGTGAATAATTATAGGTGTGCAATATTTGCAAAATTATACTAGCTATGTCAATAACATTACATTGACTTTCCAAAAAATGACCTTTTCTTAATCAACATATAGAAGTCTATATTTAAGAATAATAGCTGTCAATTTCTTTTTAAAAATATACTTTTGGGGCGCCTGGGTGGCTCAGTCGTTAAGCGTCTGTCTTCGGCTCAGGTCATGATCTCAGGGTCCTGGGATTAAGCCCCGCATTGGGCTCTCTGTTCTGCAGGAGGCCTGCTTCTCTCTCTCCCACTCCCCCTGCTTGTGTTCCCTCTCTCACTGCCTCTCTCTGTCAAATAAATAAATAAAATCTTTAAAATATATATATATATATACTTTTGTTGTATTTTCATTGTGCATTAAAATATATCATATCAATATTCAAAGAACATGGACAAATTGATCTCTAAGATGCATTTGCAAAATACTTCATTTTGATAATATACACCATTAGGAAACATGATCTATAATGTGATACTTTGGTCACTTTTATTTTCTATTCCATTGTTATGAGATAAAATTAAGTAAATTATTATTGTATCTGATTAGATTGTGTGTGTGTGTGTGTGTGTGTGTGTGCGCGTGTGATTGCTTCTGATAGTGAATGCCTTACTATGCACTATAATATGCCCATGTGACCAGCAAGGCATACAAACCCCAACTGAGACTCCATTTTGGGCCCCTCACTTCTAAAAAGTTTTGTACGCATATTGGTGGGTCTTGATCTTACAGAGAATTTGTGTTCTTATAGAGGGAGGATAGTTTGAGCTCCCACCTGACCTCTCCAGAGTTTGAACCCTTTGCCTTCAAGGCAGTTTGGTTGTGATATATATATATATATTTTTACCTTTAATGCCTGGTCCTGAAATAAACTGTAAGTTTGTCAGCTTTATCATATCATGTTGGGTCTTCTGAGTTATTTTTAGAAATTGAAGCCTGTTTAATTGCAACCATTAGTGCAAAAACCCATCCTTTGTGGCTTGAAGAATTGGAAAACAGTTTGAGGGATCCATAGTCTCTTGAAATTGAGGGAACAATCCAATTCTGCATATAAAGTTTGCCTATATCCCTGCTGATCCCTGAACCATGTGTGTGGGATAGATGGCAAAGGGTAAACCTTCAGGAAATAAAGAATTGAATTGAAATTTGAGCTTCTGTTACACAAGGATTTTGCAGCTTGAATCCAACCAAGTTAACTGCCTGCTAACACAATAACAACCACAAAAATCAGCACTATGTAGACGAAAATAAAAGAGTTCTTATATAGAGTCTCCATAGTATAAGATCACAATAAGCAGGACACAATGCAACATAACACTGTATTTTATTCTACAAATAAAGAATCAGAGAGATGTGACCTATTTTTCAAAAGAAAAAAATCAATGTAGGCTTCCCTCCAGATGACCCAGATGTTGGAATTAACAAACGAGGACTTTTAAGCAACTATTATAACACTGTTCATGAGGTAAATAAAGATGTGCTTGCAATGAATGAAACAATGGGGAAAAAAAAGGAAGTTTTGGCAGGAAATAGAAACTATATTACAAAATCTAAAAAAAAGGGGGTCTTGCAATATAATATGATCAATCTTTAAATAATTTATAAAATGACAAATTACGATTGAATTAATAAACAAATCCATCTGTGGAGTTCTTTCTCATATTACTAAAATGGATCCTGTTCTCTGAAGTACCTTGACTTCACTTGTGTTTAAATCAATGCTCTCATTAAAACCAGAAGCCCGCTTTGAGAACTGTGGAATTTCTTCCCTACAGAGATCTATAAATCCTGATGGACCACAAAGACATAATAAAACAACAAGAGAGTGTTCCAGGTAACATGTATCATATAAACTAAATATGCATGACAATCAGAGAATTCTTATTTAAAAAACCCAGTTGTCCTAATGTTTTTATATTATAAGATCACCATATTGTCATAGACACTACCTTCACTAAAAGTTACAGCAAAGTTAGAGGATCTTTGGAATGTATAGCATCATTTTACTACCAGCAGTTCTGGGTCTCCATTTGTAATATTTAGCTGCATTGGAGTTACATTTCTGGTTTAATCTATTTCCTATGTCATAACAAGAGTCAATTCAATCCTTGTTTTCATAAGGGAAACATCTTACATTTTGTAACTTAAAAAAATATGAAAATGAAATGTAAGTTGTATAATCCTACTTAGGTATTTTCAAGTATTTTTTGTTAGATGAGAAATTATTTTTAAATGCATATTTGTGTGTATCTGCATCAATTTAGCACAACATACTTAAAACCATTGTAAACAGCATATTTTTCTTTAAACTGAACAAATCAATTTGGACAAGTGCACATGTGCATTTAAAGTTCAGCGTTAGAAACTCTTTTAAATGTGCTCTGAAGGGTCAGTTTGTGACAAGATATAACACATATTTAACACAGTGGTAGATCACCTCATGATGAGCTGGGTCATTTGAAGCAATAAAACCTAGGGTACTGCTTTTTTACTTTTCTTCACCAAAGAGCAGCATGGAGGCATAATTGGGGAATTCAAAATGATGTAGTTCTCTAAGACCTGTGGTGAAAATGACTGTGTTTTCCTTGAAGATTTTTTATTTGTTTGTTTTGGTTGCTATTACTAATCCCCTTCTTTTTCTTCACTTACTTGCTTTTAAAGGAGTTCTTTTTCAACCAAACTACCAAACAAGAGTTTCTGCTTCAGTTAATCCAGCTCCCACTTATGTTTGTAGGTGTTTTATCTTTTCAGGTACTCAGATCTTCCAAGGTTTATTCAGTCCCAGGACCACATCCCTTAATTGGTGTTGCACAGTTTCTTTTATCTTGTGAAAGAATGGTCACTTTCAGCCTCTAGTAAATTTTATTTTCATTCAGGTCAGTAAAATGGCTTTTAGGCTCTGTGCTTGTAAACTATAGGGTGCACATGCCCAGCTTTCTGGGAACTCATAGAACTCTTTTTAGAAAAGGTTTTTTCCCCTATTTGCTAAAAGTTAGTTATAAACTCAATTGATAGTGCTTTTCCTATTCTGAAGAAATACTTCTTCATAAGTTAAATGTACACTGTTTTCAGCCATCATTCTGGCCCACAAGATGAGATAATGTTATATGAAGTAATGCTTTATAAGGACAAAAAAAAAAAGAAATCTTTCAAATAAAGGAGTTACTATCTTGACATTTTATCCCAAATAATTAAGTCAACCAAAGGGAATGAAAAACTGAGCTTATAATAGTACAGATATCTGATGAATACCATTTTGCAAAGCAAACTAAAACCTTATCTCAAATCTCTTCTTTATTTCCTTGAGATATTATCTTATTTATGTTTTACAGCAGCTGTTTTATTATACGTGACAGTAAAGTGAAAGTATTAATAGAGCAAAGTGGAGAGCACATAATGAGTCTAAGCTTCATCTAAGAAATTGATGTTTTCCCATGCATGAGAAAAAAAGCTTAGAAGTAACATCTCAGAAGTGATGCCTTCAAGACTGATAAGGTTTCTCTAGTTCTAAGAACCACACCCTGTGGCAACACAATTGCTGGTTATTTGCATAAAATAATACTTTTCATATACTTTCATTTTTCATATATTAATGTGACCTGAACATGTGTTCATCTTATAATTTTTGCCTAATATGTATATGTGATCTTTCCTAATATTTTGGCTAACAAAATATATTTTAAGTACAAAAAGAGAAAAAAAAATCCTGTTTTCATTATTATTCAGTTTTATCATTATGTATTTTGAAAAAAATATATAAGGCATATTTCTATTCTAATTTTGAGTATATATTTTAAAATAGTCAAGTGTAGACATGAAGGTGTGGACATCAACCAAGTCAAGGTATGGACAGTATGGTGGAATAGGTTTCACACACTCCTTCTCCTCACAGACCACTGATTTAATAGCTACCCAAGGATCAGTTCCCTTTGTGAGAAATCTAGACACTGGTTGAGAAACTCCTATATACTGGGCAAGTAAGAAGCTGAACACATTGACTGGTAAGAGAAGCTGAGACTCACTCTTGCCATAGACCTCATCCCTGGCACAGTGCCATGTAATTAGGAGAGAACCCTTAATTCCCAGTTTCTACCTGAGGAACAAAGGATTTGGACAACTGGACCATATATTTCATGTCCTAACTTTTCCAACTGCTACTCAAAAGTCTGGCTTATATCCTGTTTCTGGGAGTTGGCAGGGCCAGCATTTACTAGGTTACAGAGAACAAAGTGACAATTTTGCATAAGCTTGCAGGGACTTCCCAAGACTCTTGACCTTCAACTCACTCTAGCAATAAGCAAACCACCATCTTCTCTCTGGAAGGAGATACATCCAGTCCCCCAACTTTTCCAGTTGCTACTTGAAAGACCAGCTTCTAACTGACCGCCTATGAGACTGACAGGCCTAGCATTCACTAGGCCCCTGGGGGCTACAGAGAACCGAGCAAAAGTTTGAAAGAGTGTGGTTTGAACAAGTGCGCAGGTGCACAGCACACAGCTCCTGTCCCACCCGGCTCAATGTAGAGTGAACAGGTGATAAACTCCAATTCCCAGATTCTCCCTAGGAGAGGAGGATTTATACTATACATCTAGCATCTCAACCTTTTTGGGTGCTGCTTGAGGGATTGGCTTCTATATTGCCTGTCCTAGGGCATTGATGGGACTTGCCTTACTCTAGCTTCTTGGGGGCTGCTCAGAACAAAGTTAGAAGTTTGGACAAGCACAAAGGTTTGAGTGGTATCCAAATATCTGGCCAGGCTGAGTGGTGAGGGTCTTCTCCTGTCTGAAGCCAATTTGTGAGAAATGGGAGGTAACTGTTTTATCTAATGCACAAACACCAGGAAAATTAAGAAATAGGGAAATATGTTCCAAATAAAAGAACAAGATAAATATCCAGAAGCTGACCCTAATGAAATAAAGATATGTAATTTACCTAACAGAAAATTCAAAATGACAGTAATAAAGACACTCACTGAGGTCAGAGCAACCATATATGTACAAAGAGAGAATTTTCAACAAGAGATAGAAAATACTTTACAAGTACTGAATAGAAATCACAGAGCTGAAGAATATAATAACTGAATTGTAAATTCAGTAGAGGGTACAGACCAGATCAAGTGGAAGAAAGCGATTCAACAAGAGGAGCAAAAAAGAAAAGTAACAGAATGAATGAAGATAGGTTAAGGGACTTATAGAACTATCAAACAGACCAATATATTCATTAGGTGAGTCCCAGAAGGACATCCTATATCACACCATAAACAAAAATCAACCAAAAATCAATTAAAGACTTAAAAGTAAGACCTAAACAATAAAACTCCTGGGAGAAAACAGGGAAAAAATCCTTGACATTAGTCTTGGCAATAATGTTTTGGATATGACAGCAAAAGCACAAGCAAAAAAGCAAAAATAGACAAGTGTGATTACATCAAACTAAAAAGCTTCTGCACAGCAAAGGAAACAATCAACAGAATGAAATGGCAACCTACTGAATGGCAGAAAATGTTTGGAAACCATATATCTGATAGGGGGTTTATATCTAAAATATATAGGGAACTCATACAACTCAATAGCAAAAAAACCCCACAAACAGTCCAATTAAAAAATGGGCAGAGTACCTGAATAGACATTTCTCAAAAGAATACATACAAATGGCCAACAGATATGTGAAAAGGTGCAAAACATCACTAATCATTAACAAAATGCAAATCTAAACCACAATGAGATATCCGCTCACACTTATTAGAATGGCTATTATCAAAAAGTCCAGAGAAACAAGCATTGGCAAAGACGTGGAGAAAAGGGAACCCTTGTACACTGTTGGTAGGAACGTAAATTCATGCAGGCATTATAGGAAACAGTATAGAGTTTCCTCAAAAAACTAAAAAAATTAACTACTGTATAACCCAGCAATTTCATTCCTGGGTATTTATGCAAAGGAAATAAAATCAGTAATTTGAAGAATAAATGCCACTTCTTTATTCATTGCAGCATTACTCACAGTAGCCAAGATATGGAAACAATTTAAATGCCAATGGATAATGAATAAAGAAAATGTGTGTGTGTGTGTGTGTGTAATGGAATATTATCTAGCTTTAAAAAAGGGGAAATCCTGTCATTTGTAGCAACATGGATTAAACTGGAGGACATTATGCTAAGTGAAATAAGCCAGATACAGAAAGAAAAATACTTCATGATCTCAATTATATGTGGAATCTAAAATAGTCAAACTCATAGTAGCAGAGACTAGAATGGTGCTTGCCAGTGTCTGGGGGTAAAGGGAACTGGGGAGATGTCTGTCAACAGTTAAGATGTTTTAGTTACACAAAATGAGTAAATTCTGGAGATCCAGTGTTTAGCATGGTAAAGATAGTTAACAATAATGTATTGTATGCTTAAAATTCAATAAGAGAGTGGATCTTAAGCCTCTGACAAGAAAGAAAGAAAGAAAAAGAAAGAAGAAAGGAGGAAGGAAGGAAGGGAGGGAGGAAGGGAGGGAGGAAAGGAAGAAAGAAAGAAAGAAAGAAAGAAAGAAAGAAAGAAAGAAAGAAAGAAAGAAAGAGAAAGAAAAAAGAAAGAAAGAAAGAAAGAAAAAGAAAGAGAAAAAAGAAAGAAAGAGAGAAAGAAAAGAAAGAAAGAAAGAAAGAAAGAAAGAAAGAAAGAAAGAAAGAAAGAAAGAAAAAGGAAGAAAGGAAGGAAGAAAGAAAGAAAAAGAAAGAAAGAAAGAAAGAAAAAGGAAGAAAGAGATGGAGGGAAGAAGGAAGGAAATGATCATTATATGAGGTGATGGATATGTTAATTAGCTTGATTGTGGTGATCATTTCACTATACACACACACACACACACACACACACATAACTTTGTAAACCTTAAATATACATAATTTTATTTGTCAGTTATACCTTAATAAAGCTGACAAAAACTAGTCAATGTATAAAGGCAATAAATATGCTCAGTGTTTAAGACACATTCACAACATTGATATAAAAGTGTTTCCAAAGGAAAATTGCAGTCTTTATTATGCATTCTTTGCTTATCTGATCCTGTAGGGATTCTGTGCCTTTCTTTGCCTTTATGCTATCTTGCAACTTAATGATTTGTAGATAACTGATAGCAACGCAAAATAATTTGTGTGTATAGGTATGCAAACAAATTCTGTCATGTGGAGGTTCAATCTAGTTCCTCTCCAACTGCATTAAAAGTTTTGCATCTGTTTGCAAATTCATTTCAATATTCTAGATCTATAAAAATGTCTTCTTTGGATCCTCCTTTGAACCATTTGTAACTTCTTATCAGTTCCCTCGTTTAATTAATGGGTTACTAAAATCGTTGCTATGTGTTCATTTTATAAATATATTAGAGTCACAATTCTTACTTGAAATTTATTCTTTAACCTTAGATAAATTCCAAAGTTATTAAAGGCACTAGATTATATATTTGAAGGTAGTAAAAAAAAAGCATATTATAAACGTCAGCACAAATGTGTTAATTATCAAAAATACATGCAATGAGACTGGTAGCCAGAATCGGGAAGAGAAAAAATGTGCTTAGAGAGTGTCTCCTTTTGTTTGTTCTAATCTATCTAGATGTTCCTTATCAAGAAAGGGGAAATAAACACTTAGTCTCAAGTGCAGGCCTGAAAGGTTTAGAGATGAAAAGAACAGTCATTTTGCTGTTGACCAGAATAATATAGAGATTGCAGGAAATGGTCTGGAGACAAGATAACCAGGCAAGAACTGCAACTAAAGAAAAACTTGAAAAAACCATAGAATAAAGAGAGCAGGGATAGAGGAAACAACAAAATGTGTTAAGTTCCAAGAGTAATGAAGTGTAAACAGTTAGGTAAGTGTTATTGGATTCATCATTACATCTTGAAGAAGAGGTGTTTCCATTTTTGTACTTTCAATTTGTTTCATTTCAGTCTTCAAATGTAAACCAAGAATAAGCGATTTTATTGATGTGAAGACATCAAACCATCCAAAGAAACACAAACTCTATCTTGGTTAAAAGGGAAAAACACAACAAAACAAAACAAGTTTATCTTTTTCTCAATGACTTCCCTTTCACTTTCAGGGAACAAGTGAGCATTAGACAATAGCTTAAACTTTAGTTTCTAAAATTGTGGTTTTCATACTGGAGAACAGTTACCCATCTAGGAAGATGTTCTCAGGGGTAAGTAAGGATGTAGTTTAAAAGAAGTAAATTTCTAATTTCTCAACTTCCACTCCTTAAAAAGTGATTTACCAGATAATTTATTTGCATGTTTCTGTAGGTTTTCCAAGCCCAATTCTCTTTTGTAAAATTCTTTCACTTGTATACCCCTCCATCAAACGAAATTTTAGTGTGGTGTGTGTTTCTAGGAC
>NC_138370.1:106679031-106734432 GCF_054177405.1 Leptonychotes weddellii
CTTCCTTCCTTCCTTCCTTCCTTCTTTCTTGAGTTTTTAAAATGTAATTAACATACAGTGTTATGTCAATTTCAGGTGTACAATATAATGATTCAACAAGTCTATACATTTTCAGTGCTTATCAAGATAAGTGTATTCTTAATGCCTTTTATCTAAAAAGAGACATTTTAAATTATCTAAATCGTCATGAATTTGTCTGATACCATTGATTCCTGTCACACATGTATTTCAATTAAAGATGAAGTGTGGTTTTAAACCAAATATTGTGGTTTCTGCTAGGAAGTTCTCATTCATATATAAATTAGTATAAGATATAGCTAATGTGAAAAGTGGAAATACAAAGAATACATTAGGAAATCTTCTCTTCTCAGGAATTTTTTTTTTCTTCCCAACACCTTTTCTAGATTTCACATACTACACTTTAAAATCTTTATTTGACATGAAAAATCCAACTTTTCTTATACTTTTTTTAGTTTTGACTGACTTCTTTAAATAGTAGGCTGATACTTGGATAAGATGCTTCTTATTGAGAAAATAACATGTATTTGGAAATCTGGTTTCTGGTTTATAGTTCAATTCTAAAACTGAACATATCTATGTATAAGATGATATTTTAAATGCCTAGATTTTATCATAAGTGCATCCAATATTTTAGGCTTATTATCCCAGTGATAGTTATTCCCCACCCACAATTCAAATTCTTGAAAAACAGCACAAGATAAAACTAATGTATTATGAGGTGCTAGCACATGCAGATATTTTAAACATGTATGAGCAAAAGAAGGTGAAAGCAATGATCTTTCAGTATAAAAACTGATGCTTAAAATGGAGGAGGCCTACAACACAAAGAAGTCTACAACACATTTCATTTCTCATCTATCATATTCCTCTAAATTCAGAATTATGAGGAAGAAAGCCTCTACTCTAAAGCACTAGTTTCTGAGGACACTGGTCCAGGTACCGTTTCTTTCTGCATTTTATCCTCTACCAGCCCATCTCTACATCTTTTTGCAGTCTGCAGTGACCACAGAGTATGGATAAGGAATGAGGAAATGGAAATAGTGGTTTAGGTGGTGGATTTTGGAAGTTGTACACTTTTTTT
Organism: Leptonychotes weddellii; assembly: GCF_054177405.1. Lineage (NCBI taxonomy): Eukaryota > Metazoa > Chordata > Mammalia > Carnivora > Phocidae > Leptonychotes > Leptonychotes weddellii. Next base: position 106,680,134 of record NC_138370.1, read on the forward strand.
AAATTATGTTAGTCACCGTACAGTACATCATTAGTTTTAGATGAAGTGTTCCATGATTCATTGTTTGCGTATAACATCCAGTGCTCCATGCAGAACGTGCCCTCCTTAATACCCATCACTGGGCTAACTCATCCCCCCAACCCTCTCCCCTCTAAACCCCTCAGTTTGTTTCCCGCAGTCCATAGTCTCTCATGGTTCATCTCCCTCTCTGATTCCCACCCCCTTCATTTTTCCCTTACTTCTCCTAATGTCCTCCATGATAGTCCTTATGTTCCACATATAAGTGAAACTATATGATAACTGTCAAGACCAGGGTTGGGATAGAAGTACTCCTGGTAATGCTTTGTTACCACAGTTACTCATATAGTACATCATGTTAAATGAATAAAAAAGCAGACAATGAAAGTATAATGTATTTCTTAAACCTAGAAAGCTAAACTAAATGAATATTTGTAAGCAAATGTGTGAGTGATGTACTTTAACCTGTGCTTCAATATTTTGTCTGAATGGAAACCTAGTATCACCCAAAGGACACCAAGTAGGGATAAATGTCATATTTCAAAATAAGTAGCCAGTCTGAGGAATCTTGTTTTGATTGAGAATGATTTAAGTTAAAAAATCAAAAACAACAATATAGGAACTATGAAAATAAATTCAAACATTATGGAAATGGATTATGGATCATCCATATGGGTAAGAGGAAAAGTATATCATTGGTCCTCATTTTGAAAAGAAAAGCAGGCTTCATAATTACCACATTTTTACTTTACATACTTGAAAATGTGAAGTCTCAACTAAAAAAAATATTCTCAATGCTTTACTTTCCTGAAAAAATGTGGCAGACTTCAACTATACATCCCAGATATTTAATACTTAGACAACTTTCAAATATATATTACCAGTACTAATTTCAAAGACCAGTTTTAATGTTTGCTAACATGACTACAAGGCTCACCTCTCCCTCATCTGCTAAGTATGGGAAGATGTTATCTTTCCTATGGGAGTATCATGAGATCATCCTTGCCTACTTTGGTGTCAGTCAAAATAATTCTTGGAATGGATATTAGGTTATACCAGTTTACAAAATAAATCTTGCCATTTTTATGAGTTAATCTGGAATTTAATAAAGCAGGGGATGGAATAAATTATAACACTAAGACTTGTTTGGATGCCTACAAAGTAGAAATAATTTTACAGAAACAAGAAGCATAGGTATGGAGAACATAAGTCTCCATAATGTAAATGAAAAGACAATAAAGTAAGGGATGTGACAAAAAAGTTGGTGGATATAGAGGACTGAGGATCTAAAGCTAAATGTCACAATTTGGTTTCTAGAAATGGCAGAGTAGTTTATATCAAACTAACCTTCCTGCAGATAGTAATTTTTAAATATGGAAAAATATTTTTCAAAGCAACTATCTGAAAGCACTGGAGAAAAAACAGTATCAGGCCAAAACTAGAGAAGAGTTCACTCTTGAAAGAAGACATCTGTGCTGGGTGAAATTGATATTTCTGTAACTTTTCATTAGAATCATTCTCAATCCATTAGGTGTGAAGTGGCTACAACTCAAATAGGAACGTACAGCTTTACTGACTTGAGAAATCAGAGGATGAAGTGTAGCACTGCAGTATCTGGAATGTGGTGATGGGGAGGGGACATCCCATAGAGAAGAAGCTACCAAAGAGAGAATGCACAAAATCTCCATTTTAACTCTACCCAATTGCTTGGCTGGCCCCAGAAAAGGATGTATGTGGTCATACCAAGAACCATGGCAAAATCAAAAACAGGAGCTGAAAGAACCACAGGAGATACAAGTTTGGAGTTTTAGTCCAGCTAAATTAACCATCTGTTTGAAGAGAAATCAATACTCTTCAGGAAGATAAATCTAAATTCTCTACAACACATCAAATGTAATATCAAGCATACAAGAACAGCATGGTAAAATTGCAGAAAATGAAAAAAGAATGAAAAACTTGGAAGTAGATAGAAAAAAATCAAAAGCATATTAAATGTGAGAAGAACCATGCACATGGTGCTTGATTTCTTATTAGAAGCAATGAAGGAGACAATAAGGAATTTACACCTTTAAAATGTCTAAACACATTAAAACAAAAAAGAAAACTTTATCAACCAAGAATTTGATATCTAAAAAAAAAAAAAAGCAAGATCCAAAGGCCAAATAACAATTTCAGATAAAAAAAAAAAATTGAGCCAATTAGTTTCAACAGGCTCTGCACTTTAAGAAATGCTAAAAATGATCTTTACACTTAGGGAAATGTCAACATATGGAAACTATGATCTATAGGAAGAAAACAACACTGGACATTGTAAATATGTGGATAAACATTTGACTATATACTTTTTACATCTTTTAATTCTTAAATAGATTACTTTAAAGCAATATTCTATTGATGAATTATGGTATTTAGAATATGGGCAAATGCAATATATATGACTATAGTAGAACTTAAGGCAGGAGTAAATAGAAATATAAAGTTGCAAGCTTCTTGCGTTGTACATGAGGTGGTATGCTAATAATTCCAAGTAGACCGATAAATTAAGGTTGCATACTGTAATCCCCAGAGAAGATATTACCAATGTTTCAAGGAAGTATAGTAAAATCCTATTATAGATTAAAATAAACTATTAATAAGAAATTGATAAACCCAAAAAGAAAGGAAGGAGTAAAAAATGTGTAAAACTCAGGTGTGGTAAATTGAAAATAAATAGCATAGGGCAACTAGAGTTTCTATAAGAATATCATACAAAATTGACTTCATGACAAATAATATTTCCTGGGGTGCCTGGGTGGCTCAGTCGTTAAGCGTCTGCCTTCAGCTCAGGTCATGATCCCAGGGTCCTGGGATCGAGCCCCACATCAGGCTCCCTGCTCAGCGGGAAGCCTGCTTCTCCCTCTACCACTCCCCCTGCTTGTGTTCTCTCTCTTGCTGTCTCTCTGTCAAAAAAAAAAAAAAAAAAGGACAAAGAATATTTCTAAAGAATGGCAAATTCATTGAAGACATAACAGTCAATAGAGAATGGAGAGTCTTTTCTAGAAGTGGTGCTAAAACAACTGTAAATGATATGAAAAAGAAAACCATGTTTATTTCCTACTTCATAGAATACACAAAATTAATTGATCCATCATACATTTATAATATAAAAATTAAAATAATAAAACTTATAGAAAAAAATAGGAGAATATTATCACACATTGGGGGTAACCAAAATATCTCAATACAGAAAGCAATAACAACAAAAACTAAAAACCCAAAAGCAAATCCTAATAAATTAGACAACAAAAACATCTGCTTGACAAAAGACATCATTAAGAAAACAAATAAGAAAGCTGCAGACTGGAAAAATATTTGCAAATATTTTTTGAGAATTGTGTCCCGAATACATGAAGAATCCTACAATTCATTATTTTTAAAATAAAAAAGGACAATAAAAATTAGACACAATTCTTAAATAAGCATGCCGCAAAAGAAGGTATATGAATGGGAAGTGTATTTCCTTCTCTGGTCTTATTTAAAGCTAGATGCCATTTACATCACCAGATATATTGGTGAGAGCATTATCCCTTTTGCTGGAATATACTGTTTCAGGCATTGTATTTCCTCCCTCATGGTACAATGCACAAGATGCAGTAATTTCTGTTTTACTTTTGAGGGGATGTCCTAACTTTTTCCCTGAGGTCTTGGGTCCTAAAAATTGTACAAATATGATAGTTCTCTGTATCTTATTGAGTACGACTCCCACCCTTTTGTAAGGTACAGTCTTACCAAGGTTTCTTGTTTATCTGGTTCATTAAAATAATAGATCTATGTGATGTTTTGTGGAATAATAGAGGACAAGAGAATTAACAGCCCTGAGACAAACTATAATATATATTCTTTTCTATTCTATCTGAATATGAATGGTTATGATGCTTTTTTTGTTTTTGTTTTTCTGATGGAGATAGTTGGGAGTGAATTCTCCAAATTAATGGCTGTGTATCATGTATATTATGTATATTAATCTGCTCTTATATCTGGCATGGCAATGCAATTGAAGCTACTACTTGATTGAAGCTGTGGTCATCTATAAATAATCCACCAGGAGCCATTCAGTTTCTGTAAGGGCATGACAAGCCAATTAAATGGAGATGTAAAAGCGAGTACCACTTTTCTTCCTTTCAGTCCTTCAGAGTGGCATTCATTCCCCTTCCTACGGTCTGCCACCACATTATTTAGAACTTCCTCTCATGGAGAGAAAAGAGTGCAGTTTTAGAGACTTCACGTGGCCTTTCCAATTACTATAATTCTTCACACACATACACACCAAGGTCCTAACATGGGGATTGAGACAATTGCTAAATATGCCAATCCCAATTAAACATTCAGGTACTGGGAAAATAACCAGTTCACTGAATGTAGGAGACACAATGTAAACTGGACATTGTTCAGTACTTGAATTATTACCGACTTTACCCACTTTAGCAGGGGGCCATGATGACTCTTCTCTTTCTTAGATAGCAATATCAATTCTATGTCTAAAGAGTCCTAAAATCATCTAGATGTTCCACTTTCTCCTGGACACAGATAACCAAGATACTAGGAAAATCTTTTCTACAAATGACAACATATGCCATGGTGTGGCAGAGTTCTTCCTTGTAGGAAACTGGCCACCTTTCCCATCAATAGGCTTTGGGTTTGCCAACTGCCTCAGATCCAGAAACTGAGTTCATCACTTGACTTCATCTTCATATGCATTCTTGATTTTCTCTGCTCATACAACATGAGTAAGTATCCTTGTTGGCTGCCCATCCGTTTTTTCCCAAGAGGCATCGTGGTCTATCAACCATCTGCAGTTTTCTGCATGTGGGGCATCTTTGGTAGTGACTTCAGTCTTGATGGTTACTTGCAGTGTTTGCTAACCCTTGACTTCTGATGATTAAACCCTTGAAACCCTATGGTTTCAAAATATCCTTTTCCATGAGAGAGCAAAGTTCAATCACCTTTGCGTTAAGAAGAGACCCACCACTGCACATTTTAGTGATACTGGTGACACTTTCATCTGTACACTTCTATGGTCTTCGTAAATAATGCATGCTCTGAGTATTATGTGGAACATAATCATCCCATAGGTGTTTCAGCCATACATCTTATCTCTATTTCACCAACATCTAATGTAGCAAATTCAACTTTGCTCAGAGTAATTTCTTTTTCCATTAGTTTAGAAACCATCCTAGTGGTGAGCTGGCACTGTCTTGGTGTCCTTTATCTCATGAAAATATTTGTAAGTCAATAAACTCTCCCTATCCAGGTTATGTTCCAGACCCCTTAAATAGGCACACTCAGAATCTGATACCTCCAGTTTCTTCCAGTAATGTTGTGTAGGTCGACATTTTAGAGTATAGCCTCTTTCTTCCCTTAGCAATACCAGCATATTTCAGCAGGGTGAGCCTGAGTTTGGCTTAGCAGAAGGAGAGGAGATTGGGATAGGTCTTAGAAGGGAGGATCACATATTGTTTTACAAAAGACAGACCTCTCTTCTGTCTTTTAGCAAGGGTCACAAGTGATGGCTCTTCATGAGTCAGTGCAGTGTCAGAAGTTTCAGAGGAGTCTAAGGAGTCAAAATCTTCATGCTGTCCACGCAGATGTCTTTGTCCCATGTATCATGGAAATCGGATCCCTCACTTGGCATTACAGCCTTGCATGAGTTGGACAAGTTGGTCTTTGGCTTTCACCCACAAGCTGGAGAGTTTCTTTGTATGTAACTAAAGAGGCTCTTTGAATTTCACACTTGGCTTTTAATTGTCTATAATTTATTCTAAACTGTTCAATATATTCCTACTGAGCATCAGTGCTACTAAACAATAGTTTTATCCACGTAGCTATTTTCTCCATACATCTCAAAGTCTGATACAATGAACCTGCTAATTCATTCCCTTACAGGCTAGTACTTTTCTGTGTACCCTCCCAACTCTCCACCGTGAATATTTTAACCTGGGCCAATTCCTTGTGCTACAGGGGGTTTGTGCTTCACCTATCATTAGTGACTGTGTATTAAGAGCCACGTTATGAATGATCTTATTACCTGTTTTTTGGACCACTTCCAGGACTAGCTGTGATAGGTTAAGTTCCTTAGAAATATATGCCAAAATAAACTTTAGAATGTGAAATAGGTTTTGGAAATCAAGATATACGGAGAGAAGGGAAAGAAAACAGAATTGAAGAGAGGAAGCATTAGAACTCTGATATATAACAAACAAAGTCTTAGTGAACCTAGGGAGGACACTGCAGCAAGCACTGAACATTAGAGTGCCCCCTGTCAGGTTGAAAAGATCTGGTCTTTTTTTTTTTTTTTTTAAAGATTTTTATTTATTTATTTGGAGGGGGCCAGAGGGAGAGGGAGAAAGAATTTTAAGCTGCTTCTGTGCTCAGGATCTCATGATCCTGAGATCAGGACACTGAGATCACGACCTATGTCATAACCAAGAGTTGGATGCTTTAACTGGTTGCACCACCCAGGTGCCCCTGAAAAGACCTGGTCTTTATATTTTTGCCTTATTCAGTTAGTGAATGTGAGCTGCTCTGTTAAGAGAATTAATCAGGGTTCTCTAGAGAAACAGAGTGTGTATATGTGGGGGCGGGGGAGGGGAGAGAGGCTTATTATAGAGTTGGCTCATGATTCACTTATGATTCTAACTGGGCAGTTAAGGAATTTTGACAAGGATAAATGAAACAAAGGGTAAGAGGTCCTTGTGAGTTTCATATATGGGTAGTGGGAAAATGAGTGAGGACATTCAAGTTAAGATTTTATGGTTACCATATGGGTAATTAAAAATATGGGTAATTAAAAGTGGAATTTTGTGGTGGAACAATCAAGATGGTTCAGGGGATGGCAATGATAATGGGTATCTAAAGTAAAAATTGAGAAAACAAGAAGCTTTTCTGTGGTTGTTTGGATAATCTCTAGGCCTTTTGAAGACATCTAAGATGGTAGGAGGATTCAGAGTGGTAAGAACTATCATGAAAAAGATGACAAATCTTCAAAGCAGGAGGGATCATAACCAGGTGGGCAGTAAGCTATCATGATAAAATGGGATAAGAGGCTGTATAAGCTTCAAAATAGGAAGCTTTACTTGTGAGGGCAAATATGGAAAGCTTTGAATGTACTGGTGGTCACAAGGGAAAACATTAATCTTAGGAACTGAAGTATGGAGAAATGAGTAGCTTCCATCTTTGAGGGCTTCTGAGGAAACAGAAGTATTAATCACAGAGGAGAGTTTTGTTTTGTTTTTGTTTTGTTCTGGAGGGTATAGTAGAAAGGATTAGAAGGGAAGACAAAACTGGATTTTAGTATCAGAATGAGGGTACTAGGAAAGACAGCTCAAAGAGCCACTCTTTCTGGGGCTGTATCTTGAGTGGTGGTGACCAAAGATAATAGGGCTATGAGCTGTGGTTGATGCAGTTTTGTTCAAGGGTGCATCACATACACCCTATTGACTGGAGGGTTGCTGTCAAGGCACGAAGGGTCACTGGCTTAGATAGTGGTCGCTGCCAATAACAGTCTGGGTGCTGTGATATTGGAGCAGAGTCTTCCTTGCCTGTATGGTTGACAGGATTCAGAAGAAGCAAAGGCAAAAGTTGATGATAATGTCAGAGGATTTTGGAAGACTGCTTTATGGACTTCACTGTTAGTTTCAGCACAGCAGACCCGTGTATTTACTCAATCAACTCCAAAACGCATGGGGACAATGTTAATATGATTGTAATGTGTCACAGTCTATTTATTTTAGATCTAGAGAATATTTATTTTATCTAATACTTCCCATTTATATTTTATATCTCTAGATAGAAACCATCTGTCATTCACAGTAAGCTTGTGACTCAAATTTTAGAATCCTGTCTATAAATAGAGTTTAAAAGATTAAAAAATAGATAGCATTCCTTTAGTACTTTTCTGACTTATTATTATTAATTCTTTAGTACATCTCAGATGTAGGCTATTTGCTGTATGGATATCATAAAGTTGACCTACAAGTTCATTGATGGTGGTTATTAGTTTCTTGGTTCAGTGTCTCCATCAATTCATCTCTCATGCTCTTCCATGCATGTCTCTTCATGCCGCTCCTCTCCCTTCTTTTCTCTTCCATCCTTCCCCTCTTTTCCTTGCTTCTTTTTAATTTTTCCTTTTTTATTTATGCTGTGATTTATTTTCCTCTGCTTTTCTTCATCATCTTTTTTTTATCTGATTCTTTTTAATATGTTTAATACCTCTCTTTTTGGCTGAGGTGTTAAGTAGCTGATGTTTGGGGGTTTGTATGTCCTTTATGAGATAATTCAGAAACTTGTAAAATAAGGTGCGAAAAGAAGAATTGTTCACTAAATTGGTGATAACAATACAGAAAAATAAAGTCAGAGCTCAAAAGCCAGGAAAGGAGAGAAAGAATGACAAAGAAATAAAGGGGAAGTGGTCAACAAAAAAATCATTAAGAATGAAACATTTGTACTTAATTTCCATGAAGATACATTGAGTGCTTTGTAGGAAACAGAAATTGCTGTATAGATTGAGGAGAAAATAATGGTGACTAAAATAGAAAGTCTGCCATGGAGTAACACACAGTATAATCCAAAACATTAGTATATTTAGTCATATCCCACTGCCCCCTTAGCATAAGATTTTCTTATCTAATTACCTGATTAACCATAGTTTATATCTCGATCTGTCCTATATACTCAAATCTCCTAAGGTTTTACTCTGTTTGGCAGAGCCACAATAGTCTACCAGGGGAAAAATTATTCTTTCAGTGAAGTAGCAGTAACTAGAGAAAATATTCCCCGTGGGACAAGAGAAATAAAGTTAAAGGCCAGTGGAGAATGAGCTTACTATACACAGTATACCAACAGGAAAAAGTAGTTTGAACCTGCCAATAGTGGAAATGATTGGTGGTCAGCTTATTGAAAGTTTAACCATAGATAGATACGTAGATAGATAGATAGATAGATAGATAGATAGATAGATAGATAGGAATATATGTATCTGATAAGGTAAACGGCTAATTGCTATTACGATTTTGAGAATTTTTGAAAATTGTTTTATGTACATTAAATTTTAAATAAATACATTTACACATTCATTTGAGAGTAGATTTTGTTTGAAAAATGTTTTTGTATATCACTATAATATCCGATATACATAACATTATTTTCATTATAATATAATTATACCAACACAAATACCTTGATATTCAAAGGGGTTAAATTGAATAAAAATGCTTTGTCCACAATTTCCTAGAAATTCCAATTACTAATATTTCTAAATAGTATTTAAATGATAATTTTTATTTATAAATTTAATTGAAAATACAAATTATTTTATTGAAAGGATTTAAATATCTCTTTAATGTTCCATTCCCATAAACTGAATTCTCTGCCTACATTTTCTATTCTCAGATAATGTCAATGAGATTTCTAGTCCTAAAGCTAAAATGTTTAGAATCTTCTATGACTCCTTTCATTGATTAACCTCCCCTTTCAATAAGTTATTCACAGTCTACCTCCTAGATATCTTTCAAATTCATCTCAGTTGAAAGTCCAAGGACAATTTCTAGTGGCCTATATAATTAAGTCCATATCCTTAGTAATACTCTCAGTTTTTTACTCTCTTCTTCTATTCTAACTTGTCACATCTACTTTAACCCCCACAGTGGACAATTAATACCCTTATGCTCTATCCACTAGAAATATTTGTCATTTAATGAATGTGCACTTGCAAAATTTGGTGTCAGTGTTCATGCTTGTGTCTTTCCCTGTAATATCCGTTCCCCATGGTTTTAACTGTCAGAATCTTAGGGTTTTTCCCCTTTTATGTCTCATTTAAAAAGCTTTTCAGGATGACAACCAATTCCTGCCCACACCACCACATCCTGTGATTAGGACATGTGCCATATAGCAATATGGGATGTACAGGATGAATTAAAGCTGGTAAGGACTGGAGAACAGGGAGTTTGTGAGTTTGGGGGAAGGTAGAGAAATAAAGAGAAAATATGTACAAGAAATTTGGGGTTCTGGATGAAGCACAGTTCCCTGAAAGCAAAGAGTTTTGTCTGTATCTTGAAATACTATATTGCATTCTTGAGAAAAAGCTCAAGGTCCAAGTTATTTTTTAAATTAAAATTTTTATTGAGATCCTTGAAGATTCACATGCAGTTGTAAAAAATATACAGAGATCCAGTTTACTCAGTTTCACTCAATAACAACTTACAAAACCCTAGTACAATTTCAGGACAGGATATTGATATTTATACAAAGTACTGATTTTATTCACATTTCCCCAGTTTAATTTGTGCTCATTTGTGTGTGTATATGTGTTAGTGTACTTAGCTCTGTACAATTTTATCACATGGGTAAGTTTCTGTATCTACTACTACAATTCAGATACAAAACAGTTCCATAATCCGAGATCCCTCAGCTGCCCTTTATAACCACATCAACCTCCCACCTAACCCATCCTTCCTAACCCTTACCAACCAGTAATTTGTTCTCCATTTATAAAATTTTGTAATTTCTAAATGTTACATAGACTTATAAAACATGAAACGTTTTGGAACTTGTGTACTCAGTATTATTCACTTAGCATTATTCCCTGGCTAGTTGTGTATCAATAACCTGTTTCTTTTTATTGCTGAATGGTATTCTTTGGTATGTTTTTTATTTCTTTTTCTTTTTCTCTTTTTTTATTCCATGGTATGTTTTGACCATAGTTTGTTTAACCATTAACCTCTGAAGAATATTTGTTTCTGTTTTTTTTATTATTACAAATAAAGCTACTATGAACAGTCATGTACATGTTTTTGTGTCAACATATTTTCATTTCTCTGAGACAAATACCCAAGAGTGCAATAGCTGGGTCTGAAGATATGTGTACTTTAGTTACATAATAGACTACAAAATTGTTTCTGTAGAGGCTGTAACATTTTCCTTTCCCACTAGCAGTGTATGAATGATCAGTATCCTCACCGCCATTTGCTATTGTCACTATTACTTTTTTAATTATAACAGTCTAATAGATACCTAATGGTTTCTAATTATGATTTTAATCTGCATTTCCCTAATGGCTAATGATGTTGAATCTATGTTCTTGTATTTATTTGCCATCCTCTTCAGTGAAATGTTTATTGCTGTCTTTTGTCCATTTTCTAATTGGATTATTTTGGGTTCCTTCCTCCCTCCCTTCCTTCCTTCCTTTCTTCTTTCCTTCCTTCCTTCCTTGCTTCCTTCCTTCCTACCTTCCTTCCTTCCTCCCTCCCTCCCTTCCTTCCTTCTTCCTTTTTTTCTTTTCTTTCACTCTTTTTGAGGTTTGAGAATTATTTTTATCTTTTTATATTGCTATCTTTTGCCCATTTTCCAAATGAATTATTTCGGGTTCGTTTCTCTCCCTTCCTTCCTTCCTTCCTTTCTTTCTTCCTTCCTACCCTTTTCCTTTTTTTCTTTTCTTTCACTCTTTTTGAGATTTGAAAGTTCTTTTTATATTCTAGATACCTGTCCTTTGTCAGATACGTGGTTTGAAAATATTTTCTTCCAGTCTGTGGTTTGTTACTTCATCCACTTAATAAGGTTTAATATGATCTGTCACAGAGAAAGTTTTTGAATTTGGACGAACTTCAAATTTATCAATTTTTCTTTATATTTGTTATACTTTAAGATCAACAACTATCTAGCTCTAGATCCCAAATATTTTCTCTAATGTTTATTTCATTTTTAATTACTTTTTTATATAAGTGTGTAAAGTTTCTATTGAGCTTATTTATTTTTTTTTACTCATGGATGTCCAATTGCACCAACACCATTTGTGAAATGTTGAAGTGAATTGAATCACTCTAATTGAATTATTTTTACATCGTCAATAATCAGTTGAGAATATTTTTGTGGAGTCTAAATTCTAGATTTTCTATTTAGTTCCATTAATCTATCCATTCTTCCTCTAACACAACACTGTATTAACTACTATAGCCATATAGTAAAACTTAATATCAAGTAGTCATTCCTTTCACTTTATGCTTCTTTGCCAAAATTATTTTAGTTACTAAGGGCTTTGCCTTTCCATATCATTTTTAGAATAAACTTTTCTATATAACAAAAACTCTTGCTGTGACTTGACAGGAATTGCATTAAACCCATAGATTGATTCAGAAAGAACTAATACCTTTTCTATGATAATTGTTTATATATGAACATAATACACCTTTCAGTTAGTTCAGATCATCTTTGATTTAATCTGTGCTTTATAATTTTTAGCATATAGACACAGTATGTGTTTTCTTAAGTGTATATCTAAGGATTTCCTTTTTTGGGGAGTCACTATAACTAGTATTTTGTTTTAAATTTCAGTTTTTGCATGTTCATTATTGGCATATAGAAATATAAATGATTTTTGTGATTTCGTTGATCTTGTATCTTGAGACTTTATTAAACCCATTTTTAATTTTATGAGGGTTTATTCTCTTGGGGTGGAATCCTTGGAATCTTCCATGTAGATAATCATGTCATCTGCAAATAGGAAAGTTTTCCTTTTTCTGGTTTGCATCTCTCTCTATCTCCCACCCTCCCTCCCTACTTCCCTCCTTCTCTCTCTGTCTGTCTCTCTCTTTTTCCTTTTGGAATGGCAAAATTTCCAGTACTGTAGTTGAATAAGAGTGGTCAAAGCAGACATACTTATCTTAAGATACTAGTCTTTCTTCATTATGTAAGATGCCAGCTGTAGGTTTTTGTAGTTGTTCTTCATCAAGTAAAGAAAATTCCCCTCTGCCCCTAACTTGCAAAAAAGTATTTTTTTGTTTTGTTTTTTTTTGTTTGTTTTATGACTGTGTTTTGGATGTTGCCAAATGCTTTTTCTGCATCAGTTGAAATGATCATGTGATTTTTCCTTTTTAGCCTATTGATATTGTGGGTTTATTGATTGATTTTTGAATGATGAATCAGATATGCTTACCTAGAAAAAATTTCATTAGGCCATGGTGTGTAATTCTTTTTTAAATTATTGGATTTGATTTGCTTTTATTTTCTAAGTTCATGAGAGATACTGGGCTGTAGTTTTCTTTTTTCTTTTTTCTCAGTACTGTATTTTTTCTGATTTTGGTATCAGTGTAATAATAATCTCATAAAGTTGAGATATGTTCTCTCTCCTATTTTCTGGAAAGGACTGCACAGAATTTTGTTAGGTTTTTTTTGTTTGTTTGTTTGTTTTTGTTTTTTTAATGTTTGGTAGAGTTCTGCAGTGAAACAATCTGAGCCCAGAGAAATTTTCTCTGGAGATTTTAATATAAATTTAAATTCTTTAATGGTTATAAAACTATTTATTGTCTATTTCATCTTGATTGATTTTCAGTATATTTTGGTTTTTGAATAATTAGTCCATGTCAAGTACATTGCCAGATTTATCTGTGTAAAATTGTTTATAGTATTCTTTTAATATCCTCTTAATGACTGTAAGATCTATAGTGGTATCGTATTTCATTCCCAATACTGCTGACTTATTTTTTCTCTTTTTAAACTTTTGTCAGTTTTGCTGAATGTTTATCAATTGTACTGAGTGTTTTGAAGACATAGATTTTTGTTTTACTGATTTTCTGGTTTTCTCCTATTTTAATTTCATTTGTTTCTGATCTTATCTTTATTTTTTTTTTCTTTGCTCTGTTTGCTTTGGATTTATTTTTCTTCTCTTTAGAGTTTCTTGAGGTACAGAGAGTTTATTTATTTGAGATCTTACCTCATTTTGAAATTTCCCTCTCATCACTATTTTATTTGATTTTTATTAAAATTTAATTAAATTTTTATTAAAATTTTTTTTTCTCTGACTTTTCTTTGGACTCATGGATTATTTAGAGGTGTGCTATTGAAGTTTCATGTGTTTAGAAATTTTCCTGTTGTCTTTCTGTTATTGATCTCTAATTTGTTTCTGCTATCATCAGACACTGCACTCTGGTTTTTCTTGATGAATGTTCAATGAGAACTTGAATTTATATGCATTTTCTTGTTGTCAGGTGAAGTGTTCTATATATCTGAATTAGATCCTATTGATTGATTTGGTTGTTTGGATCTTCTTTCATTTTGCTGATTCTCCACTTAGTAATTTTATCCATTGCTGAGAAAGGTGCATGGAAATTGCCACATTCACTGTGGGTGTTTTTTCTCTTTTTAGTTTTATCATTTTTTGCCTCATATATTTTATGGTTCTTTTGTATGATGCCTGCACATAAAAGATAATTTTTGTCAGGGCACCTGGGTGGCTCAGTCATTAGGTGTCTGCTTTCAGCTCAGGTCATGATCCCAGGGTCCTGGGATCGAGACCCATATTGGGCTCCCCACTCAGTGAGGAGCCTGCTGCTCCCCCTGCTTGTGCTCTTTCTCTGTCAAATAAATAAATAAAACTTAAAAAAAAAATCATTTTGTCTTCCTGGTGGCTTGATTCTTTTATCATTATCCACTGTTCTTTGTATTTAGTAACTTATTTTGCTCTGAAATTTAACATCGGATATTAATATACCTCTTTCTGCATTTTTTCAGATTAATGCCTATGTCTTATATATTTTTTCTATGCTTTTACTTTCAGACTACTCATCACTGAATTTGAAGTGAATTTGTTCTAAGCAGCATGTAGTTTAGTAATTAAAAGAAAAATCCACTGCCCAATGTCTCACTTTGGATTGGTATATTTAGACTATTTACATTTAAGTTAATTATGGACACAGAGTTTAAGTCTGCCACTTTACTACTATATTTTCCGTTTGTTTTCTCTGGTCCTATTTATGTTGTTACTTTTTTCTTGTCTTTTGGTAGACTACTTGCACCTCTTGTAAAAATTCTATCTGATTTATTTATAGTGCTTTTGAGTATATCTTTTTGTATAGTTTTTGTAGTTGTTGTTCTGAGTATTTTGGTATACGTAAATAGCTTATTGCCATCTACTGGTATCAATATTTTACCATTTTGAGTGAAGTTTGGAGATTTTCCTCCATTTTGATCCTTGTTCTTTATTTGATTTAAATATGGATGTATTGTATATCAGACAGCATTGTTTTTTTGTCTCAATCATCAATATTTTTGTGAATCTCATGAGGATAGGAATCATCTATGCTATGTACCAATATATCTTTTTTTTTTTTCTGTTGTTCTTTCTTCCTTCTGGGTACTCTAAGAATCTTTTTTTTTTTATCATTTCCTTTCTGCTTGAAGAATTTCTTTTTTGGTAATCTTTAAGGGTATGTCTGCTAGCAAAAAATTCTTTTAGTTTTCCTTTATTTGAGAATGGCTTTATTTCTGTTCATTCCTGAAGGATAATTTTAATGAAAATGGAATTGATAATTGACACTTGTCCCCCACCCCATCACCTGAAATATGTTATGTCACTTCCTCTGGCCTTTATGGTTTCAGATGAAAAATATAAATTAGTGTTTCTCTATGGGGACATTTTCTGATATTATTTCTTCTATAATTCTTTCAGCTCTACTTTCTTTTTCTTCTCTTGGAACTGACCTTATGAATGTTGGATTTTTATCCATGGTTCCAACAATTCCATAGTTCCCTGAGACTCTTAATTTATTTTTTTTTCAATACTTTCTCTCTGTTGTTTACATTGGGTCAATACTATGTTCTGTCCTTAATTTCACTGATTCTGTCATCACCACTAGGATCTCTATCCTCTGTCATCTCCACTCTACAATTGAGTCCATCCAGCAGGTTTTAATTTATCATTGTATCTTTTAATTCTGTGATTTTCATTTGGCTTGTTTAAAATGTCTGTTCTTTATTGATTTTTTTTTTTTTAAGATTTTATTTATTTATTAGTCTGAGAGAGACAGAGACAGAGAGAGAGAGAGAGAGTGCTCAAGCAGGGAGAGGGAGCGGCAGGTTCCCTGCTGAGCAAGGAGCCCAACGCAGGACTCAATCATAGGACTCTGGGATCATGACCTGAGCTGAAGCAGATGCTTAACAGACTGAGCCATGCAGGCGATCCGTTTTTGTTTTGTTTTTTTTTTCACATATTTCAAAGGAATTTGTAATTGATGATTGAAACATACTTATAAGGGTTAATCATCTTTTCTCATTCAAATTGTGATTTTCCTGATTCCTGATGTTCCAGGTGTTTTTTTTTTCTTTTTCTTTTTTTCTTTTCTTTTCTTTTCTTTTCCTTTCTTTTCTTTTCTTTCCTTCTTTCTTTCTTTTTTTTTTTATTGTATCCTGTATATTATGTTGGGAGTCTCTGAGTCCTAGTTCAATCTTTGACTTTAGTGGGCAGTCATCCTGTTTATGTTCAGCATAGGGGCTCTAACTGCATTTATGGGCTATGCTTCTAAATGCACCTTGTTTTCAGAGCCTCCGTGGTGTTAGTTTGGTCAGCTAGGTTTATCTGGTTTCTGTGGGGTTCCAATAGTCCAGCCTGCTATTGTTGCTTCTCATGTGGTCGCTTCAGCAAATAGACTTTATGCTTTTTTTTTTTTTAAAGATTTTATTTCTTTATTTGACAGAGAGAGAGACACAGTGAGAAAGGGAACACAAGCAGGGGGAATGGGAGAGGGAGAAGCAGGCTTCCCGCGGAGCAGGGAGCCCAATGCGGGGCTTGATCCCAGGACCCTGGGATCATGACCTGAGCTGAAGGCAGACGCTTAACGACTGAGCCACCCAGGCGCCCTGACTTTATGCTTTTGTAGTAGGAGTTTTTTTGTTGGGCTAGGAGTTTATTGTGGCAGAATGGCTCCTTTCAGTCCCTTTCACCACCCAGTAACACCGGTTGGGGCATCTGGATGGAGGCACCAAAGGAGAACCAGATGGAGTTCTCAGGCCCACAGGGACAAAGAGACTTTCAGGGCCAGGCTACTTATTATAGTGTGGTTCCTCTTGCTGGTTCCACCTGGCTACCCTGGTATCTCTCAGTGTAAGAGAGGACTTCAGGCTTTCAGAGGATGAAGAACACTATTCCTGGCAATTTATTTTTTAGAAGGATTTTTGTTAACAACTCCCTTTTCATAGTTCTAGGTTCATCTGAGGTTGATGGAGGGACTCAATTCAATCCAGGAAGGAATGAGCTTACCTGAGCTTCCTTGTGTTGCTAGGTTTGGGTTTTAGAAACACTAGGTTTGAATCACCTTCTTCTGTTGAAAAGGAGATGCAGAGCACTCTAATGCTATGTTTCTTCTGTAGTTCTGGGGTTCTGAACCAATTTCTCTTCCTCTGACCACCTTTCAGAGATCTTCTTTAATTGCATTTTGCATTATTTTTAAGGTTTCTAGTTGTATCTACCTGGGAGCAGCAGAGAAAAATGAGTCTACATGATTGTGTCTAGGGCCCCATATTATTTTAATTCCAGCAAAATATCTGCATTTCACTGGAATTTAATATATGTCAATGGATCACAAGAAATTTATAGGAATTCAACACCAAAATACCAGTTCTTATTTAGACTTAATGATGTACATGGCCTATATGTATCAACATGGAAAAAGAAATACCAGTCCTAGGATTTTATTATTTTATAATCACCCCTGTTAACATTACTAACTATATCCAATAAACTGATGAGCAGAATACTGCTTCTGTGGATGTCTACATGGCATTTAGTTTTGAAGTTTAGAAATCAAGAAAAGGCACAATGGTACTTAAAAAAGATTATTTGTAAGCAGGGAGCTATAACAAGGGAAGCTATAATTATGAAGGCATAGATGCAAAAGTATGTAAGATTGAATCAATTTTTTCAATGTCATGAATAGTGAAATGACCATTTTGATTCAGTTTGTCCTAAAAAATTATATTGATTTGATTATTTTTTTTTTATTTCCTGGTGGATAAAAGCACCTCTGTGTTCATTTATTTAGGAAGACAAGTCCTTTAGTAATAATATAGAGAAAACTGAGGGTGTGATTAAGATTTGAAAAATTAGTGTTTTCCTGATAGATGCTGTTATGGGGTGTATAATTCAAAAAGCTAAGATTGCTTTATTGCAAGATACAAATTTTGAGAATTGAAATCATCTACACAGATCACTGTCTACATTATAGACATTATATACCATGGCTTTACTATTACACTGTTTTATCAACATAACATTACTATTGTCCCAGGAAGGTAAAAGTTGTGAATAAAATTATTGTACAGTCCAGGCACTTCCTGAAACACCCACTCTCTCTTCACAATAAAGCATCAAATTACAACTATTACCCAAAGACTCTGAAACCCTTCCTAAAATTCACGTCTTCACTGTGTCTATCAATCTTTAAAATTATACAATGATTCTTTTTCAATCCTAACCAAGCCCCACTTATTGAATGACCTGCCCTGAACTGCCCTTAAAAATCTTAATATATATCCTAGCTTTGTCCTTCTCTCTTTGGTTGCTACAAAGGATCTACTGCCATGGTGTTCTTCCTTTCTGCAGTAGACAATAAACCCAGCTTCATCTTTTCAACAAGTTGTATTGGTGATATTTGAGGGAGCAAGCACTTGACAATATTTAAGAATGACTATAAACAGCCATTCAAAAGAATTAGTAACCCTACTTCCCTTTTGAAAGTGCTTCCTGAGTATGAGCCATACCCTAGAACCTTCCTCGGATAATAGGAATAGAACTTTTTCAGTGCTGACTGTTGTACCAGTCATCATGTTAAATATTTTATAGGCATTATGTCACTGATCCAATGAGGTATATACTATTATTATCATCATCCCCATTTTCCGAATGTGTAAAGTGAAACTTAGAAGGACAAAACGGTAAGCGCGTGTTCATCAAAGGCAGGATTTGGCCTGGAGGTATCAGGTTTCAGAGTCCATGTTTCCAACTTCTTTCCTATTTTAAACATTCTTCTAGGTTCTGTTATACTTTTAAATGCTGGATTTCATTGAATTTTCACTGCCATCTTCATCTTGCAGACAAGGTTACTTAAGTCTAGAAGGATTAAATTACATACCCAACATATAGTTTCAAAAAGGCAGGATTTAAAATTTAGAAAAAAATCACTACTTTCCCAAGGTTACAGAGAGCTAGGACTTGAAGGTAGGAATTTGAATTCTGAAATGAGTAATCTTTCCACTAAACACTGCTAAATGAATTTAGTTTATTAAATTCTGAAACATCCTGAATGGTTACTGAACAGGCACGTGCCCACTTTAGGAGTCTATGAGTCAAATTAATGCTTTTCTACTTAAAAATATAATGGTGGTAAACTACACAGGCAAATACTCTTAAAACTATTGTTACAAAAACTTCTAGGTCTTCTTAATTAATTCTTCCCTTGTTATAGCCTTGTGTTCACAAATAAATGCATGTCAAACACTGCTCTACCATTTCCTGATTTCTTAAATTTTAGAATAAAACATTAAATGCTATTTAGTCACTCACAGAAGTAATATCCCATTCGTCAGCCTATTTATTAGGTGCAACTAGTAATGCTAATGGGAGTGATTATAAAATAACAAAAGCCCAGAGCTAGTATTTCTGTCTTCATATAGGAAGGGCAAACTTAGTAATTACCTTGTATGCTTCATTTAGCAGACTGGCCAGAGGACGGGAAAAGATTTATTCAAGGGATTTCACATAGTAAGGATAGGAGGTATCTAAACTAAGGACCTTCTGTTTGATTTTTGTCTTTTATATAGTTTCACTTATGCCATTCCGAATTATTTCAATAATTCACACATATTAAAATAAGTAAGTTCTTTCCTGGACTTTTTTTTAGCAGCACAAATCTTGTGCTATCAAATTCCTCTGATATACTCTTTTCTTTGAATTGGTCATGAGTCCACATGTCCTCTTTTTCTTCAATTTGGGGCACTTAGAGAAATGGTGAGAATTGCTATACTCTGAATGGCGATCTTCCAAATTTAAGCACATTCTAAGATGTCCCAGATAGATGGCTTCTCTTTGTTCAGGATCAAAGTAAATGTACACACCTTCGACCACTACCTTTAGAAATTTTGAAGAAGGATGCTTATGCACTTCAGGTATAGAAATTTCATAGTAAGAGTGACTGTGAGAAATCATTGTAATTCTTAATTTTGTTTGTTCTTATTTATCCTGTTTATGAGTAGGGATTATTCAACTCTGAAACATAGTTTTGATTTTGACAAGGAAAAAATAAAGAGCCTAAACATCTCTCCTTACTAAAATAGACTGTTACTTTTAAAATGTGACCAAGATTCTCTCCTTGATCCAAATACTTAGGCTCCTCTGAACTCTGTTCTCAAGTAGGCCCTAAATTTGAGCTTCCTTGTTTGTCTCCACATTATTCAATTTTAACAGGATGCCTCTTACATGGGTTTAGCCAGAATTCCCCAACCTCAATATCCAATCACCCTTACTGTCTGATGGGGTTCCTCATTTTGCCACCATCCCCCAGGTGATGCCCAGTCACCTCGGCTTACCTACAGCAAGAATCCATTAGTTGTGTATAACCAGAGTCCCTTCTTACCCCTGATGTTTCCTTTTAGTAATTTTTCATCCACTGTCTCCCACCCTGCTCCTTAGCTATAAATTCCCCTTTCTTTGTTATATTCAGAGTTGAGTGCCATCTCTCCCTGACTACAAAACCCCATTTCAGTGGTTCCTACACCTATAGCAATGTTTCTGAAAAAGTCTATCTTACTGTTCTTTAACAAGTGTCACAAATAATTTTTATGTAACAAATGAAGTCATAGATTCCTCAGTGGCATAGAAAAATATGATCCACTTTGTGCTTTTTGCAGAAGGCATAAATTTTACTAAAACAGGTATACAAGAAGTGTCCCATGGTTGAGTGAAAATGTGTGCCTTTTAGGAGCCATGTGATGAGTCTTCTGGAGGGACACTCAGCAATGTACTGCTTAACTCAGTAGAAGTGCATATGACATTGTTTCTCTTTATTAACACAAAACAATAGGTCCTCCAGGGTTGATACATTCATCTGGTTATATATCTATCTAATTTGAAGCAGAGCAACAATACTGTGCTTCTGAAATACAGCATATGGACTTGTTTTCTGCTTGCATTGGCTGGAGATAAAAGAATTATACAGGTGATATACATTAGAAGGAAGAACTATGTTATAAAGAAGGCAAGGAAAAGAGAAAACTAGAGTTTGCAATCAGACCTCGAGTTCAAATGTCCACACCTTTACTTTTTTTTTTTTTAAGTTTTTAAAATTTCACTCTGGAAAAAGTAGTTTAATAAAATAACACATCATGGCATTCTTATACTAATGGAATGAGGCAGAACATGTAAAAACACACAGTACATGCTAAACATTCAATAAACACCCTTTCTTTAAAGTACAACATGCTTTATCATACTTAATTACTTAATTATAGTGAAATTCTTATAAAATACAAATATTTTTCAGATAAAACAATTGAGAAATTAAGTGAGCAACCTTGCCTTAGCAACTCTTTTAGCTTATAAAAATGAAGAAATTAGGCTCTGTTCTTCCAACTCTCTCTAATAAGAATGTAAGTTATTTTTTTTATTTCAGTCAATTTAACAGTGTTTATAAACACACCAACAGAAAAGTAAAAGTGGATCCAGTTTTCAACAATTCTTCTCTGAGAATGGAGATTAAAGACACCTGGAGGGATGCCTGGGTAGCTCAGTCAGTTAAGCGTCTGCCTTTGGCTCAGGTCATGATCTCAGGGTCCTGGGATCCAACCTCACGTTGGGCTCCATACTCAGTGGGGAGTCTGCTTCTCTGTCTCCCTCTGCTGCTCCCCCCCATTTGTGCTCTCTCTCTCTTTCTCCGTGTGTCAAATAAATAAATTAATTAATTGGGAAAAAAAAAGACACATGGAAAAAAACATGTTTGCTGCATGTGGTGATGTGCTAGACAGTAATATGTTAGCAGGCCAGCTGTGGAAGTGGGCACATCAGACAGCATAAATGGTGGCTTGAGGGCCTGGACTATTCATAGATTCATGTTTAGACTTATAATGAGCAACTAAATGGGAGATGATATAATACTTTTAGACAGACAACAAAGGAGGACTGGATTTTAGACAAGACAATATATTATTTTCACTTCTGTGAATTTTGAGTCTCTAACTTATTATTGGAAATAAATACTTTAGTCAGTAGGCATTGGGCCTTGCTGCAGAGAGGAGAAATAGGGATTTGATATAATTTGGGCCTCTATCAGAAAGGTAATACTTAAATCATAGAAATAGGAAAAGAATGGAGAAAAAAAAGGGCCAGGGAGGAAATAGCGTTCCTAGCATGGAGCACTAGAATGAAGCACAATGTCACACACGGAGCAAATGGTCAATATACATTTGTTAACTGAATGAGTGGTAGGACCACCTTATGTTGCTATTGCTACTTCCTCACCTTATTGCTTCTTCTACTATAATCACTACCAGTGTATTCCATTCAAATCTCAAGTATTTCGTTTTTCTCTCTGTATTTCCTTTTCTCTCTCTCTCTTTTTATTTTTTTTTTTTTACTTGCATGTAGAGAGCCATTTTTCCTCTTTAAGTCTATATCTTTGTGGAAGAAAATAGCCAGTTTCAGGATGGATGTAAATGTCATACTACAATAATTCTCCAGATATATCTGTTGGGCTATTGTTCCCTCCCCAAAATGAGGTAGACTCAGGACTGGGGACAGGAGTGAGATGGTATAGCCTCAACTGATCTCTAATCACTGGAACCGAAAATTGGTCACAAAGAGTATTTGACACTTGTTATACATATCTAGGATAACTCAAATAGGAAAGGGAGCATGTGGAGAAACCTCTTCCACAATCAAGATAGAATGGAACCAAACCAATATGGCAAGGCAGCATTACTGATGACAAGATCTGTGACTGTTGGCAAGTTACTTGACATCTCTCTGCCTCAATTTATTTATCTATAAAATGTAGGTAATTACTTATGGAGTTATTGTAAGAATCAAATGTGTCAATACACTTGGCACTGTGTTGGTTAATGTTCCTTGCACATTTCCTTATTTACTCTCAGAAGAACTCTATGAGGGTCCCATGTTGCCCATTGAGACATAAGCTTAAAGATGTGACTTAGTCAAGGTCATTCAGTTAACAAGCAGAGGCAAAGACAGCCTTAGAAACCAGAGACATATTTAAAGAGGAAATATAGGAAAATAATATAAACAAATGTTGACTGTTGACCTCCCAAAAGTTCACCAAAAAATCACAAAATTGTTGATTAAACAAAACTAATTTTATTAGACTTGTGCAATAAGGTAGAATTCCACTGTGAGGAGGTCTTAGTAGTATTTTAGGGGAAGATATTAAAAGGACTTTAGTGCCTAGGCTGGATGATTTTAAGGTGGATCTTGATAAGTAGGTAACTGGTTAGTATTGGGTAGAGTATATAACCTAACATTTTGGGATGGTCATCATGGTGAGGGCATGTCCTGAAACAAGTATTGTTGAGCAAGCTGTTAGATAATTGAACTGTTGGTTGGTTCACGGTCTTCTAGGGACAGTTAGTTTCTTGGAGCAAGCACTTGGGATATTTTTATTTGGTGTCAGCATTCTTTAACAGAGAAAGGAATTATGTTGGCTTCAGCTCTGAGAAGGGAAAAGCAAAATAACAGGAGGAGACCAGCTAAAAGCGTGTCTCTAAAGGTCATCTGGAGAAATCTATCTTGATTTATAAATGTTCAGCAAGAAAATAAGCAAGTTTGGACATAAGAATAAAAATCTTGTAGCACAGTTCCTTTTTTTGTTAAGACTTTTTCTATAGGAATGGGATATGAAAATGATTTGAGTTCTGCTTTGATGTGAGAATCCAACTCAAATTGGAACTTATAAAAATGAATGACTTATAGGAATCCTCAATAGCACAATTCTGAAAGCCAATTTAATGTTAATTTCTAAATTATTAGTATATAAATTTCCCTTTTTAAACCTATATTTCTTAATTTTGTTCTTTTATTTCTCATTGTTGCCACTTCTTACCCTATTTCACATACAATTAACATCAGGAGTAACATTGTTGATGCTATTTAATTTTATATTTAAAATGTTGAAAAAATACCTATTAAAATTGCTGCTTTTTGAAAAACTTAGGCAAATGAACTTATTTGAGAAATGAATAAACAATGTCCACTAATCTCTCATGTCACTGAAGCACAATGACTTATCTTCATGAATGCACGACTAGATTGAGCTTGGATTGTTATGGGCAACAGATAGGGGTGAAGGGAATGAGGTAGAAGAGGGAAGGCTACACACTTGATTCAACTGTGATATTAAAAATTCTCCAGAGAAATTTAAAATTTATAAAAGAGACTTGGTATATTTAAAACAACCCAATGGTTTCTTTTTTTATTTATATAGTGAGCTTGCATGTGTGTGTGTGTGTGTGTGTATGCATGTGTGTGTTATGTTCAAAATACTGTGTGTGAAACACCAGGTTGAGAGGTAGGAAGGAATGAAGATCTACAACAGTGTTTGTTTTCTAGAAAGTTTTATTTTTTCTAGTGAGATCCTTCAAGTATGTTCACAAATAACATCTAGATAAGGAAGTGTATGAAAATCCCTGAATGAATTGCTCACATAGGGAATTCATTAGGAGCCCAAAGGCAGAGGGCATCTTCCAATTATAGGTAATATTGGAAAGTTAGGAAATGTTGAGTAGGATTTCTGTAGGTAATCCTTTCTTGTGCTGTTCTGCAGCATTCAAAATTTAATACTGTTCATTCAGCAATCTATATATAGCAAATGTTATTAAATCTACTACTGAAAGTACTTGGGATGTAAGAGTGGAGTAATAAAGGAGAGTTCATGGACTTGACCACCTAATGGAAAAAATGAGAAATTAATCAGAGAACCACATTACATAAATATAAAATTGTCACTGTGGATATTGCTACCCAGAAGAGATCCACACAATGCCTGGAGGTATTGATGACTAACCTTATTTGGGAAATCAGGGAAGCACATTACAAAACAAGTAAGGATGAATCTAGGATTTGGAAGAAATATAGAAATTAACATGGTGTAGATGGGAGAGAGTAGAGAAGGAAAGATGATTTCAGGAAGGGGAAGGGATTATGGTGAGTTTCATAGACATAAGAAGTTCAGTGAGGCCTGGTCACAGAGAGCAAGAAAGAAGATAGGACACAGTGAGACAGGAAATGGTTGAGAGTAGAATTGTTGGACTTAATTCTCATCCAAAAAGAAAAAAAACTTTAAGTGGGAGATTATGTGATTAAATTTATGTTTCATATGATTATTCTGGTTGTAGTTTGGATATTTGGTTGGTAAGTGCCACAAATGTAGGGTACTCCGTTAGAAAACTGTATCAGTCCAGACAACAGTAACTTGGACTGCAGTGTTGGCAGTGGAGATTAAATTAGATGAACTGCTTCATGACATATTCAGGAGGGGTGGTGAGGAATTT
Source organism: Leptonychotes weddellii (assembly GCF_054177405.1). Classification (NCBI taxonomy): domain Eukaryota; kingdom Metazoa; phylum Chordata; class Mammalia; order Carnivora; family Phocidae; genus Leptonychotes; species Leptonychotes weddellii. Next base: position 106,705,505 of record NC_138370.1, read on the forward strand.
GATACATACGGCAACTGGAGGAAATGCATCTAGGATGACTCTTGAATTTATGGTTTGTCTAGCAAGGTAGTAGTGCTAACTTCACTTCAGTAGAGGACAAGGTTTGGAGGGAGATCTTGAATTTAATTTGAAAATATTGATTTTTAAGCTACATTAGAGATATTAATTAGATGTTTATTATACGCACATGCCTTGCTTATCAAATTGGAAGATGGCAAAGGGGTCTTAAAAGGGCAGGAATGAAAACTTTTTTTTTTTTTAATTAGGAGTAAATTCTGGTATCAAATACAGCAAGGTTATTATTTTATTTTTTTATTTTAATTCCAGTATAGTTAACATGTCATGTCCTTTAGTTTCAGGTGTACAATATAGAGATTTGACAATTCAATACATTACTCAATGCTCATTATGTAAGTGTATCCTTTATCCTCTCCACCTATTTCACCATCCACCCCACCTCCCCTCTGGTAACCATCAGTTGGTTCTCTATAGTTAAGAATCCATTCTTTGGTTTGTCTCATTTTTATTTTGTTTCTTCTGTTTCTTAAATTCCATATATGAGTGAAAGCATATGTATTTGTCTTTCTCTGACTGACTTATTTCACTTAGCCTTATACTCTATCAATCCACCCATGTTGTTGCAAATGGCAAGATTTCATTCTTTTTTATGGCTGAGTAAAATTCTATACACACACACACACACATACACACACACACACCACATTTTCTTTATCCATTCATCTGTCAGCGGACATTTGGGTTGCTTCTATAATTTGGCTATTGTAAATAATACTGCAATAAACATAGGGGTGTATATATTTTTTTGAATTAGTGTTTTGGTATTCCTTGGATAAATACCCAGTAGTGGAATTCCTGGATCAAGTGATAATTCTTTTTTAATTTTTTTGAGGAACCTCCAACTGTTTTCCACAGTGGTTGCATCCGTTTGCATTCCTACCAACAGGGCATGAGGGTTCTTTTTTCTCCACAGCCTTGCCAACATATGTTGCTTCTTGTGTTATTGATTTTAGCCATTCTGAAAGGCGTGAGGTAATATTTCTGATATTGTGGTTTTGATTTGCATTTCACTGATGATGAGTGATGTTGAGCATCTTTTAATGTGCCTGTTAGCCATCTGTATGTCTTCTTTGGAGAAATGTTTGTTTATGTCTTCTGCCCGTTTTTTAGTTGGATTATTTGGTTTTTGGGCATTGAGTTATATAAGTTCTTTACATATTTTGAATGCTAGCCTTTATCAGATATGTCTCTTGCAAATATCTTCTCCCATTCTGTAGGTTGGCTTTTAGTTTTGTTTATTGTTTCCTTCACTTAGCAGAAGCTTTATTTTGATGTAGTCCCAATAGTTTATCTTTGCTTTGTTTCTCTTGCCTCAGTAGACATCCCTGAAAAAATGTTGGTATGACTGATGTCAGAGAAATTACCATTTGTGTTTTCTTCTAGAATTTTTATAGTCTCAGGTCCTCATATTTAGGTTATTTTTTAAAGATTTTACTTATTTATTTGAGACAGAGAAAGAGATAGAGGGAGAGAATGAGCGGGGAGGAGAGGCAGAGGGAGAGGGAGTGGCAGAAGCAGATGCCCTGCTGAGCAGGGAGCCCAACATGGGGCTCAATCCCGGGACCCTGAGATCATGACCTGAGCTGAAGGCTGATGCCTACCGACTGAGCCACCCAAGAGCCCCTCACATTTAGGTTCTTAATCCATTTTGAGTTTATTTTTTTGTATGGTGAATGAAAGTGGTCTAGTATTCTTTGGCATATAGCTGTCCAGCTTTCCCAGCACCAGTTTTCGAAAAGACTGTATTTTTCCCATTGTGCATTCTTGCTTCTTTGTCAAAGATTAACTGACCATATAGTTGTGGGTTTATTTCTGGTGTCTCTATTCTGTACCATTAATACATGTGTTTATTTTTGTGCAAGTACTATACTCTTTTGATTACTACAACTTTGTAGTGTATCTTGAAATCTAGGATTGTGGTATCTCCAGTTTTGTTCCTTTTTTCAAGAATGCTCTGGTTATTTAGGGTCTTTTGTAGTTCCATACAAATTTTAGGGTTATTTGTTTTAGTTCTATGAAAAACACTGTTGGTATTTTGATAGGGATTGCATTAAATCTGGTAGATTTCTTTGGGTAATATGGACATTTTAACAATATTTGTTCTCACAATCCATGAGCAAGAAATCCAAATTTCTATTTGTTTGTCTTATCTTCAAATTCTTTCATCAGTGTTTTATAGTTTTCAGAGTATAGGTCTTTTACCTCCTTGGGTAAGTTTATTCCTAGGTATTTTATTATTTTTGATGAAATTGTAAATGAGACTGTTTTCTTAATTTCCCTTTCTGCTACTTCATAATTAGTGTATAGAAATGCAATGGATTTCTCTATATTACCTTTGTATCATGGAACCTTACTGAATTCATTTATTGGTTCTAATAGTTTCTTAGTGGAGTCTTTAGGGATTTCTGTATATGGCATCATGTCATCTGAAATAGTGAAAGTTTTAATTCTTACCAATTCAGAAGTCTTTTTTTTTTTTTTTTGATGTCTGATTGCAGTGGCTAGGACTTCTAGTACTATGTTGAATAAAAGTGGTGACAGTGGATATCTTTGTTTTGGTCCTGACATTAGGGGAATAGCTCTCAGCTTTTGACACCATTGAGTATAACTGTGGGTTTTCATATATGGCCTTTATTATGTTGAGGTGTGTTTCCTCTAAACCTATTTTGTTGAGGATTTTTATCATGAATAGATGTTGTACTTTGTCAAAGTTTTTATTGCATCTATTGACATGCTCATAGTTTTTTTTTATCCTTTCTCTTGTTGATGTGATGTATCATGTTGACTGATTTGCAAATACTGAATATCTTTGCATCCCAGGAATAAATCCCACTTGATCATGGTGAATTATTTTTTTAATGTATTGTTGGATTTGGTTTGCTAGTATTTTGTCGAGGATTTCTGCATCTATGTTCATCAGAAATATTGGCCTGTAGTTCTTTTTTTTTTTGTAGTGTTTTCATCTGGTTTTGCTATCAGGGTAATCCTGGCCTCATAGAATGAATTTGGAAGCTGTCCTTTCTCTTCAATTTTTTGAAATAGTTTGAGAAGAATAGATATTAACTTGTCTTTAAGTGTTTGGTAGAATTTGCCTGTGATGCCATCTGGTCCTGGGCTTTTTTTTGTTTTTGTTGGGAGTTTTTTGGATTACTGTTTCAATTTCATTGCTGGTAATTGGTCTGTTCATACTTCTGTTTCTTCCTCATTCAGTTTTGGGAGGTTATGTGTTTCTAGGAATTTATCCATTTCTTCTAGGTTGTCCAATTTATTGGCATACAATTTTTTTATAATATTCCCTTATAATTGTTTGGATTTCTGTGGAGTTGGTTGTTATTTCTCCTTTTTTATTTCTAATTTTGTTTATTTAAGTCTTCTCTCTCTCCCTCTCTCTCTTTCTTGATGAATCTGGCTAAAGGTTTATCAATTTTGTTGATGTTTTCACAGAACCAGCTCCTAGTTTCATTGATTTGTTCTATTATTCTTTTATTGGGTTTTTTGTTACTTTGTTTTAGTTTCTATTTCATTTAGTTCTGTTCTTATCTTTATTGTTTCCTTCCATTTACTGGTTTTGGCTTTTGTTTGTTCTTCTTTCTCTAGTTCCCTTAGGTGTTAGGTTAGGTTGTTTGAGACTTTTCTTGCTTCTTGGGGAAGGCCTCTATTGCTATAAATTTCCCTTGTAGAATAGCTTTTGCTACATCCCAAACATTTTGGACCATTGTGTTTTCATTTTCATTCTTCATGTATTTTTTATTTCTTATTTGATTTCTTAGTTGACCCATTCATTGTTTAGTAACATGTTATTTAACCTCCATGTATTTGTGCTCTTTCCAGATTTTTTCTTGCGGTTGATTTCTAGTTTTGTAGTGTTGTGATCAGAAAAGATGCATAGTATGACTTCAATCTTTTTTAATTTGTTGAGACTTGTTTTGTAGCCTAACATGTTATCTACTCTGAAGAATGTCCCATGTGCACTTGAAAAGAATGTGTATTCTGCTGCTTTAAGATGGAATGTTCTGAATATATATGTTGGATCCATTTAGTCCAATGTGTCATTCAAAGCCACTATTTCCTTGTTGATTTTCTGTTTGGATGATCTACCCATTGATGTAAGTGGTGTGTTAAAGTTCTCTATTATTATTGTATTACTCTCAAGGACTTCTTTTATGTATTTTCTTAGCCTCTTTATGTATTTGAGTGCTCCCAATTTGGGTGCATAAATATTTACAATAATTATATCTTCCTTTTGGAGTTTTCCTTTTATAATTTTATAGTGACCTTCCTTGTCTCTTGTTACAGTCTTGGTTTTAAAGTCTATTCTGTTTGATAGAAGTACTGCTACCCTGGCTTTCTTTTCACTTCCTCATGCATGCTTCTTTATCCCTTCACTCTCAATCTGCATGTATCTTTAGGTCTTAAATGAGTCTCTTGTAGGCAGCATGTAGATGAATCTTGTTTTTTTTTTTTTTTTTATCCATTCTGTCTCCCTATGTCTTTTTTCCCCAAAGATTTTACTTATTTATTTATTTTAGAAAGAGAGAGAGCACATGTGCTTGAGTTGGGGGGGAGAGGGAGAGAGAGAAGGAGAGGGAGAGAATCTCATGCTTACTCCAGCTGAGTTCTGAGCCCACTACAGGGCTCAGTTTCACCACCCTAAGATCATGACTTGAGCTGAAACCAGGAGTTCAAGTCTTAACCAACTGAGCCACCCAGGCACTCTTTTGATTGGAACATTTATTCTATTTACATTTGAAGTAATTATTGATAGATATGTACTTATCTCCATTTTGTTACCTGTTTTATGATTGTTTTTGTAGTTTCTCTCTCTTCTCTTGCTTTCTTCTCTCACAGTTTGCTGGTATTCTTTAGTGATATACTTGGATTCCTGATTCCTTTCTCTTTCTTATTTACATATCTATTACTGATTTTTGATTTGTGGTTACCATTTGGTTAAATATAGCATCTTATACATATAGCAGTCTATATTAAGTTGATGGTTGGTTAAATTTGAACTTAGTCTAAAAGCACTAAATTTTTACTTCTCTCCTCCTCCATGTTTTAGGTATATGTTTAGGTATCATACTTTACATCCTTTTGTTTTGTGAATGACTTTACTGATTTTTATAGGTCTATTTAATTTTACTGCTTTTGTGCTTCCTACTTTTCTTACTCTTGCTTATGGTCTACCTTTCTACTCAAAAAAATCCCCTTTAACATTTCTTGTAAGGCTGGTTTACTGGCGATGAATTCCTTTAACTTTACCTGCCTGCTCCTTTGCTTTTGGAGAAGTCTCCCAAAGATTCCTTCTCCTCCAGTACTTGCTCTGAGATCAGTATATAAGTCTCCTTCCCTCATACTTCAGGTGTTTTTCAATCTGCTTCTTCTATGTTGTATCTCAGTGGGACCATTTGTTGTGCTGTCTCTTTAAGAGCAGGGACTCAGTCTCCTATAGCCCTCTGACTCTCTCAGAGCTAAGCCCAGTGATTTTTAAAGGTGTTAAGTCCCACTAATTATTAGAACTTGCCACTTTAGGTCCCTCTGGATTTCAAAGCTAAATGTTACGGGGATTCATCTTCTCAGTGCAGGTCTCCTGTGCCTAGGGTACCTATTGTGGAGTCTTCCTTTCCCTTCTCGGCACCCACATCCCACCCTCCCCCACACAGTCCCTTGGGTTTGTTTAGCTCTGGACCACTTCTCTTCCCTTCCTACCTTCTTCAGTGTGGCTTCTTCTCTACATTTCACTGTGGTGGATCTGTTCTGCCAGTCTTCAGGTCATTTTCTGGGTTATTTACAATGATGTAGTTGTTATCTAGGTGTATCCATGGGACAAGGTGAGCCTAGAATCTTATTAACTTGCCATCTTACCTGCAGGACCAACTTACTTCTTGAGTCCTGTGGCCAAAGGTCAGATATCATTACTGGTTGTAGATCACCAGAACAGCTACCACTATGTCCATGCTGTGGCCATTAATTTAGTTTCAGCAAAGTGATGCCATTTGCAACATTAAATTAATATTGCTAATAGGAAGGGAGTTGGTTTAATAATTTTATTTCTTAATATTTACAAATATTACTATTAAAGTTCTTAGAATAGGGACTGATTTATGTAGTGACTATAGAAGTTTTTGTTAAGTAAATATAAAATTCTATTTATAAATTGAGTTTAGGTTCTGAAGCAGACAGAAAATATAAACAGAGGGAGTTTAAACTTAGTTTCTGTATTTACAGTTTTAAAAAATAAGAAAAAATTTTCTTATTTGAGAATCTGTCAGAATTTTCCCCATTTAAAACAGTCTGCACAACAGGAAATTTTACAGATGCTCCACACAACTTATTTGGAGTCTGATTTAAAAATAGAAGTGATGGACTAGGAATCAGGAGATGTTATTTCAAGGCCCAGATGAACAAGTAATTAACTATGTGACTTACATCAAATTCACTTAACCACTGTATTCCACTTCCTCATTTGCAAATTGAGATTTGAACTAAATAATCTTTGAGGGAGGGGATCCCAAGATGTGGTCTATTGACCACCTGAATCAGCATAATCTGAGTTACTTAGTAAAAAAATTAAGTTCCTTTGCAAACATTCTGAATTAAAATTACAAGAGGCAAGGTTAGAAACTGCATTTTTAACTAATTCAATCTTATCCTGACTAATTTTTAAGAATTACTTCTCTGAAAACTATTGCAGATCCAAATTTATGTTTCTCATTTAATAGTTTACTATCCAGACTCCAGTTCAAAGTTTTCAAGGAAGAGCAATTTCCTACCTCAAGAGACAACCAATGAAATTTGGAGGCATTTCTAATTGTTCCATTGAGCCAAACAATTGTGTTTCTATAATTTATACCCTCTCAAAGCAGTTGAGAGTAGAAATTACAATAATGGTGGCAAAAGAATATTAACATAAGGATAGCGTGGCATTTTGAGCTCGGGGTGTTTATTGGAGACATTAATGCTTATTATCATTTTGGAATAGATATGTATAGACAGATATACATTATAAAGCCACTGCAAGTCATTGGACTATAAGAACAAAATCATGAATCCTTTCTAAAAGTAGAGCAGAATTTAAAGTCATCCGTATAGTGTGAGAGGAAAGGAATTTAACTACTAATGAAATGAGAGGTGCTAACATTTAGTGAATGCTTTTTGGTTGAATTCAGCTTTGTGATATAAGTTGTTTTTTAACCTATACAACATATAATACATCTTAAGACATTTATTCAAAATAATCAGGTGTGATATTTACCCCTTGATGTCAGCAAGAAATCTCCTGTATCTTAGATGAATTATGAAGTATTCTTGAGACATATTTTATCTCATAGAATTTGAAACTAAGAAGGAACATGGAGATTATTAATGTGCTATCAGTATACATTTTGAGTATCTTAGAAGTTTTTTTTTTTTATAAGTAACAGTATATGCCATTACTATCACTGTGGTCTTATTTTCATAACATTTCAGTGTTTCTTTATGTTCAAAATATAAAACCTGATGAATTTAAACCATACTATATATATTGTTTCAGGAAAAAAGAATTCTCAAGATGATAATGTTATATGTCTACATATTGTTTACTTATTTATACTTTCTATTTGTTTCAACTTTATTTTAGCAAGTATCATTCATGTCTCCAACAAGTTATTAATAACTGCTTCATTGTTGACCTTACAAAATCCAGTATTGTCCCTGATACATAAACTTATATTAGTGCAAGTATTTGCAAAATTGAATATTAATCAAGTCAGAAAAAAATGCTTATCAGTAGTAGTCAATTTAATAGGCTATCTATCCCTGCACAATTCAGAATCATGTGCACTACATGTAAACACAACTCCAAATTGTGTGTCGTTTCAGCAGGGAAAATTTCCTAGTGAAAGTTCTCTCCTCTAACCACCTGTGTAATTTCTTTCATCCCAAGGGAGAATAATTTGAAAGAATGACCTCCATTATCTGAAATGTCAACCACTCTGAAAGTTGTGTGCTTCCCACCTATTATTGCTAGGACTCCTGACCCATTGCAGATGTTAGAGGTCTTTAGATTATTTTGTAAACTTAGATTTGAATGTTTATAAATGCACTAGGAGATAAAAATGTTCTATGGCTGCATAATCCGTGGAAAAATAGTAGGATGGATCATCAATCCTAAAAGAGGGTTTTTTCTTTTCCCCTTCCATCTGTTTTTTCTCTGAAAACATTATCTGAGCCATGCCATTATGTACTGTGTTAGCTAATAAGATTTGTTTCTTACTATTGAAAATAGAATCCCTAAAGGTATTATCTAAGTCAAATCCAAGGCTTTATTTATTCTTCTAAATGAAAACACAAAACAAAACACATGTAATTTGGGTCACATTTCAAGTAATGGTATGATAACAGATTTTGCCTTTCATTCTAATAGAATGTGTATGACTTGGTGATATAATCATTGAAGGAGATGATTGCAAATACTAACCAAAATTATAAAACTAACCAGATTTTCTTTTTTTTTTTTTTTTAAAGATTTTATTTATTTATTAGAGAGAGAGCACATGAGAGGGGGGAGGGTCAGAGGGAGAAGCAGACCCCCCGCCGAGCAGGGAGCCCGATGCGGGACTCGATGCGGGACTCGATCCCGGGACTCCAGGATCATGACCTGAGCCGAAGGCAGTCGCTTAACCAACTGAGCCACCCAGACGCCCAAACTAACCAGATTTTCTAAGGAATGTAAGCTTTCCACAATTTTGTTTTGGTCATTAAACTGGAAAGTACTGGGTTTTTGAACCCCTAATGTAGCCCCTTCTCAAATACATCAAATCTAATGCTTTTTGATATTCTCAACTACAATATAGTAAACTTTATGGATTATATGTATACTACTATCGCTGCCTTCTAAAAATTATATCTTTATTTGAGAACCAAATAAAGCAATATTCCACTGAAAAAGTTGGCACATAAATACTCTCAGCAGGGTCTGAAGTAACATCCCATAACCAAACATAATTGCATTTCTTTAGCAAATTGCATGAATAGTTAGACTGTACAGGATTATTATAGTCTAAACATAACACCCCTTCTCATCAGTTCAGTATATAAACGTTTTGCCACCAACTGTGTTTGCCACAGTCTCACCAAAATACTTCGGATTTTTAGGAATTTTTTTATTCTAATTCTATGAATAATGGATTGTTGCAATATTCTATAAATCTTGGTCATCCATGAATAATGAATATGCCTCCAAGGAGGAACTTTGGCACTGGGGAGTCTGGATGCTTCTTGAATTCTATAAATAGTTGCACTTATCGGACTGCACCTAAACACAAGGGAATTAATTCTCTTTATACAATGTTCTCTGTATAATTTTATGAGCAATTTATCTTTGTCCTAGGATTCTGGTTCTTTTTGTTAAAGTGAAAGTTATTTTTTACATAAGAAACATTTGACTTGCCCTTGCATCTCTAGTGACTCTAGCACAGAGAAACAAAGTTCATTATTACAGTACAGAGTGAAAAGAAGCCCGGAAAGTTCAAATAAGTTAGACATGTTTCTATTGATTATCACACTACTGAGAGCAGAAAGGGATAGATAAAAGCTAGAAAGTTGGAATTAGTTTGAAATTATCTCTCTAAGGACTGAGCCCTTGGGACAAAGCAGTGGGTAAATTACAAGTTGCGTTTTAATAACCTTCAAGAACAAATCTATGGATGTGCTATATATTTGTATGTGTTCTAAAAAAAAACACAATTGTAGCTTTATTTATGTCCTGTTATTTAGAAATATTTAGTAGATATTCTAAGGAAAATTGCAAGAAAAGCCTCACAGTTGCCATAGTGGTATAGTCAATATGTTGTGAATACAGTGAACTATCCTTGTTTTGAAAAAGAAAGAAAATATGTAGCCTTGGTATTCCTATGAAACAGCACTGTCCATTAGAACTTTTTGTGTTGATGAAAATTTGGTAACTACTCACCACATGTTGGTATTGAGGATCTGAAATGTGGCTCATATGTATGAAAAACTGAGTTGTTAATTTAATTTGATTTCACTTAATTTAAGTTTACATGTAAATAGACATAGGTAGTTAGTGGCTACACTATTTGACAGTGTAAATATGGAATTTAAAAGGCATTAGACAGGTGAACTTTTTCCTACAATGTTGGTATTATGATCTGTTTGGATAGACTTATTTTTTTAAAGGTTTATTCATTTTTTGGAGAGAGAGAGAGAGTGAACGAGAGCAAGTACAAACAGCGGGAGGGGCAGAGAATATCTAGCAGTCTCCCCACTGAGCACAGAGTGTGACCTGGGGCTTGATCCCAGGACCATGAGATCATGACCTGAGCTGAAATCAAGAGTCGGACACTTAACTGCCTGAGCTACCCAGGTACCCCCCCCCCTTTTTAAAGATTTATTTATTAAGATAAACCTATTTTTAAAATAACAATTCTAATTAGTTTGCTGATACATGTTAGAAGAGATTAGAATATGGTTCGGGTGTCCAATCACAGTATTTAATTCATGTCATATTAAATAACAGGATTGAGGGGCTATGATGTGCTCCAGTGTAGATATAAATCTTAGTTATGTAAGTCTAAGCTACATCAGTGTTCCTCAAACTTGATAGTATGTAAGAATGGAGATAGAGAACTTACTAAAGTACAGAGATTCTTATATGATAGGACTAGGGTGGGACCCAAGCATTTGTATTTCTTCCAGCTCCAGGTGATGCTGCCAGTAGTGATTCATGGACAATAGTTTGATTAACCCTTGGTAGTTAGTGCAGTGGTCCTCAAAGTGCAGAACTTAGATCAGCACCTTCACCAGCAGAATTACATGGGAACTTGTCAGAAACACAAATTCTCAGGATTTACACCAGGCATATTAAATCAGAAAATCTAGGGATGGGCCTAAGAAGCTGGAAAGCATGTGACTGATTATATATTACTAATATAGTCAGGGCAGATGAAGTTTTATATATATATATATATATATTTTTTAATTTTATTTATTTATTTGACAGAGAGAAACATAGCGAGAGAGGGAACACAAGCAAGGGGAGTGGGAGAGGGAGAAGCAGGCTTCCTGCGGAGCAAGGAGCCCAATGCGGGGCTCGATCCCAGGACTCTGGGATCATGACCTGAGCTGAGGGCAGACGCTTAACGACTGAGCCACTCATGTGCCCCTGAAGTTATATTTTTTACTTTGATTCTACTGAAAATCAATCCATTACCTTACATGTATTTGATAAACTATGATTTAATATGCAGAAATAACCAGTATTTATAGAAAAAATCATGTTGTCATGATAAGATTTTGAGTTTTTTGATCTAATTTTTTCAATTTCATAAAATGCTTTTTAAAAAAAATATTTATTTATTTATTTTAGACAGAGGAAGAGAGCAGGGGAGGGAGGAGCAGAGAGAGAGGGAGAGAGAGTCTTCAGCAGACTCTGTGCTGAGGCTAGTGCCCAATGTGGGGCTCCATCTTACAACCTAAGATCACAATCTAAGCCAAAATGAAACGTTGGTTACTTAACCAACTACATAACCCAGAGGCCCCTCATAAAATGCTTTAAATATTAAATATGTACCATAAACTATGAACTGCTGAATTTTAATATGCACTACTTTATGATGTGTTTACATTAAAGATAGTAGTCTTCCAGGTGCTTTCCAGAAGACTTCAAAAGGATCTACTTAATTCTCTCTTCCTTATGCATTGTAGAAATTAAAACACTTGCATCTGGAGAATGCATAAATCTCAGAAAGATTTACTTAAGAGTGGTGACTGGATAGTTCCTCTACCCCATATCCTGCTTTGGTAAAAATGTGGGGAATCATGTACTCTCAGACAAAACTTATGAATATAAGTCAACAAGGACACTTTCAGGGTCAATTTGGCAGAATCTATTAAACTGAAAATGTTCTAGAAAATCACTTATACATATGCATGAGGAGGAATATGTTGTATGTAATGGCAAAAAGTTGCAAACAACCAAAATTTTTATCTTGAAGTAACTAGCTAAATAAAATATGGCTGAATCTGCTTATGGAATACTATGCAGTGGTTAACAAAAGTAAGTAAGGCATATACATATATATTTTAAAGATTTTATTTATTTATTTGACAGAGAGAGAGATAGCGAGAGCCGGAACACAAGCAGGGGGAGTGGGAGAAGGAGAAGCAGGCTTCCTGCTGAGCAGGGAGCCCGATGCGGGGCTCAATCCCAGGACCCAGGGATCATGACCTGAGCCGAAGGCAGATGCTTAACGTCTGAGCCACCCAGGCGCCCCATGTGAGACATATATTAACTGTCATGGAAAGACATCTAAGACATATAATGCGTTGGGTGGGAATTTCAGAAATAGACAGTATACCATGATTCATGTAAAAATAATTACAAAAGTAATGAATTGGTTTCTGTGTGTATATTTGTTGTACATGGAATAATTTCTGAAATCAAACTGATAAGTACTTTTTTGGATTTTAATATATAAATAATATTTACATGAACAAAATTTAGAAGTAGAAGTCAATATAAAATTTAATTCTTGCTGATCTCCAATATAAGCAAAGCTCCTTGTAATATAATATCTTTAAAATATTAGTAACATGTAGGCATACAAAATTGTAATAATCCCAGAAGCATTTACATATCTGCAGCTTATAGACACAGCATCAGATCATAACCAAGATTTAGATAAATACTTTAGGATAAAAAATTTATTTTTATACCTTTCACACATTTCATAGAATTATCCTTTTACACTTTTTTGGTCAGGTTGCTCTACTTTCTCTTATATGATAAACTTTTTCCAAATTCATTTTCCAGTATCAGGTTGTTTTTTTTTTTAATTTTATTTTAGTCTTTGTATAATTTCAATAAATTCCTTTCTAAGACTTTTCACATTTTAAGGCAAATGTAATTATCTATTTAAAAATATATTAATTGTAAGAAAAACTACCTGAGTAAGACAAGGGTCCTCCTGACACATTTCATCTGGCATATTACTGTTCATGTTACCTTTCTACCACACCTAGGCTGAGTTATTCACTATTCTACTAATTAGGTGCTCAGAGTCATCAAGTGTATTTATCTTAGTGCAGTATAAACTGAACTTACATGTAGAGGTTTGTGTAGCATAGAAATAGGCAACTGTATAAGATCCTCTTTGTTTTTTTAAAACCTTCTTCTTAACATTTTAGACATAATGAAAAAAATGTACTGCACCTGGGGTTAATAGTGTTATTTTAATATTGAAATTAATTCTAATGCTGCCTAACTTAACTGTGATGATCAGTTTTATGTGTCGGTTTAGCTAGGCTATAAGACCCAGTTATTCAAAGAAACACTAAGTGTTGCTCTGAAGCCATTTTGTAGATGTGTCTAACATCTACAATCAGATAAATTCATGTGAAGGAGATGATCCTTGATAATCTGCATGTGGCTCATCTAATCTGTAAATGGGCCTTATGAGTAGTTCTGAGGTTTCCTTGGGGAGAAGTCCCTCCTGTGGACTTCAGTATTGGCCCCTGTCTGAATGTTTCCAGCCTGCCCTTATAAATATGTGGAAGTGGCTTTGGAATCGAAGAATGATAGGGAATGGAAGAAATTTGAGGCACAGGATAGAAAAAGCCTCGATGTCCTTGAACAGAATGTTAGCAGCAATATGAACATTGAAACTGCTTCTGGTGCCCTCTCTGTAGTGAGGAGTATAGTAGAGAAAGTTTCTGTTGTTTTAGAGAATACCTGTGTTGTTATGAACAGAATGTTGGGAGGAATGTGGACATTAAAGGGCTCAGAAAGTAATGAGTAACATGTTATTGAAGCTGGAGGAAAGGTCATTGTTGTTATAAAGTGCCAGAAAACTTGTCTAAATTGTGTTTCTAAAATTGTGTGGAAAGCTGAACTTATCTGTAATGAATTGGGATATTTAGCTGAGGAAATTGCCAAGGAAAGCATTTTATGTGATCTGGTTTCCTATTGCTGCTTATAGGAACATGCAAGAAGAAAGGGATAAATTGAGGAAAGAACTTGTGGGTATAATAAGAAAAATATTTGGTTTCTGTTCCAATTCCTGGCACAGAGCTCCTAAAGCCCTTGGAATGTCCTGAGTGATAAGGATGATAGAAGTGTCTCTTGTTCTAATAAGGTGACTCCCCACTGGCTCCTAGCTAGCTTCAGGATGGGGGTTGTTTGCCAGAAAAACCAAGTCTTGATTAGAAGCTTGGAACTTTCAGCCTCATGCCCTAACCTCTAGGGAAGGTGTAGGGTCTGGCTAATGACTGAATTAGCAATAGCACACTCATGCTTATGGAAAGAAACTTTAAGAAAAACCTTAAACAATGGGGTTCAAGGAACTTCTGGGTTGGCAGATACATTCATGTGGTGGCAGGGTGGTTTACCCCAACTTCACGGGGATAGAGACTTTACAAAGAATGGATTGAGTATTTGGGGAAGCTAGGCCAGTGTGAATATATTTGGCATGTGCAAGAAACATGAATTTGGGGTGGTAAGACAGATTGTAGGTGGTTAGATGGTGGCTCACCAAAAGATATGTTTGCATCCTAATCTCTGAAACCTATGATCTTTATCTTGTTTGGAGAAAGGTGTTTGCATATGTGATTAAGTTAAGAATCTTGAGAGGAAGAGCATATCCTACACTGTACAGTTGGGCCCTAGATGTGATCACATGTATTCTTACAGTATAGAGGGAAATTAGACTAAGAAACACAAAGGAAGACATACATAGAGAAGAGGAGGAGGCAATATGCCCATGGCCACTCTAGAGATTAGAGTGATGTGGCCACAAGCCAAGGGAAACCTGGAGACACCAGAACCTGGACGGGACAAGGAATGAATTTTTCTCCAGGTCATTCAAGGGTGCACAGCCCTACCTACACTTTGATTTTAGACTTCTCACCTCCAGAAGTGGAAAGAATAAATTTCTGTTGTTTTCAGCCACCCAGTTTGTGGTGATTTGTTATAGCAGCCAGAGGAAGCTAATACATTAACTGAATCTAATATCATTTTCAAAGAAAGCTGCCATTTGTAGGTACAGAGAACTAAGTGAAAAAGCCAAATAAATACCTTTTCCTCTGTCTTTATTAGTGTTGTTTACACTCTATTTGCCTCTTACCAAGTGGTGCTAGAGGGTAGAAAAATGCAACAGAAGTGTAGAGGATCTTGTGTACCTATCTATGTATTTCCTGTGAAGTAGATAACAACAATAGAAAGAATGACAGTATAACAGGATTTGACTGGTACAGTCATGACTCTGAGAATTGAAACCTCTCCTAATAGGAATAAAAATAACTGCTATGATCCTAAAAGGGTGAAAAATGCAGTCCTTTCTATTCAGCTCACAATTTTTCAAGTTATATTTTTTCACCACTTTTGGAAAGCCAATTTTCATATGATAAGTATGATCACCTACAAGAAGGCTCTAACACTGAGTCTGGCATCTGATACTGAGATGATGTAGCACATACAACTGTGCATATTTTCTAAGTTGGACACGTAAAAGAGATGAAATCTGGAGGCTCAAGATTGTGATTTTCAAGGTCGTATAAAGTAGTAGAGGGAATGACAGATTTACTTGTTTTTTTTGTTTGTTTGTTTTTTGTTTTTCAAATTGCTCCTGTACTTTAGGGATCTCACAGATCCCTCTTAGAGGAACATCCTTCACTGTATCCAAGAAAATTACTGCCCTGTGAGCTTTTTATTGAACATATTATATATTATTCTTCAGATATGTTGCAATAAAAACAAGTATTAGCTAGGGTTTAGTGTTCTGTTTGTAAGTCATCATTGTGGATATGAAAATATATGCTAAAATTATTCATCTTTATTCCTAACACATTTACCTTTTTTTTTTTTTTTTTGTATATACAGAGAAGATTTGTATAATATTTGCCACTCCTAGATTTTGCAAGACCAGTACTCAAAAGAATGGTTATTTCCTCCTGGGCCATTTGTTTGCATTTCAGAAGACAACTGCATTAGTTAAAAAGGCTATGGCTTCATGGTTTCAACAGTTAAGATTGCTGTTACAGAATTCAGGGTTTTCAAACACCACTTCACAGAATCCTAGGAATTCTCTCTTTCTTCATGGCTGAAAAATAAATGATTCTGAACACCGTGTGATGTACAATGATAAGGTCCAGAGTGGTAGACAGCACCTTTATCAATTCTATTAGCAGTTTTTAAGCCTTATATACATAAACAGCTTCTCGGTACTGAATTGCCTCCTCCCTAAACCTTCTTTTAAGCACCAAATACCAAATGACAGGAGTAAACAAGTTCTACTGATATAATAGAAAATTCAGAAAAAAAATGCTTCATTATAGGGCGCCTGGGTGGCTCAGTTGGTTAAGCGACTGCCTTCGGCTCAGGTCATGATCTTGGAGTCCCGGGATCGAGTCCCACATCGGGCTCCCTGCTCGGCAGGGGGTCTGCTTCTCCCTCTGCCCTCTTCCCTCTCGTGCTCTCTGTCTCTCATTCTCTCTCTCTCAAATAAATAAATAAAATCTTTAAAAAAAATGCTTCATTATAAAGATGGAATTTTTATGGACCACAGATCAGGAGTCCTCTCACTTGACTGTTAATGTAAATGTTGCAAATGTGCGTAGTGTAGGTTGAAAGAGTTGTAAAGTTTTCATACTTTCTGTGATGTTCTTTTTAAATTGTTTATCATCCTTTTCAAATATTTTATTAATGTTTCTGTTTACAAACATGTTTGAGGATCAAATATGGTATTTTCTGAACATGAGGTGTAAGATGGAGGCGGATGATTCTAGGCTTGGATCTATGATTACTTCTAATAAGTTTGGTAATAATGCAATTTCAAAGTCCTTTCAAAGTAACTGAACCAAAGCAACAAAGGAAAAAACCAAAACTATAGCAACAACAATAATAACAACAACAAACCCCGTCTTTACCATGAAAACTAGTATCAATTATTTTTACACAAGTTGACAATCCCGGTTATCTAATTCTATTGTACATAGGGTCTTGCAAACAATAAGTGAAGCAAGAGCAGTGAAAAGGCACAAATACAAACCACAGTCACTTGACAAGGAAAGGTGCTAGAAATGGTTCATGGAAACCTAAACTCAGTAAAGGTTTATTAAAAAAAAAAAAATAGTTGTACTCGTGCGCCTGGGTGGCTCAGTCGTTAAGCGTCTGCCTTCGGCTCAGGTCATGATCCCAGCGTCCTGGGATCGAGTCCCACATCGGGCTCCCTGCTCAGTGGGGAGCCTGCTTCTCCCTCTCCCACTCCCCCTGTTTGTGTTCCCTCTCTTGCTGTCTCTCTCCCTCTGTTGAAAAATAAATAAAATCTTTAAAAAAAAAATAGTTGTACTCAATGAAGAGTTTCAAGAATCTAATTATTTAGTGGCGGAAATTATTACCCCAGAAAAGGAAAGTCACATGGTCGGTGAAAACATAATGATGGAGACATGTAAATTTACAGTGATAAAATGCCAGGTTAGAAGAATTAAGGACTCCACTCTATTGGTAAAGTAAGTTGAAAAAACTGAAGACATATCACCTGAAACTGAAGATATTTGAGACCAAATAAATAGAAAAACATCTCTTCATATGGACAAGTTCACAGGTTTCATCATTAAATATCAAGCCTTAGTATTTGTAAAAATTGTCAATGTTGGTGAAATTCACAAATGATGTTTTCTTGTTGCAAGGTTCTGTCTGAAACAAACAAACAAAAAAAGCCAAGATATATTTCATGTTTTATCTTCATATCTAGAAGGTTCTGTCCAGGAGGAACTGTGTTGGCTTCTTTACTAATGTTATTCTCCATTAGTGGTTAGTTCCGTGAGAGGTTTTGCCTCTTGTTAAAAATAAAATCTTGACAGTGTTATAATACACTGCTTTGTTCCCAGATAAATGCTGGTGTCAAAAATACTTGGGGGAGGAAATGAAAACCAAAATGTCTGGATGACGCTACAAAATGATTGACTTTATTAAAGGATGATCCGTTCCCTTAAGTATGTTAAAAAAATATGAAGAACTGGGACAAAGAGCACATAAATATTTTAATACAGACAGACATCTGGATTCATTGTAGAGAGAGTTCTCAGCAAAATATTTAAGCTGCAAGGTGAATTTCAGTAGCACATTTAAAGAAACAATCCAAATTTTGTTGAATGCTTTGAAAGTAATAAATGGCTGCCCAAAGTAACCTAATTAGCAGTCATTGTTTCTTTACTTGAACTAGTTGAACAATTCTCTGTCAGGCTCTGGACTGACAAGATTCATATACTTTAAAAGGAAACGGAATCTTTGAAAAATCATGTTGGAAATGGAAATCTTTAAATATTTCCACTTCTGCTTGGGTTTGGCAGTCGAGAAGGATATCAGCAAATATCATCTCAATTTCACATTAATTAAAGGTGGTATTAATCATCTGCTAACAGAAAATCTCTTCAGGAAAAACTTAATATCCAGGGCCTTTGCTAATGTTAAGAGCTTCTTAATACTATTGAGTCAATTATATCAAGTAACGGAATAAAATAACCAACAACCTAGAGAAAAAACATAGAAAATGGAACCACACCATTGGGGTAACAGACAGTGATTTTATTTTATTTTATTTTATTTTTTAAGATTTTATTTATTTTTTAGAGAGCGAGCGAGAGAGAAACAGCATGAGAGGGGAGAGGGTCAGAGGGAGAAGCAGGCTCCCCGCTGAGCCGGGAGCCCGATGTGGGACTCCATCCCAGGACCCTGGGATCATGACCTGAGCCGAAGGCAGACGCTTAACCATCTGAGCCACCCAGGCGCCCCCAGACAGTGATTTTAAAATAATGTTAACTTATATGGTCAAAAATATAGAAAAGATGGAGAATTTTAGCAACCTGAAATTTACAAAAAATCAAGTGAATACTCTGAAATTGAAAAATAAAATATGTGAAATTATAATTCAATAGGCTTTAATAACACACTAGACAGAACAGAAAAGAAAAGTAGTAAAGTAAAATGTAGTTCAGCAGAAAATAGCAAATTGAAGTCTGGAAAGGAAAAAATAATAAAAAATGAAGAAAAGGCCATAAGAGTTATAAAGCATATGGAAGAAATATCTAATATTCAGATAGTTGAAATCCCATGTATGGAGATAGAATGGGACAATTCATAGACAGAGGGGAAAATCATAATTAAGAATTGAATGCAGGCATATTAAAAAAATTATGACAAAGTTGATTTATTCTACAAGTTCAAAATAGGTTTAACATGTAAAAATGAATCACTGTAATTCTCCACATTAACAAGGTATGGGAGGAAAATCATGATTATAATGATAGATGTCAAAAATATATTTAATAAAATTCACCAACTATTCAAGAATTTAAAAAATAACTAGCAGACCAGGAATAGAAGGGAGATTACTTAATACAATAGAGTATCTACCAAAAATCCTACAGTAAATGGCCTATTTAATGGTGATATGTTATAAAATTTCACTGTAAAACTAGGAATGATAGTAAAGGTTTCTAACATCACTTTATTAAACATTTCATTGGAGGAACTTCCGTGATAAAGGAAAAAGAAAAGATAGGGATTTTTCCAGAAGTAAGACTGTTATTATTCACAGACAATATGATATAGATATAGGAATCCATAAGTGTATTAGAAAGAGATTTAACATGTGACTTTAAACAGGTCACTGGATTAAATATTGACATATAAAAATAAGTTGTATTTTTTACTTACAAACAATTAAGAAATACAATTTTGAAGATATTATTTATTTAAAAAATACACTAAGAAACTTGTGTAAAACTTCTACACTAAGAAAAATATTGAGATAAAATAAAGATTAATCAATGGAGAAAAGTCTACCTATATGTCAGTTTGTCACTTCTTCCTAAGTAAAACTGTAGATTTAATGCCTTGTCAATAAAAATCTCAGCATGTAAGTTGATTTCTACTCATGTAGAAATGAGATAATCAAGAATAGTGAAGATAATCTTGAAGAAGTGAACCCTGTTGAAGGATATAATTGTTATTAAGACTTAATAGTAAGGTTGGGGTGCCTGGGTGGCTCAGTTGGATAAGCCCTTGACTCTTGGTTTTGGCTCAGATTCTGACCTCAGGGTCCTGAGATGGAGCCTTGAGTAGGGCT
Organism: Leptonychotes weddellii; assembly: GCF_054177405.1. Lineage (NCBI taxonomy): Eukaryota > Metazoa > Chordata > Mammalia > Carnivora > Phocidae > Leptonychotes > Leptonychotes weddellii. The sequence goes on from NC_138370.1 coordinate 106,725,709, forward strand.
CTGCCCTCAGTGTGAGGTCTGAATAGAATAAATAGTACAGAAACTGGCCTGATACAAGACAAAGATGCCTCTATATGATATTAAGGAAAGATGCTCTTTTCAATAAGTGAAGCTGGGTGAATTATATACCTGCATAGGAAAACATAAACTTACCTACACCATACCATACAAAAAAAATCAGTTCCAGTTGGATTTGGACCTATTTGAATGATAGAGCAATATTTCTATAATAAAACATATAAAACATATATTTATGATTTTGGAGTAGGCAAAGAGTTTTTAAACTGGCTGCAAGAAGCACTAATCCTAAAAAAAATTGATAATTAACTCTATTAAACTTAGAAAATTTTGTTCATGAAAAGAAACCATTAGGAGGGAGAGAAGGCAAGCCAAGGAGTCAGATATAAATATATCTGACAAAGGATTTGTATCCAGAATAAACAAAGAATTCCTAAATATCAATAAGAAGAAAAAAGACAATCTAAATTTTACAAAATGAAGTTTGAACTTATTCTTTACAAAAGATGATATCCAAATGACCAAATAGTCTGTGTAAAAAATTTTAATTAATAGTCATGAGGAAAATAAAGAATAAAGATATTATTAAACACCACCATGCACCTATCACAACAGTGGCAAAAATGAATAAATAAACAAACCTTAAAAAAAGATAATTTCAAGAGTTGGTGAGAATATGGAGCAAATGAAAAGCTCATTTACTAATGGTTGGAATGTAAATTAGCACACTGCTTTAGAGAAATGTTTGCAATATTTATTAAATCTGAGCACTCTCTCCCGCTGATCCAGACCAAGGATATTCATGTCAGTTTTTCAAAAAACTTCAAACAACTCAAATGTCCACCAACAACAGAATAGTAAACTATAGCTATAAGCAACTATAAGCAACAATGTGATAAATTTCACACACTTAATGATGGAGAAAGAAGCTAGACACAAAACAATATGTACTATTTGCTTTCATTTCTATAAAGCTCAACCATAGGCAAACCATATTAGATATACAAAACTATTTCATTTCCTTATCTTTGAATATCTATTGAAAATATATGAAAATTGGGGCGCCTGGGTGGCTCAGTTGGTTAAGCGACTGCCTTTGGCTCAGGTCATGATCCCAGGGTCCTGGGATCAAGTCCCACATCGGGCTCCCGGCTCAGCGGGAAGCCTGCTTCTCCCTCTGCCACTCCCCCTGCTTGTGTTCCTGCTCTCGCTGTCTCTGTCTCTGTCAAATAAATAAATAAAATCTTTAAAAAAAAAAAAAAGAAAATATATGAAAATTTATGAATGCAAAAGTGTAAAGTTTTCCTTATTCTGAGCCCTAGTTTTGAGTATCTTTACAAAGAAAAACTCTAAAACTGCAAGTAAATGGGTAAACTGCTTTTCAGGATGTTTATTTATTTATTCATTTATAAAGATTGATTGATTTGAGAGAGAGAGAGAGAGCTTTCATGAGCAGGGGCAGGGAGGGAGAGAGAGAGAAGCAAACTCCCTGCTAAGCTGACTCAGGGCTCCATCTCATGACCCTGAGATCATGACCAGAGCCGAAATCAAGAGTCAGTTGCTTAATCAACTCAGCTACCCAGGTGCCCCTGGGATGATGTATATTTAATTATAAATGCCTCATTTTGATGATTGCATTTTTTTTTAAAGATATTTATTTATTTATTTGAGAGAGAGAGAGCTCATGAGAGGGGGGAGGGTCAGAGGGAGAAGCAGACTCCCTGTTGAGCAGGAAGCCCGATGTGGGACTCGATATCGGGACTCCAGGATCATGACCTGAGCCGAAGGCAGTCGCTTAACCAACCGAGCCACCCAGGTGCCCTGCATTTTTGTTTTTGTTTTTCTTTCATCTCTATCATCTTCTGGAAAGGATGCATTAGACTCACTAAAATGAGCATTAGGTCATGAATAGTGATGATTAACATTTCTGAACTTGTTTTTCAAGAATAAGAGATTTATAAGAGAAATAACATCAGGCTTTACTTATTAGTAAAAATATATTTGCATTTGGACCACAAATTCTGTAAAGTCAAGTAATATAAAACACAATTCAGTAAAATTACCAACACCATGCATATTTGAAAGTAAGTCAATATTGTGGAGATTATGGGTAGAGATAATGACTTAACTTACTTGTTGGACATCTTATAAATTGAAGATTGAATCACTTGTATTCATAAGGTAGTTAAATTGTTGACATTGTCTTTCCCCAATCCAAATATTCTTATGCTTCTGTGCTTGGGAAAGGTAGATAATCAATTTCAATTTCTCTAAGCAATTTTTCTCTTCTTTCATCCTTTAATTATTTTGACCTGGAAATTTACCATTCATTAAAAAATAATGTATCCACACTGACATTTGGCAAGCAATGAATCAATGCCACTGTGAGATATATGTATCATAGTTAGGCCATTTCCATTCATAAGTAGTTCAGTCATTTGGACTAAAAAGCTTTACTTAATGGATGACCTAGTAGTCAAAATGGTAAATTAGTATGTGCTTGTTTTAATTGTCTTAATAGTCAAAAGCCAGAGAGGTGAAATAAATGAGAGAAGGTGAATGAAATCAGTAAGTAATAGGGATTGGTGGGGAGTGTGGCCAACCAAAGAACAAAGAATCTGCATGAAGTGACACTTACTATTTGAGTAGTACAGATTGTCACTATCCAAGAATGTGGGCAAATTGTTGCCAGGTCTCTCTGTTTCAAGAGAAGCTGATAATACGGGATTTTTGTTTGGAGCCTCAAGATTTTATTGTCTTCTTAGTATAACAAAATATGGAACTTAGAACTGGATCACTTGGCCCCTATCTCCTCCCAATTCAAAATGTTTGCATCGCTTAGTAGCCAGCATTCTCTTAGATCTGCAATTGGGCTCAACACATTCAAGCCTCAGCATACTGTTATCTAGCTTTAGCCATTTTCCAGAAAATCAGCTTACTCTGCCCACCATAACCACTCTGCTTTCTGTCAAAACACCGCCTTCCTGGGCATAAAGACCATCTTTGCCTTTCCTGAACCATGTCCCTTTGTGGCGTTGGTGCTTGCCACACTTCTGGCAGAAAGTCAGGTGGCTTTTAGGAAAGCTCCCCTTTTCTGTGAGAGCACTATTGGCTCGGGGAGGGGGGAAAAAAAAAAAAAAAAGCCCCAAATCTCTTTTTGCAAGAAAAAGTAGTGGGCAAAATAAAACATATCTGTAAACCAGATCCAAACTCTTGGGGTTCTAACTGCCCGCCTCTCTTTTTGACAAATGAGAGCAATATTCAAATCTGTACTCCAACCAGTGTATATTTGTAGTCTTAAGACTTATAAGACATCTTTGTAAGTTCGTTGTATGAGCTTGCATTCTAGCTTGTGAGTGGGCAAGGGTTATTGCAAAAAATTACCCTTGGCTGAGGACTAGTTTCATCATAAAAACAAAAGACCTAAATACAACTGTGCAGTCCTGGCTTACCAGGGAAGAAAATAAAGATTGTCACGCTAGTCCCTACAGTGGGGGGATAACTTCTCCCTACATCTATTTTACCGAGGTATCCTCTCAGGTTTTCAAACATTTGCTCTTAAGAAGCCCAAGCTGAGTGTACCGATAATGGCAAAAGGAGGACTGAGGCATGGAATTGTTAAGGGACCTTTCTATATATGTGAATTTTAGGTCTTTTAAGAACATATGGGGATTTTCCCCTCTTTTTCATGACATAAATATGTTTGCATATGAAAATATTTTAAAGAATATTAAAATTACTGTCCCAAGAAGATGTGCCAGTTTATTTTGCGGCTTCCTAGGGGAGACAAAGAATTCCTTAGCCTGTGTGGTGGATTGGAATAGTCCATAATGTGACTCCTAAGCATTGGTGCAGTAGAGTGGCCAAGACCATTACAAACCAGACAATAGCATTAATACTTTGTAGTTCACATCTACATTTCCATTTTTTTCAAGCTCTGAAGAGAGCCAGGCAACTAATCATCAAAAATATGTTATTTCTAGAAATTGGTTACGAACTGAACAGCACTAGTCTGAAACTTAATAAATGAAGCATAGTTTTATTTGCTCCATTGTCACATTTTTTACAGCCAGTGGTGGTATGTTTGCCAGAATTATCTCGTATAAATAAATAAAAGGCTAAAAAGTATGCACTTTTAGAAGTCCTTGAACTTTACATAGGAAAAAGGAGAAATTAATATGAGCAATATTGGCTTTTAAGAAAAACAGACTCTAGCAACTATTTCAAAGGGCTAGCAACCTTACTTTGTATTTATTTCAATCCCCTTAGCCATTATGAATTATTTAAATGATATATATTTACACTGTATAAAACCCAATCGTGTGTTTATCTAGAGGCAAATTGTAGGACAATGTATTTCACGTAGAAGTCCAGTTTTGATGTTCTATTTTTCACATTAAAAATCTTGAAGCAGCATAGGTCAACAGTCTAAAACTTGTGCCAGTCCTTTTTATTGCAACATAAAATTTGGAATCTTTGTCTGGAGTAGGCAGAAGGCAAGTAATTTGTTAGAGTGTGCACAAAGACTTTTCTTTTTTCCTATATACTTGCATTCCTGTTTTTTGTATAGATATACTAAGAGTAATGACAAAATAACATCTAAGTATGTGTAGGTTCGCACTGTGTACGACATGACTTCTTAGAGAATGTGAAATTATATATGATAGTAGATAAGAGAAATAGTTCTGGAGTTAAAGTGGGTAGTTTGTCCAAGTAACCCACTTTGAACACTTATTTGAGTGATTTTGAAAAAGTTATCTAACCCCTCCAAGCCTTATTTTCTTCAAATGTAAAATTATAAAAAATGGAAATTTCTGTTCCATAAAGTTGTTAGCAGAATTGAGCCAGGTGATCCATAGGAAGTACCTTGCATTTGCTCCTTGTTAACTCTTATTTTTATAATTAGCATTTAGTATTGATCTAAATGAATATGGGCAGTTGGCTTTACTGAACCATTTAGTTATAACTTCACAGTCAACCCTCAGCACTGAAATTTACTGTTATCTCAGGGAAGTTACTTGACCTCTCTGAGCTTCAGTTACTTATCTGTAAAATAGTACTAATAATATTACCTCTCTTGTTCTGGTGTCCTGAGGATAAAGAAGATGAAATCTGCCAAGTGTTTAGAACAGGGTAGCATATGGTAAACAGTGACTATTTGTTAACATAATTCTTTGTTTTCCTACTAAAAGATTGTAATCCAATGAATTAGGAGTCAATATTTTCATTTAATTTCTCCTCTTCTTTTATGCACTTTTCCAATTTCAGAGAAATTTCTTACATAGTTATCTTCTTACATAAAATTTAGTCATTGGAGAGAGTATGTGCTATGGTGAGCGCTGTGAATTGTGTAAGACTGATGAATCGCAGACCTGTACCCCTGAAACAAATAATACATTATATGTTAATAAAAAAATTTAGAATAAACCACATTATCATTATTTTTTCCCTTATAACAGCAACTAAATTTTCTTTGATACTAATAAGTAAAAAACTGCATATTTATCTTTACTTTCCACCTCAAGGCAAAAAGTGTTGTTGTTTTGTTTTTGTTTGTTTTGGCATCATAGAAGGATGGATGACTGGGTTGTTTCTTTACCTCTGGTATCCTCCATCAGCACCATACTATAGAGACACATGAGTTGAAATTTAAAGAAGACCATTGTTCTTAGCTAATAAAACACATGTGGAAAGCAAACCATTTGATAGCTATTGTATTTGTCAAGCCAAACAAGCTATTGCTTGAGTGGTATTGACTGGTGGAAACCCTTGGAAGTAAAGCCCAGTACTTGCTGGCCCTGCTGGACCCATGAGCCCTGTAATGGCAGCAGTTCCACCCCCTGTACAAAGTGACTGCACAACACTGACGAGCTTACCCCAGGGGCCCTAAGGACGACCTGAGTGTGGGGACAAGGAAATGAGTCAGTGTATAGTGATCTATAGAGGTTGCTTTTAGTACATGACAAATCTATTCATCCCCACCTATCTTAATACAAATGCCCCTCCCAGTGATAGTACCAAGGCCCATTTTATAGGTGTTTTTTTAATCTCCAAATCTCAGCATTTTATCTTTTTATATGTTTTACAGGTCTTTCTCCATTATTACATTATATCTTTCATAAATAAGAATATGTATTTGGGACTCTATACAAATTAAATATTTACAGTAATGGAATTTTTATTGCCCTCCAAGATATACTCAACATCTTTGAATGTAACAGCAGGTAATGTTTAACTTTTTTTTTTTTTTTGGTGGGAAAATGGGAAAAAAACATGTAATTCTGTAACCTGTCATGTTTTACTGCTTTTATCTTTGTTATTCCTCAAAATAATCCTTTTCCAATATTTATATGAATTGTTTATTGTTTCATATTGTTATTGCATATTGCCTAACAAAGTACTTAAAAGGAAACATTCATACTCCATGCAATGTACACTTTAATTCAAATTGCCAAATATATTTGCAGAAATTAAATTGTCAGCAGGATATGCCTGATCATGATGCTGCAGTTTATAATTTCAATGATTTTTAGTCATGTCTATTTATGTTATTAAGTGTTAATATGATTCCTCTATCATTTATATTTTTTCAACAAATGTACATGGACAATTAGCACATAATCTGCAAAATGGGTTAATTTGCACAGTGTTTCCTTCTATTTTTTTATATAATATTCTTTTATATCTCAGGCACTCACACATTACTTGTGCAAATATTGATAAAAAATATTTAGAGACTATACATGTGTGAATTAATAAAAGAAGCAGACCCCTGCTACCTTAAATATAGTATCCTTGTTTCTTGGCAGTGGCAAACAGCCCTCCCCACCCTTTGCGTACCCTCCGTATCTCCCTGCCTCTCTGTAGAGCAGGGAATTAAGAAGGGCCGAAAGTTTCGTCAGCTTTAGGAATTTAGGCAAATTTCTTGGTATGTATAAGTCTCACTTTCTTCATTTATGTAAAAGAAATGATACTCCTTCCTTCTCAGGTTTGCTCTGAGTCTAAAATGAGAGGATGCATATAAGATACATAGCACAGAATAGACAAATTTAATTCTCTCCTCCTTTTTCATTTTGTTGAACCCAGTCATTAACAGTCACAAGAGGATCCCTTAACTATAAATTTAATTTGAGATACAATTACAATGATATGTTGGCCTCTGAAAGAGAAATTGATGCTTGATGAAGGTGATTCTTACTGGAGTGAATAGAACCGCACGGAAGGTTAGAGTCTTCAAAGCCATGAGTATATCAGCACATTGGTTCTTACAGAGACAAACTGCATGGCATTTAGGGATTATAATACCAAAAAAAATCAGATTAATAGTAGATTTTAGAAATACTCTGGAGCAAACTAATTACATTCTTTTAAATGATAGACAAAAGGGAGAGAGAATACTGCTTTTTGGTTGTAAATTTAACTAACTGAAAGAACAGAGCTCACAACAGCATTGGCAGAGTTAAAGGTGCAGCGACGTTCTCAAACGTTACGTTGGATTTTGGAATGATTTCACATCATTCAGGGCTTCATGTGTTAGTGTGAGGGAACCTATACCGTCTCATCCACATCTGGCTGAGAGGAAGACACACCATCCATTATCAAGTTCAGTCAAACGGCCAGGGGCTGGGGTAGTACCTGGAATCATGATGTGTTCCAGAAGAAAATCCCAACTTTAAAACGATTATTATAGCTAAGGAGAATAGAGAGGGGGGAATAAGTTAGGATGGCAGATGGATAATATGGGGAAAAATAGAATATAAGAATTTGGAATATAGGAAAAAACATTACATTTTCTATTACTTCACTTTAAATAATATATATATGTATATATGTGTGTGTGTATATAGTATTAAATATGAGAGATTCATACACATGTGTAAATGTGTTTGCTGAAAAGAAGAGGTAATCTTCCAAATCTGAAAAATGAACTGCTTCCTCAATCTTATACACAGCATGGGGAGTACTCTTACCAGTGGCAAACCAGTGATATGTGCCCCCCTCCAACATACACACATACAAAAAAGTGGGAATTTTGTTCCAAAGTGACAGACCAAGGCCAACCCTTGATAGAGGCTAAGAAGGAGGGCCTCTCTGTTGGTTAATCATTTGAGCTGACCTAAATTGTCCTCCATGCTCCACTAATGCAGAGATAGGGTTACAGCATTTCTTTTCATTTAAAATAGCAGACTGAGTTTGGAAATACTGCATGATTTGAGGAGGGGGTGAAGATGTAGGGAAGGCAGGTTTTTATTCACTGCATAAATGCTGCCTGTTCAGCTGTAACAAGCCAGTGAACCTAGAGGTTGCAAATGAGAAAGGAGAATCACAGGGGTCCCTATTAAATTCAGCTTCTGCTCTTGATTCAGTTTTTTTTTAATTTTTTTATTGTTATATTAATCCCCATACATTACATCATTAGTTTTAGATAGAGTGTTCCATGATTCATTGTTTGTGCATAACACCCAGTGCTCCATGCAGAACATGCCCTCCTCAATACCCATCACCAGGCTAACCCATACTCCCACCCCCTCCCCTCTAGAACCCTCAGTTTGTTTTTCAGAGTCCATCGTCTCTCATGGTTCGTCTACGCCTCCGATTTCCCCCGCTTCATTCTTCCCCTCCTGCTATCTTCTTCTTTTTTTTTTTTCTTAACATATATTGCATTATTTGTTTCAGAGGTACAGATCTGAGATTCAACAGTCTTGC
>NC_138370.1:106734932-106907058 GCF_054177405.1 Leptonychotes weddellii
GCAATTATATTCAACACTTAACATTGATTAAATGTAATGTGGACTTTTATTTCTTTGGAATGAAAGGCATCAGTAGAAGTGATGTATTTTTGCAGAGAAACATTGGCATAAAGCATGTTGAAGCACTCTAGCTTTTTTTGTCGTTAAAAAGAATTAAATTTGACCCCTTTCTTACATGATACACATAAATCAACTCAAAATGGATTAAAGATTTGAATGTAAGACCTGAAATCATAAAACTCCTGGAAAAAAACATGGGAGTTAAGTTCCTTGCCATTGGTCTTGGCAATAGTTTGTGTTTTTTTGTTGTTTTCTTTGTTTGTTTGTTTTAGTTGACATCAAAAGCAAAAATAAAGAAGTGGGACCACATTAAACTAAAAAGCTTCTGGACAGCAAAGGAAAGCATTAACAAAATGAAAAGACAACCTATGGAATGAGAGAAAATATTTATAAAACATGTATCTGATAGGGGTTAATATCCAAAATATATAAGAAACAGTTACAACTCAATAGCAATAACACAAACATAAACATAAAAATATAGGTAGAGGAACTGAATAGACAGTTTTCCCCCAAAGAAGACATACAAATAGCAAAAAGTATATGAAAAGGTTCTCAGCATCACTAATCATCAGGGAAATGCAAATCTCAAAACCACAGTGAGATACCACCTTGTTAGAATGGCTATTATCAAGTTAATAGTTAACAAGTTGGGGCACCTGGGTGGCTCAGTCGTTAAGCGTCTGCCTTCAGCTCAGGTCATGATCCCAGGGTCCTGGGATCAAGTCCCGCATCAAGCCCCGCATCGGGCTCCGTGCTTGGCGGGAGGCCTGCTTCTCCCTCTCCTGCTCCCCCTGCTTGTGTTCCCTCTCTCGCTGTGTTTCTCTCTGTCAAATAAATAAATAAAAATCTTTAAAAAAAAAAATGTTAACAAGTTAACTATTTAGTTAAACAAGTTAAAGCAAGTTAAAAGTAAAGATATAAGTAAGGCTACTTACAGAACACTTTTTAAATTATTTCTCACCTCTTAGAGATAACAGTTTTCATAATTTGCTGTCATTATTCTCATATATGAGTTTGCACACATACTTGTACATTCATAAATAATATATATTTTTGTTTTTTTTTCATTTTATATAAATAATACCATTTTGTCGTATATCTATAACTCTTTCATTTTCACTCCATGATAGTACATTGGCTTATTATTCTTCAATTTATACACTCTTTGTCTTATTAATGGATTTATAAAGTGTTTCCAAGAATTTTTAATTACAAACAGAACTGCAATCAATACTCATTTATTTCTCCCCTTAAGCACTTGCCTAAGAGCTCTTTAGAATAAACCTACTGGTAGAACCACTACGTAGTATGGTACATTTCAGTTTGTCAATTTATATTTCATCAACTATATGAGAGTTGTCTGATTTCCACACCCTCACTTGGTAGTGCCAGTCTTTTATTTTTCTTTCAATCCAATGTATATGAAGCATTATCTCAGTTTTTATTTTCATTTGCCTGATTTTGAATTGTTCTAATAAGATGGATCACCTCTTCAGGTTTTCAGGTTTTTCCTTTCCATGAGCTGCTATCCTAATTTTTTTATATGTTTTCCTGTTGGACCTTGTCTTACATTGATGGACTTAACATAGTCTTTTAAAATACTAATCTTTTTAAAAGTCATTATATATATATGTATATATATAATATAAAAATTTATATTATGTCTTTTCCCAATCTGTGGTTTATTTTAATTTTATATGTGGTCGGTCACTTTATTTATATAGAAGTTTTAAATTATCATGTAATGAAATGTGTCTTTATTATTTTTATGGATATTATTTTCTTATATTTTAACTAAGAAATATTTTCCTACTTTGAAGTCATCGTGATATTCTTCTATATTTTTCTTTTAAACGCTTGCAAATGATATTCACGTTAAACATACGTATGTATATGTGATTGATGTTGTGTGTGCAGCAGAACACTGACAATATTTGTTGAGTTCGTACATGTTTTAGATACTATTAGAAACTCTTTGTGCATATTAACCTGTTTACTTCTTAAAATATTGTATGATGCACATGATATTTTTACTCCCATGATCCAACTAAGGAAATTGAAATGAAAAGTAAAACAATTTGCCCAACAGTAGCAAGGCTGTGATGGGGACACATAGCTGACTGGGATTCAAGCCCAGGCATTCAGCCTCTTCCCAGTCAAAACACAATCCGGATTTTTAGTGTTAACTCATGCCCTAAATCCATCTTGAGGGGTAACTTCAAAGTTCACTTTTGATAATCAAGTTTTTTTCTGCATAAAGCAATAAAATACATTGTTTTCCATTTGTCCATATATAATAAATAATATTACACATTACATTAAAATGAATTTGGTATGACAATCTTTAGTACTATATAATTAATTTAATTCGTGGAATGTATTGCATGCCATAAAACGCAACTGAATTATTTTTAAATTTCCTAAGGAGATTCCAAAATTGTATGTTAAAATGAAATTTATTTATGACTCAAAGTTTAAGAAATGATTCTCTAAAATATTCCCCTATGGGAAAAAACACCTGGCTTCTCCTGTCTGCTCATCTCCACAACTTCTTTTCTCCTATAAAAAAAAAGAATTGCTGAATTGCTATTTAAGTCTTGAGACTTCCTCTTGAGTTTAGATAAATGGGTGATTGTATCATGTTTATTTTTCTTTTCTGTGGTTTCCAAATGTTATTTTGTATTGTGATTTTTTTTTAAAGATTTTATTTATTTATTTGAGAGAGAGAGAATGAGAGAGAACACAAGAGGGGGTAGGGTCAGAGGGAGAAGCAGACCCCCTGCCGAGCAAGGAGCCCGATATGGGACTCGATCCCGGGACTCCAGGATCATGACCTGAGCCGAAGGCAGTCGCTTAACCAACTGAGCCACCCAGACGCCCCTTGTATTGTGATTTTATATCCTGTAATAACAGATTAAAAATTTTTAAAGTACTGTCCAGTACTTTTTATGGCCTCTGTGGCTTTCAAATGCTCCCTCTCTAGATCCATCCTCCCTACACTGCCTCACGTGCTGTACCCTGCTTGACCGACGGCCACACTGAGAATCCTCCCTAGCCTGCTTCTAGTTATCAATTCTATATACAGATAGACATTGTTTAAATAGTTCAAAAGTACAGCACCTGATACAGGGTCAAAAATGGATGTGCTTAGTAGCAGGTTTCATTTTAATTATCAGGTCATTAATATTAAAGACACAGTGGGCTATTTTTATGATTCTAAAGCTGGAATTGGGTTTGCTATTAGTTTTATTGAACAATTGCAGGATGATACCAGTAAAGGAGGATGCAGAATTCCGAGCTGCTATAAAATTTGCTTTAAAAGTACAAATAAAATAGTAAGTAGGGTGCATGCAATGGTTTGGGGTCCTAAGAGGATTGGTAGTTAATACTTAAAATATTAATGTTAACATCCTTCTTGTAAGATTGAAACATAAATCATGGATAGTAGACTCAATATACTTCCTGGAAAATGAAGGTTTTCCATAAGCCATTATGCCATACTCTAGATCAACCTAAATAAGTAGGAATTTTAGTCATAGGGCAAATGTGTATAGAAATATAAATGCATAAGGAAATATATATCTTTAGGTATAATTTTTCCCTAAAAACAGGAAGTTAAATTTGACGCTCTCAATAAAGCGCCAAGAAACACAAAGTTAGCTAGGTCAAAATGCAGTGCTAGAACAATACATAACTTTACATGGAAGTATTACAAAATGGTTACATGATTCCGAAAAGTCTCACCCCTGCTGAGGGTATTTAAGAATGGGCATTTGAAGAAAGAGAATTTCTCTAGAGATATCTAGGCTGGGCTTGTGCTCCCCTCCCCAACCCCAGGATCCAGGATCCCCTTTTCCTCAAACCTCTAGAGGAAGACTTCATGAGATCTTTCAGAGAGTTTAATACCTATTCTGTGAAGTAGGGTGGGTACAGTGAATCTGGGTTGAGGGCAGAAATAAAGGAGAGGAGACCACTTTGGTTGGTAAGTCCTCTCAGGGTGTGTTGGATATATGAGTGTTTCCCTTGGACCTGATTTGTGCAGAGATAGAGAGGGAGAGAGAGAGATTTTTATCCAGTTATAGGTGAAAAAAGCCCGACTGAACAAAAATGTGGTTATGATTACATCCCACTCATGGTGCTTTTTCACTACATTCATTGCACCAGTAAGCTTGCTTTCTTTACCTCCCAGGTGTGTGTTTGTTCACTAACCTATATACCTGTTCAGCTTTCCCTTCTTTTTCAGTATTTTCCTTGACTTTTGTGTTTTCTGCTTTGCACTAACATCATTATCTATTTGCAAATGTCTCCTTAAGCAATTCAGTTTCTAAATTCAGCATCTGTTTCCTTTATATTCAGTGATAAGGCAAGCAAAGTTGCAGCATCAAAGAAAAATTACTAGTCAAAAGATTTGAGATTGTTTCCCCTTAAAATGAGGTGTAAAAAAACCATGATCCTTTTTGGAAAGCACCAGGGTATGAGCCTGCTTTGAAAAAGACACCTGTTTGCAATTTAGCCACTGCAGGTTCATAGAGGTGTGCTTATATAATATTACTCAGGACTTTTAGAGAACACAGGCTGGTAGAGCATCAGAATTTATTTTCTAGTTAAGCTTAAATCCCAAGGGAAAGTATCCTAAGAAAATGTCTAAAAGTGTGAATGTTTTTTATTCACAATAAAGTAATGTGGTTTAAAGCATCAACTAAAATATTCCAAACTAAAAAAGAATAGCAACAAATCTCTTAATATGAAAAGCCACTAAATGTATGCAAAACTTCATCTTTAGCCTGCTTATTTGATATAAATTCATAAATCCTGTGTGATTTCCCTTCCAACTTTGTGATTTGTTTATTGCGCTTAAATTGGTTCTTCCTTTCAATTAAATTATTTTGAGATAGAGTTTAATTATTGGAGAAGGCACAGAAAAAATGTTAAGCAAAAGTGGAAAATAGCTTTGAGGGGTGCCTGGGTGGCTCAGTCGGTTAAGTGTCTGCCTTCGGCTCAGGTCATGATCCCAGGGTCCTGGGATTGAGCCCCGCATCAGGCTCCCTGCTCAATGGGGAGTCTGCTTCTCCCTCTCCCTTTGCCTGCCGCTCCCCCTGCTTGTGCTCTCAGTCTCTCTCTCTGTCAGATAAATAAATAAAATCTTTAAAAAGAAAAGGAAAATACTTTGAGAAGAGATTTGTGTTGGCTTTCTGTTTTCTCACTGCCCACCTTGTACAGCCCAATCCTGCCCTGTGGGGCAGTAGTAATGGCAGAGAAATAATCTAAGCACAGGCTGCTACAGATGCTCTAATGTAAAGCCAACTTGAAAAGCTACCAGTAGAACCGGGTTCTCTGAGTCAGTAAGTGTCAGTGAGCTGCCAGTGTTACCATTTGGCAGAGTGTTGACTGTGCGGTAATGAACAGAGGAGAAAATCTATGGGATAAAGGAGAAAGTACCCACATTAAATAGTGAGTACAGAAAGAGTAAGTTCAAGAGAAAATCAATAGGACAGCAATACTTGGAGAGAGAGAGAGACAGAGAGAAAGATTAAAGAAAGAAACAGGCAGAAACTGTAAACTATTCACACAAAATTGAACGGGCGAGGTCCTACAGAGTAAATTTATTCGAGAAGAGTCAAGTTTTCTGCAAAGGCAGCAATGCCCATTCTTCACTCTGGTTACCCTGGCAACATGACTCTTTTCCTAAAATAATGCCATTATAATAAGAAAAAAATGAACAAAAATGATATGAAAAGTGATTAGAGGGCAGGTCTCAAGCCACCTTGGAAAGTGCTCCAGGGAAAAATTTGAAAGCTATTTATTCCATAAAGGAGTGAAGTCATGAGGAAATTCACTGAATTAAGCAAGGACAAGTAGAATGTGTTGCCTTCAAATGTTTTCCCTGTGTGCTGCACAGTTCCACCCTTGGACTGAGGCAAATAGAAACCTTGCGTGCTTTGTAATGCTCTAGAAGGGGCCACATTCTGATCTCCTTCCAACTTCCTCTGCCTGGGGGTCAGGGGGACGGGGGAATCGCTGGGGCTTCTGGGATGTGGGCACTCAGAACCCGTGCGTCACTTCCAGACCATGGTCCTGCTTCCCATACGCTGGAAATCCATGCCCAAATGGCTTCAAGTCTGTTTTCAGGATCTTCCTGAGTCCTGTATAGGACAGATTACCTACTGTTGTGGGTGCCTCTAGGCTCAAGTGTCGGCCAAGGGGAGATTATCTGTGGAGACTTTGGACAGATTTGGAGGTCCAGGCTGGGGTGTTCAGCCTCACAGTATAAGATTGAGGCAAGGGGCGCCTGGGTGGCTCAGTTGGTTGGGCGACTGCCTTCGGCTCAGGTCATGATCCTGGAGTCCCTGGATCGAGTCCCACACTGGGCTCCCTGCTCGGCAGGGAGTCTGCTTCTCCCTCTGACCCTCCTCTCTCTCATGCTCTCTGTCTCTCATTCTCTCTCTCTCAAATAAATAAAATCTTAAAAAAAAAAAAAGATCGAGGCAAGGCTGGAGGGGTAGAGGGGCATACTGCATGGCCACATTTAGGCACTAAATTCTGTCCTTCCACATGATTTTGAGGAGTGACTTTTTCAAAGTAAAAGATTAGAGCATACTTAACTGTGTTATTTTCAGTTTAATGTAATACTTAAGTGTTAGACATATGGAATACGAGCCTTCATTTCTGTTCTTGTCCTGGTCTCGCAAATATCAAGGGCAGACCTTATGCTGCCTGTCATAGATCATTGCACTTAACATTTGTGTTGGCAATTCTTTTTTTCTATAAGTGCTTTAAAGGCAAAGACGACCAATAACCTACAGACATTATGAATACTCTTGGAATATGATTTGGAAAATCAGTAAATACAGATTTAAGATGATTCATCTTATGCATGCACGAAATTCCATAAGGCTTTCTATGCATACTCTCATCAAGGACCAGAAAAATGAGCAGACCAGGATCCAAGGGAGAAAATATTTGCAGAGGTAGCCACATGGATCTTTAAAAAATACATTAAAGAATGAAACTCAAGAGTTATCGTTGTGAACGTAATTCAAGCAAGGTGTAAAATTTTAAAATATCATATTATTTTCATATTTTTCTTTTTTCTTTTTTTTATTATGTTTTGTTAATCACCATACATTACATCATTAGTTTTTGATGTAGTGTTCTATGATTCATTGTTTGCGTATAACACCCAGTGCTCCATATTTTTAATCTTAAGGATTAGTGTTGAAAAAGTGTGACCTAATGCTTCTCAGTAGACGTCTTGGGTTGATAACTTCCTTATTATTATTTTTTACCTGAGTGAAAATATTGATATTTTTAAAATATCTTCCCCACCGGTTGATCAAAAGAGGCAAAGAATGTGAAAGCATTTTGAGACTATTTTATAAACTTAAATACTTTTATGTGTGTTAAATTAAATCAATAAAACATAATTACATGTTATAGAGTGAAACTGTATTATATAAATATAAACTTTAACCTAATTATAGTGAACATTTATGAAAATGCTTTTGAGATAAATGTTGCATTTTAGCATTGATTTTGAATAGATTATAATGGCTAAGTAATGATAAGAAATGTCAATGGCACATAAGCTGGAACATCAAATCTATTTCTCCCTCACATTTAATTTTAGTATTTTAGTATAATCTTCTTTGTGCAAGCTATTTATGTAATCTCTACCTTTTAGAATCAAGTTCCAAAGCATGGTGGCACTTACCAGAAATAATGTTGCAGAGAGCTAAGTGACACAATCAGTGCAGGACTCTGGGAATACATGATGAGAAAACACAGAGGAGATTCCTCTTCCAGTAGAGCTTGCAATCTAGTTGGGAAAAGGTAACGAAGAAGCCCTATATATTAATAAACATTGATAATTTCACTTATTCAGATAAGTGCTTCTTGTGAAAGGAAAGTGATGTATAAGAGCATCTCACAAAGCAGTGGTTCTCAATCTTTAGCACACATCTTAATCCTGTGGAGGGCTGAAGTTACTGTACAGAAAGTCCAGAGCTTGATTTTGCACATCTAACTACTTCCCAGGTAAATCTGATGCTACAGGTATTAAAAACAAACAAACAAACAAAAAACCAATCTGTCATAAAAAAAAAAAAAAACTTCACCTAGCTTGAGAGATGACTACTCCTACATTTGTATCCAGTGTGCAAAACAATTTAAGCTCAGCAAGTGTGAAATAAATGTCCATCTACTGATTTCACTTATGTGCTCTCTGTAACTTATCCCACTAACCAGGGATTTCATTCTTCAGATGACCATTTCTTCAGAAATGATCATGAATTTATTATGATGAGTACAATCAATTGGGCAGAAAACCAACCAGTAGTAGTTTTATGACCTAAACTACAAACTCTATATCTTCTCCTTTCCTCTTTTATTGTTGTCATTTATAAAATTATATTTTAAGGTAATCGGAAGTGCAGAAAATTTCCTGAGAGAAAATGAAAGTGGCAATTCCTGTAATGGAAGCAATTAGAAATTGAAACAGAACAAAAGATGGATAATACTACAAAAGTAAGTTAAATAAATCTGTGTCAAGAAGCCATTGGTATACAACTATAGTTTAGTTTAAGCTGAGGAAATTGTACAATCATTAGAAATTATGTATGTCAAAATATTGCAAGCTACACCAAAATAGTTTAATGATGGATAATTAATATTTGTAATATTTTACACCTATTTTTCTTATCTTTGAGTAGGGATCACACCATTCAAACTGAAAAATGAAATACTAAATATTAAAACAAATTGAAAAATTAAGCATTATACAAATATAATATCATAATAAGGCCTTATGGCTGTTCTTACTATAATTATATAGATAAGAATATAGAATTAAAATTTAATGTGGTTAAAAAAATTTAATGTGGTTATAATTTTATAATTGTATTTATAGACAATTTTATATTAATGAAATGAATGATTAAAACAAAGAAATTTTAGAAATAAAGTTGTGTATGTATCAATGAATTATTCACTATTTTCCCTCTAGGCCACAACTACACAATGCAACAACACTATAATTTTCAAGTAATGGAAGAAATGACCTTTGTATGCATTTAAAAGAAGCTATTTCTAAATGTTTCCTTCAGACTATTAAGTTGAATCAAAATTCTTCAGCTTGACATTTTTTCGGATTCTACTTGCTTCAATAAAACTCAAGTTTGTTTACACGTTTAATCCTATATAACAACTCTGAAAAAGAGTGACCTAATGTTTCTCAAGCATCATTTTGCTGAAAGGATTTTGACTTTAAGAATACATGTTAGATGGCAATTAATGATAGATTGACTTATGATCACGTCTCACCAAAAATAATATAAAATAATATATGTACCAAAATATAAATAAATCAGTGTGGAATGGGCCATAATTAATGCCACTCACATCTATACTGGATAACTAAATAAAAGTTGGAAATACTTTATATGTTCTTGGTACAATTTCTTTTTTTTAAAGATTTTATTTTTAAGTAATCTCCACACCCAACATGGGGCTTGAACTCACAACCCCGAGATTAAGAGTCACATGGACTACCAACTGCACAGGCTAGGCACCCCTGTACAATTTCTGCTTCCTATTGTTATAAAAATTTGCAGGAATAAATGGCGTAACTACATTAGACCTTTAATTCCGATTTGATTAATTTGTCTTTTCTATATAACCATGACCTGTGGTAGAATGCAATTAGAAATCATGGGAATTGAGTTATGATTAATTTTAGTATAAGTGAATGTCCTGAAAGAGGTAGCAGAACCTTTCAAAATTATTAAAATGAAGGTCATGAGACTCAGCCATATTGCTATCTCTAGAAAATTGTTTCTTGATCCAAACTGTTAGGCACAGTAGATTACATGTTCCTTCTTCAGTAGCATCCAGTGCTTGACTCTGGTGTGGTCTACCTCACTACAGGTTGTTGGTAATACTTATTCACTTATCTGTCCACTTTATTGAACTGTGCACTCCTTAGAGACATTGAATGTATCTTACATTTTCCCCTCCCTTTCTTTTTTTAACTTTATTTTAATTTTTAGTAATGCTATGTTTTTAGAGCAGTTTCAGGTTCCACGCAAAATTGAGGGGAAGATACAGGTGTTTCCCATATACGCCTAACCCCTCACAAGCATAGCCTCCCTCATTATAAACATCATTCACCAGAATGTTGCATTTTTTTTTACCAATGATGAACCTACATTGACACTTCATAATTATCAAAGTCCCTAGTTTAAATTATGATTTACTAATGGTGGTGTACATTCTGTGAGTTTGGACAAATGTATCATGACATATAACAACCATTATGGTATCCTATGGAGTATTTTCACTCTGTGCTCTGACTATTCATTCATCTTCCTTCATCCACTCCAAACCCTTGGAAACCACTGATATTTTTATTGTCTCTGTAGTTGTCTTTTTAAAAAATATTTTATTTATTTATTTGAGAGAGAGAGGTAGAGAGATCATGAGCAGGAGGGAGGGCTAGAGAGAGAGAGAGAGAAGCAGACTCCCCGCAGAGCAGGGAGCCCAATGTGGGACTCTATCCCAGGACCCTGGGATCATGACCTGAGCCAAAGGTACATGCTTAACCGACTGAATCACCCAGAGGCCCTCTATAGTTCTGTTTTAACCAGAATGTCATATAGTTGGAATCATACAGTATGCATTTCAGGCTGTTTATTTTTTTTCAGTTAGTAATATGCCTTTAAGTTTCCTCCATTTCTTTTCATGGCTTGATGGTTCATTTCTTTTTAGTGCTGAATAACATTCCATTATCTGAATGTACCACAGATAATTAAGCTATTCATCCAAAAAAGAACATCTTGGTTGCTTTCAAATTTGGGCAATTATAAATAAAGCTGCTGTAAAATCCATGTGCAGGTTTTTGTGTAGATGTAAGTTTCCAACTCCCTTGGGTAAATACATGCATTTGCATTCCCACCAGCAATGAATGAGAGTACTGCTGCTCCACATCCTCACCAGCATTTGCTGTTGTTAGCGTTCAGGATTTTGGTCATTCTAATAGCTGTGTAGTTGGATCTTATTGTAATTTTAATTTGCATTTTCCTGATGACATATGATGTAGAGCATCTTTTCATATGTTTATTCGCCATCTATATCACTTCTTTGGAGAGGTTTTGGCCCATTTGTATGTCAAGCTATTTGTTTTCTTATTGTTGAGTTTTAAGAGCTTTTTGTATAGTTTGGATAACAGATCTTTATCAGACACGTCTTTTTGCAAATATTTTCTCCCAGTCTGTGGATGGTCTTATTCTCTTGACAGGGTCTTTTGAAGAACAGAAGTTTTTATTTTAATGAATTCTAGCTTATCAACTATATTTTTCATGGATTATGCCCTTAGTAGGGTAGGTAAAAAATCATCTCCATGCACAAGGTCATCTAGGTTTTCTAGGTTTTCTTTTATATTATCTTCTAGGAATTTTATAGTTTTGGATTTTAAATCTAGATCTGTGATCCATTTTGAGTTAATTTTTGTGAAGGGTGTAAGTCTATGTTTAAATTCATTCTTATTTTTTATGTGCCTATACCCTTGTTCCAACACCATTTATTGAAAATATAAATTTGACCTATTGTATTTACTTTCTCCTTTGTCGAAGATGAGTTGACTATATTTATGTGGGATCCTATTCATTTTTACAGTCCAACACCTAGCACCATGTCTGGCACAGGGTGAGTTTTCACCATATTTTTGTTCAGTGAATGAATAAATGAATGAGCAATCTTAGATTAATATTATATGGATATGATGCTTTATTTATTCAATTTCTAAGTTTTTTTAAAGGCAGGTGGCAAAAATGCACACTCAGATAAAAAAATAAATGAAAATAAGCACTTTGAAAGAAAAATGATTAGAATAATATTAATAAGCAAACAAAACAATGGAAATTTTTTAAAATTGCTAATTCTAGGTTAATATTTAGATCTTAGCATCTTATTGGCTACATTAAAAAAGTGAAAGCTATTACAACTATATAACATTCTGGAAAAGGCAAAACTATGGAGACAGTAAATGACCAGTAGTTGTCGGGTATTGGAGGGTGGAGAAGGTGTGAATAGGAAGAGCACAAAGAATTTTAAGGCAGTAAAAACACTCTGTATGATAATATAATGGTGGATATATGTCGTTATACATTTGTCCAAACCCATAGAATATAGAACAAAGGTGAACTGCAGTGTAAACAATAGAATGTTGATTATGACGTTATCAAAGGAGGTTCATCAATTCTAAGAAATGTACCACTCTGGTGAGAGATGTTGATAATGGGTGAGTCTATACACATTTGGGAACAGAGGGGTATATGGGAAATCTTGGAACCTCTTCAGTTTTGTGGTGAATGTAAAACTGCTCTAAACAGATGAACTCTATGATAAATAAGAAATAAATGTGCTGATTTGAAGAGAAATATGGTTAAATTAAATTTAGTAACTAGATAAAATAACAGAAATTCTTAATATGTTGCTAGTTGTAGGTGAAAGTTGAGCTCTGAGATTCTCATAAACTAAAGCAAATGGAAAAACATAATCTTAAGATTCGACATAATCATAAAAATAATTGTTTGGATTTTTTGAAATTAAAACACTAGAAAAAAATTCTTGATGCCTCTTGAAGGAACACTGAATGATATAGTAAGCAATATCCTTTAAAAATCCCTATAATGGTTATAAAGGCAAAATTTATATAATGGTTCCTACAGCATCTTTGATCCAAGCTGAGCACATGATGCCCACAGGAAAGTCCGATCAAAGAAGTTAAGATAGAAAAGCACTGAGGTCCAAATCCAGAGACCCCAAAATAGAGTACCTATATAAAATAGTACCTATGAAGGTAGAATTCTCCACATCAAAGGTGATACATGATTCAACACATCTTCCAAGAGTAACCCCATTAATAGTAACCATTAGTTTTAATTGGTTCATTTTTTTTTATATTGAGGAGCAAAGAGTATGATATTATAGTCTGTGAAAATCTAGAGACCTGATAGTCATTCTATTGATCAAAGGCAGGCCTATGGGGTGCCTGAGTGGTTCAGTCAAGTAAGTGTCTAACTCTTAGTTAGCTCGGGTCATGATCTTGTGGGTCCTGGGATGGAGCCCCAGGTTGAGCTCCGTGCTCAGTGGGAGTCTGATTGAAGATTCTCTCCCTCTGCCCCTCCCCCTGCTCTCTCTCTCTCTCTCAAATAAATAAATCAACTTTAAAATAAAAAAAAATAAAGGCAGGCTTATATGCTTTATAATTAGCTAAGGATAGTAAGGATGGTTGATATCTAAAGTGAAAATTAGATTTCAAAACAAAGAATTTTGTCGAAATAAGTGGTCCACCCCATCTTTGCATAGAGATAACAAGAGAAAGTATACAGGGTTTGATATTTTCTTGGTAAATAAGTCTGCGTTTGTTCCAAAATAAAATAAATAAATGACTGAGGACTTAAAGACTTATACCACACTAGGTGGCCTCAATAATTTTATCCTGAATACTTTTCACAGCAAATATTATCAATCACTCACCAGGGCCTCTAAAACATTGCATTTTAAGCAATTTGACTTCCCAGTGAACCATTAAAAGCTAAATTAGTTGTAAAAAACACCCTGAGGTAACTAAACATGTTAGCATGCTGCATACAGTTGTTGGATATAAGCCAATTAGACATTGGAGAACATGTGCCAAAAACGGATTTCAGTTTTAGAGTAGTTGATTCTAAGTCGTTCCATCTGATAAAGCAATTGCCATACTCGATCACGATAATGAAGTCATGTTACCAACCTGTTGTGGATACAATATCTTTGTTGTTGTTATTGTTGTTATTTTTTCAGTAAACTCTATCCCCAACGTGGGGCTCGGACTCATGACCCCTAGATCAAGAGTTACATGCTCTACCTACTGAGCCAGCCAGGTGCCCCCAGAACATGGTATCTTTTGGTTGTCTGCAGTTGTGACAACCATTCATTCAGTTTATCTAAGAGCTATATTAAGTCATTAATCCAATGTTAAACAGAAGGAATGTTAAAAACTCTGATTTTGAGAAAGTGGGCTTTGGTATATTTTTAAACATTATGTTACCATAAGATTTGTGGGTAATAAAATTATGTATCTATGTATTATGCTCATCTACACTGTATGCATTATATTAAATAGAATCCAATATACTTCTTGAAAATGAAAGTTGTATGTGCAAAGATTTAATGGTTTAAATCACTTGAAATCTATAAGTTCAGACAAAAATTATCATAATCATAATAGGTTATGCTATTTTTCAACCATCTATATTTTTAGTGGATGTTTATCTTTTGTCATGTTTAAACAGAAAAAAAAATCCCTATGACTGAATCTG
The DNA here is from genome assembly GCF_054177405.1 of Leptonychotes weddellii. NCBI lineage: Eukaryota > Metazoa > Chordata > Mammalia > Carnivora > Phocidae > Leptonychotes > Leptonychotes weddellii. Next base: position 106,749,353 of record NC_138370.1, read on the forward strand.
AGAAGAAATAAAAAGAAATTAAAATATCTAAATTGTATATTTATCATTGTAAAAAAGAAATTCGTTTTTTTTTTTAAGATTTTATTTATTTATTTGACAGAGACAGAGACAGCGAGAGCAGGAACACAAGCAGGGGGAGTGGGAGAGGGAGAAGCAGGCTTCCCGCTGAGCAGGGAGCCCGATGTGGGACTCCATCCCAGGACTCTGGGATCATGACCTGAGCCTAAGGCAGCCGCTTAACAACTGAGCCACCCAGGCACCCAAGAAATTCGTTTTTAAACTTGAAATTTTGGGGGACTAAGACCATTTTTCTAGATAATACAAGTTACTTTCTTTTTTAAAAATGTCAGATATGTTAATTCATTTATTCATCAATTTATCAATTATTTGTTAGGTGCCTATCAAATCAATACATTGTACACCTTAAACTTACACAATGTTATATGTTGATTATATCTCAAAAAAGAAAAAGAAAGGAAAAGAAAAGGAAAAAAAAACCCAAAACATAGCCCAGTGATGGGCAAAGAAAAAACAAATCACAAGCTTCAAGACCTCTGAGTTTATAGGTGATATAACAAGATTACCACATAGTTAAAAGCCCAGACATTGTTCACCAATCTGGTTCTCAACCCTTCCCCCTTGAACTAGCTGTGTAACTTCTGGCAAATTCCTTAACAAAATTTCAGTGTTCTCACTTAAGATGAGAACCTTAAAGGCAATAATTCTGCTTCACAGAATTGGCTCATGGTAACCCTTTACCAATATCTTCTAAATGTTGTAAAGGTGCATGAAAGGTCTGAATGACGCTTAGTCAGGCTTTGTGGTCCAGGGTGAGTCAGATCTACAGCAGGGAATGAGGAACAGTTACTCTGGGTGCAGTCCTAAAGAAGAAAGTGACTGTTTTTTAAAAAAAAGATTGAGTGCCTCTATGTGCTAAGACCTGAAAAGATAAGGGAACTTAGGTCCCTATCTGTCATGGAGCTTATAGTCTATAATAAAGCAAACATCTGTCTCTGTCTGTCTCTCTGTGTGTGTATGTGTGTAAAAATGTAATTTAGAAATGACTACAAAGCTTAATTGGCATAATGGATATTAGGATGCAGAAGAGGAATGCTCTGAATAGAGGAAAATGTATCAAAGGTATCAAGTAAAATTTCACAGATGCTGTGGCATTTAAACAGCAGTCTAAAATATGAAATTAGGAAATAATTACTTGAAGAAAATACTAAAATTGCTATGGAATTATAAAGATTAAGTGAATTACATGATGCTTCTGAAGAATAAAAGTATAGATGTCGTATAAAATTAGGGTAATTAAGACTATAGTATTGGCACAGAGGGATCAGTGGATCAGAATTGGAAACCCTAGAGGTAGACTCACACATGTTTGAAACATTCAGTATATGACAGAGGGAACGTTGCAGATCAATGGGGGAAAGAAGGGTTCTTCAACTAATAGAGCTGAAAATAAAATGGTAATCCATGTGGAAAACAGACAAAATTTGCCTAAATCATGTCATGAACCAAGATAAACTTTGGATACATTAATGTCAACAACAAAACTAAAACTTTGAGCAGAAAAAAATGTAGACATTTACAAGATACCAAATTAAGGAAAAAATCTAATTCTAGAACACTACACAAAAAAGAATATTGACCATAAAAGAAAATATTGATAATATTGATTACAGTATATTAACACTGAGAAAGTTGATTCTTTCAAATATACCATAAGAAAGTAAAAGGAAAAGTTACGAACTGTAGATGTTCAAAGAGCATGGAGTGGAGAGATTAGTATCAAGTATATAAAAATAACTCCTATTATTAATAAGAAAATCACAACCCAATAGGAAAAAATAGGCAACAGACATGAATAGATATTTCTTACAAAAGGAAACACATATAGCAAAACAACTTATGAATAATTATTTATTATCAGTTGTGATCAGGGAAATGCAGACCAAAGGTGCAATGACATATTTATATTCATTCAACTGGCAAAAATTAAAAAAGCAGATAATATTGTTAGAAGTGATGCATCTCCATGGTTTTTTTAACTGAGGTAAAATTGACACATAACATTTTATCAGTTGCAGATGTATCACATAATAATTAAATATTTGTATGCACTGTGAAGTAAATACCATGTCTAGATGTCATCTGTGACCATACAACTTTACATTGTTTTTTCTTATGATGACTTTTAAGATTCACTCTTGGCAGCTTTCAAATATGCTATAAAGTATTTTTGACTATGGTTGTCATGTGGTAGATTATATCTCTATGACTTATTTTTTATCTAGATGTTTTCACCTCTTGACCCCATCACCCATTTCTCCTAACTCCTTTCCCCCCAGGCAACCATCAATCTATTCTCTGAATTTATGAATTTTGTTTTGTGTAAAGATTCCATATATAAGTAAAAACTTACAGTATTTGTCTTTATATCACTTATTTCACTTATTCAGCATAACACTCTCAAAGTCCATCCATGGTGTTGCAAATGGCCAAGACTTTCTTCTTTTTTTATGGCTGAGGAGCATTCCATTTGTGGGCATGTATATGTATATGTATATGTATATACATATATATACATACATAAACCAAATCTTCTTTATCCATTCATCTATTGATGGATACTTAGGCTGTTTCCATGTCTTGGTTAATATGAATAATGTTATAATGAACATAAGGGTGCATGTGTCTCTTTGAATTAGTGCATTCTGTTTTATTTGATAAATGCCTAGTAGTGGAATTGCTGGATCATATGGTCATTCTATTTTTTTTTTTATTTTTTGAAGAACATCTGTACTGTTTTCCACACAGTGGCTGTACCAATTCACATTCCCATCAATAGTGCACCAGGGTCAACTTTTCTCTACATCCTCACCAACACTTGTTATTTCTTGTCTTTTTGAATAGCTATTCTGAGAAGATGATATCTCATTGTGGTTTTGATTTGCATTTCCCTGATGATTATGATGCTGAGCACCTTTTCATGTGCCTAATGTGAAGCCCAAGTGTAAAGTTAGCTTTGGACTTTATTATATTGAAGAATTTTCCCTCTATATCTGCTTTGTTTAGAGTTTTAATCATAAATTAATTTTGAATTTTGTCAAATGCTTTCCTTACAACTATTAAGATGATCCTATGATTATTATATTTTGTTTTGGTAATGTGGTATATCAGTTTGATTAATTTGCAGATATTGAACCATTTTTGCATCCTTGGAATAAATCTCACTTGGTCATGGTTTATGATCCTTTTAATGTATTGTTGAATTTGGCTTGCTAATCTTTTTTTTATATATAAAAGATTTTATTTATGTATTTGTCAGAGGCAGAGAGAGAGAGAGAACACAAGCAGGCAGAGAGAGAAGTAGGCTCCCCGCTGAGCAGGGAGCCCCATGTAGGACTTGATCCCAGGACTCTGGGGTCATGACCTGAGCCAAAGGCAGATGCTTAACCAACTGAGCTACCCAGGCATCCCAGGTTTGTTAATCTTTTGTTGAGGACTTTTTGCATCTATGTTTATCAGTGATATAAGCCTGTAATTTTGTTGTGGTGGTGGTGGTGTCTTTTCCTGGCTTTGGTTTCAGGGTAATGCTAACCTTGCATAATGAGTGTGGAGATAATCCCTCCTCTTTAATGTTTTGGAAGAGTCTGAGAAAGATAGGTATTAAATCTTTGATTATTTGGTAAAATTCATCAGTAAAGCTGTATCGTCCTGGAAATATTTTTTGTTGGGAGTTCTTTGATTACTGATTCAATTTCCTTAGTAATAACCGGTCTATTCAGACTTTCTATTTATTCATAATTCATTCCTGGAAGATTGTATTTTCTATGAATTTATTTATTTCTTCTAGCTTGCCCAATTTGTTGGTGTACAATTTTACATAGTAGTCTTTTATGATCTTTTGTTTTTCTGTGGTATCAATTGTAAATTTTCCTCTTTCATTTCTGATTTTACTTATTTGAGCCCTTTTCCTTTTTCTTGGTGAGTCTAGCTAAAGGTGGAATTTTTGTTTATCTTTTCAAAGAACCAGCTTAATTTCATTGATCTTTTTTTACTGTCTTTTAAATCTCTAGTTCATTTATTTCTGCTCTGATCTTCATAATTTCTTTCCTTCTATTAACATCGGGCTTAATTTGTTCTTCTTTTTTGAGTTACTTTAGATGTAAAGTTAAATTGTTTATTTGAGATTTTTCTTGCTTCTTGAGGTAAGTCTATCTCTCCATGAACTACACTTTTAGAACTGCTTTTGCTGCATTCAATAGATTTTGTTATATTGTATTTTTATTTTCATAAGGTATTTTTAAAATTTTTTCATTGACCCATTAGTTGTTCAGTAGTATATTGTTTAATCTCCACATATTTGTGATGTTTCCAGCTTTCTTCTTGTAATGGATTTCTTTCATATCATTGTGGTCGGAAAAAATGCTTTATAGGATTTCAATCTTCTTGAATTTATTGAGACTTTATTTTGTGGCCTAACATGTGATCTATCCTAGGGAATGTTCCATATGCACTTGAAAAGAATGTGAATTCTGCTGCTTTTGCATGGAATATTCTACACATATCTATTAAGTCCATTTCCTCTAAGGTCAATGTGTCTTTATTAATTTTTTGGTCTTGATGTCTATTCATTGATGTAAGTGAGGTGTTAACATCCCCTACTATTATTGCATTGCTTTCATATTATTAATATTTGTCTGTTAATATTTGCTTTGTATATTTAGGTGCTCCTGTGTTATGTGCATAAATACTTATAAATGTTATATCTCTGTTGGATTGACCCTTTTACCATTATGTAATATTCTTCTTTGTCTTTTATTACAATCTTTTTTTTAAAGTCCATTTTTCTGGTATAAGTCTAGCTATACCACCTTTCTTTACATTCCCATTTGCATGGAATGTCTTTTTCTGTCTCTTTACTTTCAGTCTGTGCACTAAATCTGAGGTGAGTCTCTTGTAAGCAGCATATAGGTCAATCTTTTTTTTTTTTTATCCATTTAGGCACTCTGTGTCTTTTGATTGGATAATTTAGTTCATTTACATTTAAAGAAATTATTGATATATATGTACTTACTGTCATTTTTAAAATTGTTTTCTGGCTCTTTTTATTCTTTTCTTCTCTTGATCTCTTCCCTTATAATTTGAGACTTCCTTTAGTGTTATGTTAGATTCCTTTATCTTTTTTTGTTTATCTACTATAAGTTTTTTGCTTTTTAATTATCATGACGTTTACATATAAGAGACTATGCATACACAAAGCAATCTATTTTAAGTTGATAGAAACTTAAGTTTGAATCATTGTAAAACTGTTTAATTTTACTCCCTGTTACCCCATATGTTTTTGTTGTCATATTTTACTTTTTATTTTTTATACCTTAAATAATTATTGTAGTTACAGTTAACTTTATGATTTTTGTATTTTAACCTTCATACTAGCTTTATGAAGGATTAATCCTCTACCTTTACTATATATTTACCTTTACTAGGGAGATTTTTACTTTCATATGATTTTTTATTACTAATTAGTGTCTTTTCTTTTCAGTGTAAAGAAGTACCTTTAACATCTCTTATAAGGCTAATTTAATGGTGATAAACTTTTTAGCTTTTGCTTGTCTCTATCTCTTCTTCAATTCTGAATGATAATCTTCCTGGATAGAGTATTCTTGGTTGCAGGTTTTTTCCATTCAGGACTTTGAATATATCATACCCCTCTCTCCTAACCTGCAAAGTTTCTGCTGAAAAATCTACTGAGTATTATGAGGGTTCCTTTGTACACCACAAGTTGTCTTTATCTTATTGCTTTAAAAGTTCTGTTTATCTTTAAAATTTAATGCTTTAATTATAATGTGTCTTGGTGAGGATCTCTATGGGTTCATCTTATTTGGAAGCCTCTGTGCTTCCTGAACCTGGATGTATGTTTCCTGCCCCAGGTTAGGGAAATTTTAAACCATTTTTAAAAATACATTATCTGCCCTTTTCTTTTTCTCTTTTCCTGCTGGGACCCCTGTAATGCATATGTTATTCTGCTTGATGTTATCCTGTAAGTCCCTTAAGCTACTTTTACTTTTTAAAATTCTTTTTTATTTATTTATTTATTTATTTATTTTTTAAGTTTGTTGCTCTGGGTGAGTTTCAATACCCTGTGTTCTAGATTACTGATCCATTTTCTTCTTTATTTAGTTTGCTATTGAACCCCTCTAGTGAATTTTTCAGTTCAGTTATTGTATTCTTCAGCTCTGTGACTTCTGTTTGATACTTACTTATGTTCTGTATCTCTTCATTGAAGTTCTTATTGAGTTCATGCATTCTTTTCCCACATTTGGTGAGCATCTTTATGACCATTATTTTGAACTCTTTATCATTACTACATCACTAATGTCTTTTTATGAGGTTTAGTTTTGTTTTTTGGTTTGGAACATATTCATTTTTTTTTTCATTTTGCTTCACTGTCTGTGTTTGTTTTTGTGTATTAGGCAAAATAAGTGCCTTTTCCAGTCTTGAAGGAGTGACCTTGTGTAGGAGATAAACCTTATCATCAAATCTGCTTTTGCTCTTGGTTGTCTCTTGAGCTTTTGTAATTGCATAAGCAGCCTGATTGATTCTTGATAGGTCCCAGTTTTTGAGGATCTGCTAAGATATGCCAATGTTCCAAAGGGAGGAATCTCAGTCAGCACTTAGCTTCAGGCTGCTTGGAAGCCAGATCCTCAGGCATCAGCTTTTAAGTTATTGAGATTTTATATAATCCTGTGGGAATGCAATCATAAGCCATGCTGGCCTCTAAATTAGGAGATCTGGAGGTGTTCCCTGGGACACAGTTGCAAAAATTTGGACTTCAGGCAAGTGTATAAGCTCCTTTCTGGGAGGTACCCATGAGCTGTAATATGGGCGAGGGAGAGCACAGTGATGGTGCTCCCCATCTACATTTCCTGATAGAACCTCTGTAGTTTCTAGATGTATGGAATTTCTTAAGCCTGTCCCACAGGCTGAAGCTCAAGCCCAAGTAAATAGGTGTTACTCACAGGAAGACTAGGGGTGTGTTTCAGTCTGCTGTCTATGCAATGTTCTGGGGGTGGTAGCCTGCTGAGAACTATTTTTCTGATTTTTATAGTGCCCTGGGTTGCAGGAGTGCAAGACCCCAGCCACTATGGTCAGGTATTCAAGGGGCATCCCTATGTAGACTGCATGCATCTACCAGCTTTAGGTAAGCAGTGGAAGAATGTTTGGGGCAGGGCATACCTATTGCCTTTAAAAAGGCAGTGGGGAAGTGCTTTGACTGTGTGTGCCCACCAATACTAACAAGGCAATGGGAGAATGCTGTGCCTGAGTATCTCATCAGCTTTAGCAGGGAAGCAGGAGACTGCTATGATTGTGCATACCCAACCACTGGCTTTAGTAAGGCTGTGGGAGAATGCTATGGCTTCACATTTCCCCCAGCTTTAACAAGACAACAGGATAATGCTGTGACCACTTGTGGCCTTGTGCTTTAGCAAGGCAGCAGAAGGGTGCTGTGTCTGGACATGCATGCCTGCACTAGCAAGGTAGAGGGAGAGAGCAAAAATGGCATCTGCCAGTGCCTCCATCCCTGGAGAGAGTTCAAACAGGTCCCTGCCCCTCTGGCAGATGCTTTAAGATTAACAAATAAATCTACTTCATATATAGTCTAGGCAAACTGTTGTTTTTGCACTGAGTTCCAGGCAAGTGAGTCTGAACATGAGCCCTTCAAAAGGAGTATCTCATTTCCCTACAGACCTTTGGGTCTCTTGGATATTAGCCCATTGTTTTTCAAAGCCAGATATTTTGGGGGCTTGTCTCTCTGGTCCAGGTCCCAAGGATAGCAGGGTCTAATGCAGGGCACACACCCCTCACTTATCAAGGAGAAGCTCCAGACTTGGGAGATCCTTCCCTATTGTGGGTCACCACATTGGGAGTGGGTTTCGGTGAGACCACATCTCTGCCTCTCCTACAATCTTGATATGGTCCTTTTATGTTTTGTTCTGGAAGAGCTATTCAGTTAGTTTTCAGTTCTTTTTCAGAGGGAACTCTTCCATATGTAGGTGTAGATTTGGATGTCCAAGGCAGGAAGTGAGTTCAGGATCTTTCTACACCACCATCTTGGACTGCCACTAACAGTTACTTTCTTATGACTCTTTTTGATAACTTAGAACACGTGACACTCAGAAAAAAAGAATCAAGGAAGTCTAGACTAGAATAATTTTCTGCCATAAACTTAACAAGTCTTAACCACGTGCTTGATATTATTCCACATGAAAGAATATTAGGGGAGCTGGACTTGTATAATGCAGACATAGATTACTCATGTTAATGATGTAGAAAAAACTTGAAATAGCTCATCATTTTCCAATCCCTTATACATTAATCCTGGACATCTATATATAGCCAATGAGCTTAACTTAAGGAGATTGGTATCAAGACATTCTGTCCTGAATGATATCCTAACTGGACCACATTCCGGACTTAGTAGGATGAAGGGAAGTAGACAAATGGAAAGTAGCATCTGCTCTGTCTCCTAAATGAAGCTGGTATAACAGAGGTTTCCGTAAGAATGATAACGTCACGGAAGCATTTAAACATAATTGGATTACTCTCAGTACAATTACCCCTATAAATGTGCTTTGAGTCTTCCTATGACCTTCTATCTAATTGGCAAAATTTAGTAGGAGGATAGAAAAGCAATAAATACAGGATGCTAATTTCAGTGTTTCAGCAGCATAACTGCTACTTATTAATAAGTGTTTCTTATCTTTTTGGACCTCACTGTTGAGTTTCAGCAATAGTCTTATAATATTTGTAACATTTATGTATAAATTGATACACATATGAATAATATGTATTCTATTAATTTTATATCACTGAGTAAGAAATTGAATTAATTAGTACTTAAAGAAATAAATACCATTTCTATATCTTTTCCCTCTGAAAATCTTGATGTTTTTCATAAAATTGATATGGAAATAATCTAAAATTCTGGTGTTAAGCTATTTAGAGACCTAACAGTAAGAGCATGGCAGGAAGTAAACACATGAATGAGGACATATATGTGTTCAAATAAGTCTATTTTACTTTGCCCTATGTTTTACTAGGATAGCGTTGCTGCCCATCTCACATACCTCTTACATGAAAATTTAGATTAGAAAGACTTGGTTGAATTATAATGTCAAATATGAGAGATCTGTGTGCAAACTGGTCAAAGTAGTTGTCAAATTACAGTCCCTTGAATATTACACTTAAAACTGAGAAGATAATTGATTAAGCAAAATTTATCACTTTTTTTTTTAAAGATTTTATTTACTTATTTGAGAGAGAGAGAGCACATGAGAGGGGGGAGGGTCAGAGGGAGAAGCAGACTCCCCGCCGAGCAGGGAGCCCGACGCGGGACTCGATCCCGGGACTCCAGGATCATGACCTGAGCCGAAGGCAGTCGCTTAACCAACTGAGCCACTCAGGCACCCGACTTTTTTTAGATAAATTATATAACTGTTCTATGTAGTCAAAATTACTCTGATGAATCAATGAAAAGTAGTTATCTGTGTAAAATGCCTGGTAGATACAGTTTTAATATTTGTTATTCTTCTCTGTACTGAAGCAAAATTTCTTACAGATTTACATTCAACCATAGATATGACAATTATTACTATAAATCCATGCTAAAGCACCTCATTATTCTTCCCTATGTTGATGCTTCTGGGAACTTCTTTTAACTTCTGAAGTCATCTTATAGTTGATAATTCTCTTAATGAATATTCTAGGTCTTTTTTCCATCCCCAATTTCATTCTTTTAGTTAGTGCTTTCAGTACTTACACAGGCCCACTGATTCTGCAAGAATGAATTTGATGCCATTTCAGCCATTAGAAAGTATTGAATTCAGACACAGTCACAATATTAATTAAATAGAATATGGATGGAAAACTGAGGATGCATATAAATAAATTGCTATCTATTCTTTGTATAATATTCCACAGATAAACACTAAGAGACTCTACATGAAAGCTATCATGCTGACCTATAAGTCCATTTTTCTGCTTGTATAGGAAGATGTCTATATATATATTTTTTTATGATAGGGTTTGAAAGAGTGACCACTGGGCAATTTGATATCTTAGCTGACAAATATTAGCACAGAGGATCTTAATGTGTTGTGAGTAGAACAATATTGCATATTATATAATTTTGTGGCATTAACATTATGCATATACTGTAGGATACACTTGTATAAAATAGAGATACAGTGATTTTCCAGTTATAGTGAAGTAGGGATTGCTTCAACGCATTGGCATATGCAAATTTGAATTCCACTTGAATGAGCTTCCATTAGAGTCAAGTTTTCTGCCAGAAAAAAAAAAAAGCATTTATAATTCAATGGCTACCGAACATTTTAAAGAATGATCTGATATGGGGCACCTGGGTGGCTCAGTCGTTAAGCATCTGCCTTCAGCTCAGGTCATGATCCCAGGGTCCTGGGATGGAGCCCCGCATCGGGCTCCCTGATCCGCGGGAAGCCTGCTTCTCCCACTCCCACTCCCCCTGCTTGTGTTCCCTCTCTCGCTGTGTCTCTCTCTGTCAAATAAATAAATAAAATCTTAAAAACAAACAAAAAAAAAGAGGGCACCTGGGTGGCTCAGTTGGTTAAGCGACTGCCTTCAGCTCAGGTCATGATCCTGGAGTCCTGGGATCGAGTCCCGCATCGGGCTCCCTGCTCAGCAGGGAGTCTGCTTCTCCCTCTGACCTTCCTCCTTCTCATGCTCTGTGTCTCTCATTCTCTCTGTCTCAAATAAATAAATAAAATCTTTAAAAAAAAAAAAAGAAGAATGATCTGATACATTTTTTACTAAATGAAAACTCAGTTTTTTTACTTGTTCAGGCATGGACAAGTTGAACTACTTTGAATTTTGTCATCTATGGACTACTATCTGCTGAGTCAATGATTTCTCTGAGCTTCACTTCTTTAACAAATAGCAACAGTGGTAACAAAGTGCTCTTATTATGAAAGCAATTAACATTAATACTGTGTCTAGGAAATATGTAAAAATCTTTTTTAAGCATAAATTTTTATCATGAATGGGACAGAACATGGCATGAAACAAAGACACTTCAGGAAAAACTACCTTTATTAAAAAAGAAAAAAACTAAGTAAGAAAAAATGGAAAGAAAAAAATGGGCATGTCTAAACTGCATATTTCTATATAACAAGTCAGTATGATATCAGTATTGCATTACAATATAAAATACAGAAGTAATAGAGAATGGGGATTCTATATTGTCACAAAATCCTCATAGCAATTTATAAGAATAATTTGCTTCCTGCTTATAAGCAAATACTAAGTTTATATGTATGATTTTATATCACAAAACATACTACATAAATCCTAAAATAGTTATTTTGTTAGCATATAGGAAGTTATTAAAACAATATAATATATTCATTCTGAGGCAGCATGTTACTGAGAAAGTACCTTTGTCAAAGCAAATATTTTCTTTTGAGAATTCTGTATATGTCTGCTTTAGCAATAGAGTATGTATCTGTCAGGATAATCTAGGTTATGTTGTGATCATAAACAATCCAAAAATCTCAACAAAAGTTTATTTCATTTCCATTTTCCATGTCCATCAGTATTGATTAGGGTCCTGCTACAAGTTGTCCTCAGTCTTGGGCCCATGCTAACAGAATATTCACCCACTAAAACTGTTAACTGTGGTAGAGAGAAAGAGAAGGTGGTGAATTATACTGGCTCATAAAGCTCTTCCAACATGTGACACACACTGAAAAAAGCAAGTAGTCATACGGCTACACCTCACTTTAAGACCACAGAGATTGCTATTTACCAAGTGCCAGGGAATGGAATTAGAAATATTTGGTTTATAGTACTAATGACTAACATAAAATTATTAAAAAATTATATTTAACCAGCAAAATCTGCTTATACAAGTCTGGTTATTAGAAGATGACAGGCTAAATTATACTACTATATACTGTCAGCTTAACCAAAACCAAACCAAAATATATCATCATCATTAAAAAGCAAGTAAAGCAGTATTTGAGAAGGATCACAGAAATAACTTAAAATTTTCCTTACTGAATGTTATAATGTTTGTATTCCTTTGAAAAAAGAGAAAAGGAGAAAAACAGGAAGAAAACATACTAACTATGGTTAGGTTCTCCATTAAGTTCATCTTGTTTTAAACATGTATTACAAATGGGATTATTTTGGTAAGTATGACAAAGTTAGAAAAAAAATTTTTGATTATTTTAATGATTGAGAGGAAATACACTTAAGAGAATGTATTGCCTGGAGCTAGACTACCTGTGTTTGATTTCTAATTTTACCATTTACTACCTGTATAACTTTGGGCAATATACCTATACAGTCTGTGCTTTTACTTCTGCATCTATAAACTGAGCATCATAATATAAGTCATAGATTTGTTAAGAGGATTAAGTGAGCTAATACACAAAAGGCCCTTAAATCAGTCCTGAGCACACTAGTGGGACTCAGTAGAAGTTAATCAATTATGTTATAATCTCTCTCTCTATTGAAAATAGAGCAGCTGAGCCAATAACGATTTTAGACTGTGCCCCTCGCCCTTGCCATCTCACCACACTGCTAAGATGTTTAAGAAAGAAAGAAGGCAATGAGACAGAGACAGGTTCTTTTTTTTTTTTTTTTAAAGATTTTATTTATTTATTTGAGACAGAGAGAATGAGAGACACAGAGCATGAGAGGGAGGAGGGTCAGAGGGAGAAGCAGACTCCCTGCCAAGCAGGGAGCCCGATGTGGGACTCGATCCCGGGACTCCAGGATCATGACCTGAGCCGAAGGCAGTCGCTTAACCAACTGAGCCACCCAGGCGCCCGACCTGATTTTTCTATATTATTTGGAAGCATAATCTATTTTCCCTATTCCCTGACTTCTCTCTATAACATTTATACAAGAGCACACACACACAAACACACACACACGCAAACAACTTGTGGGGGATGTGAGTGTGTCAAAACATACACTAGGAACAGAAATAGAAAACACTGTTTCTGATGAGTGGTAGCTCATTTATTTACAATTTTGTTAATCAAGTCTTCATTCTTCCCAATAAACTCTTTTCCTTTTATATGTAGTTAGTTTAAGTGTCCAATTTGGGTAAAATGTGTAGACTGCTTAGAAATAATTTTTATAAGCCAACTGAAATAAAATTTTCAATAAGAACTGTATAAAATCTGTTTCTTATGTGAAAAGTTGTGTTTTTCCTTATCTTTATACAAACCTTAAAGATTTTTTGACATTTTATTGCGTGATCTATATTCACAAATGTGTATGCAAATGGCATACACATAAGTAGCTGTTTCACTACCACCCAGGTCAAAAACCACCACTCATCGGTACCCCAGGAGTCCACTTCAGCCCCAACTAATTCCAAAGCCTCTTCTGAAACTGAAGTTTACTCCTTTCTTTTATTTTTATTTTATTTGCCACCTATGTAGGAATCTTTACCATTATTGTTTAATTTTGCCTGCTTTAAATTTGTATACATGGAATCAAACTGCATGGTTTCTTTTATGTCTTGTATAATTAATTCAACGGTATGTAGGCAAAATTCACCTTTATTGTTATGTGTAGCTCTACTTTGTTTTGTTTTGTTTCACTGCGGTGTAGTAATGAAATATGCATGAGTATATACATTCTATTTTGTGGATCTGGAGGTATTTCTAAGTACATTATTGCACACGTATCAGTGATCCACGAGCACATAGACATTTGTATATATTGAATATATATCTAGGGTTTGAATTGCTTAGTTATGTGTATTTCAAATGTACAAGATAATGCCTGATGTTTTCTAAAATAGTTGTATCAATTAACAGGAGTATATGAAACTGTACAATGCTCCACATTCTTGGCAATACTTGGTATTATCACACTTCTCATTTTCCCAACCAATGGATGTGTTTTGAAATCTAATTTTGGTTCTAATTTACATTTGTCTGATAATTTATGAACTGGAATGACATTTCATATGTCTGTTGGCATTTTCCTGTCCTGTTTTATGAAATAGACATTCAGGTTGCTTGTTCATTAACAATCTTGAATATTAGTGCAGTTAGTAGAGTCTTTCTTTCTTTCTTTCTTTTTTTTTTTTTTGGTCTTTTACAGCTTCTAAAAGGAAAGATTTAAACACTTCAGTACAAATAAATTGTTTACTATAGGAATTGTGTAGCTATAAATTATCAACCATAGGAAATTTCCCTATATTTCTACTTGACTAAAATTTTACACAAATGTTGAAATGAATGCATTTTGAAATTCATTAAAAGCTTTTTTTGTGACTCTATTGAGTTGCTCATTAAAATGCTCTTTGAATGAGTTATATTTCTCCTTTAATTTGTTAATATAATATGTAATATGTATATGTGATATATAATATGTTAAACTAACCTCCATGAATATTCTTTATGTATTGCTAATTCAGTGTACTAATGTTTAGTTTAAAATATTCATGACTATATTTAAGAGTCAGATTATTTGTAATTTTCATTTTTGTACTGTCCTTGTAAGGCCTGAATATTAGGACCTCTCTAGATTCAGAAAACTAGTTTGGAAGAGTTGTATTAGTTTTGGATTTTGTCTTCTTTCTTTGGTAAGTCTCACCGGTTATGCTCTCTAGACCTGATGTTTTCTCTTGGGGCTATATTTTCACTAGTAATACAATTTTTAAATATTTATTTATTTTTTTTTTTTAAGATTTTTTTTTTTTTTTATTTGACAGAGAGAGACACAGCGAGAGAGGGAACACAAGCAGCGGGAGTGGGAGAGGGAGAAGCAGGCTTCCCGCCGAGCAGGGAGCCCGATGCGGGGCTCGATCCCAGGACCCTGGGATCATGACCTGAGCCGAAGGCAGACGCTTAACGACTGAGCCACCCAGGCGCCCCACAATTTTTAAATATTTAAATGGTTGTTTCTATTATGTATTTGATTTTGTTAATTTATATTTTTTGAGGTATTGCTTCACTTGTCCTTAATTGTCAAATGTTTAGGCCAATGTTTTCATAATTATATTATTTTCTTTTTAAAGTGATATTCCCTTTTCATTCTTGACATAGGATATTCGTAACTTCACTCCCTTTTAATTTGTCACTGTCATCATACATTTTTATTTTATTTGTTTTCATAATGTGTCAACTTTAGTCTTTCTTGCTCTTCTCAGTTATGTGACTTTTTTCTGTTTCCTTAATTTTATTATTTTTATTTCCTTCTAATTTCTTTTTTTTAAGATTTTATTTATTTTTTTGAGAGAGAGCAGGAGTGGTAGGAGGGGCAGAGGAAGAGGGAGAAGCAGACTTCCTGCTGAGCAGGGAACCTGACATGGAGCTCGATTCCAGGACCCTGGGATCCTGACCTGAGGTGAAGGTAAATGCTTAACTGACTGAGCCACACAGGTGCCCCAATTATTTCCTTCTAATTTATTAATCTCTTATCCCTTTCTACTATTGCTTTCTTTAATTTATTGAGATGAATTTTAACTTTATTGATTTCTAGCATAGACATTTGTCTATAGGTTTTCTCTAACTACATCCTATAGTTTTGACTTGTGTTTATTATTATTCAAGATAATTTTAAGTACATATTATGATTTTTCCTCCCCATAGGTTATTTAAATTATATCCCTTATTTCCAGGCTTGAATGGTTTAAAATTATTTACTTACTTGCTTATTTATTTATTTATTCATTCATTCATTTATTAAAATGCATCCAAATCTAAATTGCAGTATGGTCAGAGAGCACATTCTCTATGGTTTCAATATTTCAAAAGATTTACACAATATGATATGGACAACTTTTATAAATGGTCCTTATGTTCTTAAAAAAATTGTGTCTTTATCTAAAATAGTAACATTATTTTATTTTTTCCTTTTTTTGTTTAAATTCAAGTAGCCAACATACAGTACATCATTAGTTTCAGATGTAAAGTTCAGTAATTCATCAGTTGTGTATAATACCCAGTGCTCATCACATCACATGCCCTCCTTAATGCCCATCACCCAGTTACCCCACCGCCCACCCTCCTCCCCTCCAGCAACCCTCAGTTTGTCTCCTATAGTTAAGAATCTCTTGTGGTTTGTCTCCCTCTCTGATTCTTTCCCATTTAGTTTTCCCTCCTTTCCCCTATGATCCTCTGAACTATTTTTTATATTCCACATATGAGTGAAACCATATGATAATTGTCTTTCTCTGTTTGACTTATTTCGCTCAACATAATATCCTCTAGTTCCAGCCACATCATTGTAAATGGTAAGATTTCATCCCTTTTTTGCTGGCTGAGTAATATTCCATTGTATGTATATGTGTGTGTGTGTGTGTGTCTCTCTCTCTCTCTCTATATATATATATATATCTCACATCTTCTTTATCCATTCATCTGTCGATGGACACATCTGGGCTCTTTCCACAGTTTGGCTACTGTGGACACTGCTGCTATAAACACTGGGGTGCAGATGCCCCTTCAGTTCACTACATTTGTATCTTCGGGGTAAATACCCAGTAGTGCAATTGCTGAGTTGTAGAGTAGCTCTATTTTTAACTACTTGAGGAACCTCCATACTGTTTTCCAGAGTGGCTGTACCAGCTTGCATTCCCACGAACAGTGTAAGAAGGTTCCCCTTTCTCTACATCCTTGCCAATACCTGTTGTTTCCTGACTTGTTAATTTTAGCCATTCAGACTGGTGTGAGGTGGTATCTCATTGTGGTTTTGATTTGTATTTCCCTAATGCTGAATAATATTGAGCATTTTTTCATGTGTCTCTTGACCGTTTGTACGTCTTCTTTGAAGAAATGTCTGTTCATGTCTTCTGACCATTTCTCAGGTTTTAAAGCATTGTGGTCTGAAAATAGACAGGGAATAATTCCGATCTTTCGGTACTGGTTGAGACCTGATTTGTGACCCAGTACACGATCTATTCTGGAGAATGTTCCTTGTGAACTCGAGAAGAATGTGTATTCTGTTTCTTTAGGATGGAATTCTTTGTACACATCTGTGAAGTCCATCTGGTTCAGTGTGTCATTCAAAGTCCTTGTTTCCTTGTTGATCTTCTGCTTAGATGATCTGTTCGTTGCTGTGAGGGGGGTATTAAAGTCCCTTACTATTATACTGTATTATTGTCAATGTGTTTCTTTAATTTTGTAATTAATTGGTTTGTATAATTGGCTGCTCCCAAGTTATGAGCATAAATTTTACAATTGTTAAGTCTTCTTGTTGGATAGACCCTTTAAGTATGATATAGTGTCCCTCTTTATCTCTTATTACAGTCTTTGGTTTAGAATCTAATTTGTCTGATATAAGGATTGCTACCCAGGCTTTCTTTTGAGGTTCATTAGCATGATAAATGTTTCTCCACCTCCTCACTTTCAATCTGGAGGTGTCTTTGGGTCTAAAATGAGTCTCTTGTAGACCGCATATTGATGGGTCGTGCTTTTTTATCCAATTTGATACCCTGTGTCTTTTGATTGGAGCATTTAGCCCATTTACATTCAGAGTAACTATTAAAAACGAATTTAGTGCCAGTGTATTACCTGTAAAGTCACTGTTTCTGTATATTGTCTCTGTTCCTTTCTGGCCTATGTTACTTTTGGGCTCTCTCTTTGCTTAAAGGATCCCCTTTAATATTTCTTGCAGGGCCGGTTTAGCGATCACAGATTCTTTTCTGTTTTAGTTTCTGTTTGTCCTGGAAGCTTTTTATCTCTTCTTCTATTCTGAATGAAAGCTTTGCTAGATAAAGTACTCTTGGTTGCACATTTTTCTCATTTAGTACCCTGAATATATCATGCCAGTCCTTTCTGGCCTGCCAGGTCTCTGTGGATAGGTCTGCTGCCAGCCTTATGTTTCTACCTGCGTAAGTTAAGGACTTTTTGTCCTGAGCTGCTTTCAGGACTTTCTCTTTGTCTCTGAAATTTGCAAGCTTCACCATTACATCAAGGTGTTGACCTATTTTTTTATTGTTTTTGAGGGGGGTTCTCTGTGCCTCCTGGACTTGAATACCTGTTTCCTTCCCCAGATTAGGGAAGTTCTCAGTTAAAATTTGCTCAAATATGTCTTCTGCTCCTCTCTTTCCTCTTTCTCTGGGACCCCAATTATTCTAATATTGTTTCGTTTTATGGTATCATTGATCTCTTGAATCATCCCCTGGTGATCCAGTAGTTTTTTATCTCTCTTTACTTCAGTTTCCTTATTCTCCATCATTTTATCATCTCTGTCACTGATTCTTTTTTCTACCTCAAGTGTTCTAGCAGTTTGTGCTTTCTTGTTGATTGCATCTCAGCAATACCTTTTTCGATTTCGACCTGATTAGATTTTAGTTCTTTTATTTCTCCAGAAAGGGATTCTCTAGTGTCTTCTATGCTTTTTTCAAGCCCAGCTAGTATGTTTATAGTCATTATTCTGAATTCTAGCTCCAACATTTTACTAATATCCATATTTATTAAGTCTCTAGCAGGTAGTAGTGCCTCTTGTTCTTTTTACTGGGATGAATTTCTCTCCCTTGTCATTTTGTCCAGAGAAGAATAGATGAAGGAGAGAACAAAATACAAAAATATCAAGCACAACCCCAGCGAAATATACACTAGACAAATCAGAAGAAATCAGAAACCAAAAAATTTAAAAAAAAGGAAAAAAAGAGAATATAATCAAACAGGTGGACAGAACAGGGTGATACACTAAGTCCTGGGTGTATTTTAGTCTGTTTGTTAGAAGATACTAGATCCCAAAATTGTATATGTATTTTATATATATACAAAAATAAAATTGAATACAGTGAAAGGCAGCCAAAAATGAAGAAAATATATATATATATACATATATATAATATAAATGTTCACATGAAAATTAAAAAAAAAGACTTAAAAATATTCATAGAATAAGAAACTAGTTGAAAAGGAAAAAAAAGAAAAAAGAAAATGGAAATTTTAGACTAAAAACTCATGAGATTAAAAACTTTGAATTCTATATACTATTTTCCCCTAATGCTGGGGTTTTGCAGTTCTGTGTGGTAGGTAAACTTGGTCTTAGCCAGATGTTCCTGCTGGTCTTCTGGGGGAGGGGCCTGTTCCACTGATTCTCAGGTGTCTTTGCCTCCGCAGAGTTGCAACCCCCTTGCCAGGGGGCTGGGCTCCATGTAAGTGGCTCCGGATTGTTCTATGTGGCTTTTGTTCCCTGAAGGCTTTCTGTGTTCCTTTAGAGGATAAAAATAAAAATAGCGGTGCCCTGATCTCCAGACCCAGAGCTGAAAGATCGAGGCCCCCACTTTTCAGTGGACCTTCAGGGAAAAGCAGTCAATCACTTTTTCTCCCTGGTCTCCATATGCACTCTGTTCACCCACCCTGTGACCAAGCATTTTTATCTCAGGCACACAACCCCATTTCAAGTCTCCAAACTACAGATTCCTGCAGCAGGTCCCCTGCCACTGGAATCTCCAAACGCTGCAGATTCCTGTGGTACACACCTGTGCTGATTCTCCCAGGGGAAGGAGGAGGGTCTCCCCACGATTCTGCCACTTGCTGGGTCTCTGCTTGGAGAGCAGTCACCCTATCTTGCCTCGGTTCATAGTTTATGGCAACACCAAGCTGAAAGCCCACTCCTGGGTTTTCTGATTGCAGCCGGCTTCCCCACTCCAGTGCTTGGGAGCTCTGCTGCACTCAAGTACGCCTATTCTTTCTCTAACCTTGGGAATCCTGGGACCCCACTGTCCCACCTGTGATTCCGCCCCTGCTTTGCTGTCTGAGTGCCTTTCAGACAGGGACATCCCTCACCAGAACTGACTTCTAAAAGTTCGGATTTTACAGGGGTGCCTGGGTAGCTCAGTCATTAAGCGTCTGCCTTCCGCTCAGGTCATGATCCTGGGGTCCTGGGATCGAGCCCCACATCAGGCTCCCTGTTCAGCGGGAAGCCTGCTTCTCCCTCTCCCACTCCCCCTGCTTGTGTTCCCTCTTTTGCTGTGTCTCTCTCTGTCAAATAAATAAATAAATAAAATCTTTAAAAAAATAAAAGTTTGGATTTTGCATTCTGTTACTATATCACTTTCTGGTAGCTAGCTTAGGGAGGATCCCACTCCCCACGGTTTATCTTCCAATATATTAGCTCAGATTCACTCCTTTGCACCTCTTACCTTGCAAAAAGTGGTTGCTTTTCTATTTGCAGAATTGCAGCAATTCTTTTCTATGATCTCTGGATGAGTTCACAGGTGTTCAGGATGATTTGATAGCTAGCTACCTGAATTCAAGGGACCAGATGAAACTAGGGTCCCCTACTCCTCTACTATCTTCCTTTGATCAGGAGCATGTTTTATGTAAATACTTGGTGTCAAGTATTTTTCAAATCTCCAATGACCTTACTAGTACCATCTCTGCCTATTCTATTATTTAGAATATTACATTTAAAACCCACATTTCTGATTTGTTTATTTTACTTTATACCTGAAAATTTTTCATTGGTATATTTTGATGCTATGCTAACAGATCATAGAATTTATAAAATGTTACATATTATAGATGAATTTAAGCATTTATCATGTTAAAGTGATTTATTGATATTCTACCTTAAAATAAAGACAAAATAAAGGTCTGCTAATATTATACTATACTAGCTAGTGAGTTTTCCTTTTTATTTTATGGTATATCTCTCTCATCCTTATACTTTCAACATTTCTATAATTTTATGTTTTAGATGAATCTCTCATAATTGCATATGATTGAAATTGTTATTTCCTCTAGTCTGACAATCTTTGCCTTTTAACTGTAGCTTTAATTAATAAAATTTAACTTTGCATTCAATGTAATTATTGTTCAGTTTATTTCTACTATCTTGTTTTGAGCTTTTAATTTTTTTGATCTGCTTTTTATTTCTCATTCTTCTTTTTTTGGCTTCTAGGAATATTGTTTAAGAAATATTTATTCTCTTAGGGCGTCTGGGTGGCTCAGTTGGTTAAGCATCTGCTTTCAGCTCAGGTCATGATCCTGGAGTCTTGGAATCAAGCCTGTATCAGGCTCCCTGCTCAGTGGGGAGCTTGCTTCTCCCTCTGCCTTTCACTCTCCTTGTGTTCTCTCTCTCACTCTCTCTCAAATAAATAAAATCTTAAAAAAAAAAAAAGAAATATTCACTCTCTTTACTCCTTTGGAAGTTACATGCATTGTCTGTATTCTATTGATGAGTATTATATAATGAATTGCGTCCCCCGCCCTCCACAAAAAGATATTTTGAAGTGCTGAAACTCAGAATGTGGCCTTATTTGGAAATAGGCTTGTTGAATATGCAATTTGCTAAGATGAGATCATACTGGAGGAGGTGGATTCCTACTCTAATATGATTGTGTTTTTATAAGAAGATGGTCCTGTGAAGATGGAGACGCACAGGGAGAACATAAGTGATGATGAATGCAGAGACTGAACTGGCCTATTATGCTCTTATCTCTATTTTCCTTCTTTTTCTCTTTATGGGGTATGTTTTAGATAATTTCTTCTGATGCATTTGTCAGTTCAATAGCTTTTAGTTATGTCTAACCTGTTGTCAAATGTGTATAATATGTTTTTAATTTTAACTATTTATTTTTCAGCCTTACAAGTTTATTTGTAATTAGAATTACAAATTCTAATCCTTACAGATGTTTCCAATGTTTAATTTATTTTGTTAAACATTTTAAGAATGGTTATGTCAGTAAGTATCCATCTGTTTCTTTTATTTCTATTGGATTTTATTCATGTTGCCTCCTTTTCTTTCTAATTATCTTTGACTGCTTTCTGGTCATTACCACTGACAGTTCTGACAGAGAGTAGGGGTTCCAAGGCTAGAACTGACATTGCCCCTTCTAGGGAGGTGATGCATTCTGTTCTGCAGATCCCTGAGAGCTCTATCATTCAGAACCATCTCAAATGAATTTGCCAATTTGAGAGTCCTTAGTCCATCCAAGCTTAGAAAAACACTGGATGCAAACTCTATCAAGTTTTAGATTATGGCTCTTACCTCTCAGGGATTGCTTTCTTTCTTTTCATTTTTTTTCTTCCTTTGTTTCAACAGAGCCAATGAAGTTTGTTTGCCGTTAATGTGGTGGTGGGGGGGGAGCAGAGGTTCATATGTAGATTCCTATTTATATTGAATAAGTCACACTTTGGGATAGATCACACTTTAATGTTGGGAAGGAGAACTAACTGAATCTTTACCTAAAATAAGCCCAAGTCCTAACTTCTGCTCTAGCCCTGTTAAAGTCTCAGAACCAGAGTCCAGGGCATGGTGGTATCAAATGTTCTCAATGCTTATTTATTTACTTGTTTGTTTATTAGTACTTGATATTTACTGAAAAGAATGCAAATGCTTTTTCCAGGTAGTATTGAGGAGCAGGCTGAGTGTCTATTTTTCTTTGTTTCATTTTTAATATTTTTGTCCAAATGCACACATCTGTGAGACTACTACAATTGTGAAAGAAAAACGATAGTTGTACAAAACCAGGGCATAAGAGAGAAGAAATTTCAACAGTTTGGCCATGAGGCACTCTAGGCTCCTATAGCAATCTGGTGGAGCAAGGGAGGACTCTGGGAGTAGGTTGGAAAATAATCAGATGGAACTGTTAGCCCCTTCAGGGGGTTGGTAAGCTATCCAAATCACTGTCAGAGGAGGTGCTGTCAACTCTGGCATCTTCCAGGTTGGTCCTTATTTCCAAAGGGTGTGGCCTGTTGCTGCAATGAGGTGGTTAGGGGAGAAGTGGAATAATCACTTCTTTGATCCAGATAATAACCAATTTCTGAGTGGATATCAAATGTCTATGTAAGTACTAGGTGTATTTCAAAACTTGTAGTAATCAATTGAAATCAGCTCCTCATTTGGACTTACCACGGTGAATGCTGCAACACCAGTAAATAAATTGTTACAGCAACCAAAGAAAAGCGTATGATAAATATTTCTGGTTCAGAGTTTGACAAACAGCATAGATGTAGTCCTTCCCTTTTGGATTTTATTATCCAGAGGAGAGATAAATATTAAACAAATAGACACACACAAAATAATTACAGATATTTGAAAGTGCTCTGATGAAAAAAACACACAGAAGTGAATGACAGGAAGGGACTCGACTGGCTGGTTTGAAATGGTTCTCTGAGAAAGTAGCATTCAAACAGAAACCAAAGTATGAAGAACTCATTAGGTAAGGGAAGACCAGGATACTGCAGAGTATTCCAGGTAAACAGAACAGGCTGAAGTAGAGCACTGAACTGGGAATGGGCTCAGCACTTTGTGGCACTACAAAAGACCAGCTGGGCTGGGTCTTGTGAATGAAAAGGGCAGGTGGGAATGCATGAACCTGGGAAGTCATTAGAGTTTAGGGGCCTTGGACAGCAGGTTAATCACAGGTGCAGTAGTAACTCAAATGGGAATGTGGGATTTTTTTTTTCTTTTGATTATTAGTGAACGCAAAGCCAATGGGGATGGTCGTTCAGAATTGACTTCGGAAGTGGATATTGAATAATGAGCAAGTATCTATCAGCCATACCAGGGGAAGAATGACATTCTAGACAGAATGAATAGCATGCACAGAGGCGAGGAGGCAAGGAACAGCAATATTGTGCCATGTAAAATTTTTATGAGCATGCTTTCTCAGCTGTAATTCATCTCTTCAATAAAGAGAAATGGAACATCAAAAGGATGGGAGCAGAAGCTGCATTATTTTACTAGGGAATCCTATATAAATTGATATTAGTCCATT
The DNA here is from genome assembly GCF_054177405.1 of Leptonychotes weddellii. Taxonomy (NCBI): domain Eukaryota; kingdom Metazoa; phylum Chordata; class Mammalia; order Carnivora; family Phocidae; genus Leptonychotes; species Leptonychotes weddellii. The sequence goes on from NC_138370.1 coordinate 106,773,117, forward strand.
AATCTGCCATTTTTTGTGTAGATTCATTTAGCTATCATATATCCAGCCAACTGAACAGCAAGTTTCAGCAAATAGGCCTGAGTTTAAATTCTTATTTTGCTAACATTTTTGATCAGCACATTTAACCTCCTTGGATCCAATTCCACATAGTAATTTTTATAGTTGTGGATAATCTTATATACTTCCCGTGATGATGATAATATATGTTAAGTATTACTGATAAGACAGTCCATGTTCACCTGTTTTGCTTTTATCCTCTCTCTATATAGCAATTACATATAAAGCACTGTGCATTTGATGATACAGAAATAATATTCAGTTCTTAATTTTGCAGTGTCTGTAAGGGGATAGTCAGAGATACAAGAAACTGGAAAATAGGGGCGCCTGGGTGGCTCAGTTGGTTAAGCGACTGCCTTCAGCTCAGGTCATGATCCTGGAGTCCCGGGATCGAGTCCCACATCGGGCTCCCTGCTCGGCAGGGAGTCTGCTTCTCCCTCTGACTCTCCTCCCTCTCATGCTCTCTGTCTCTCATTCTCTCTCTCTCAAATAAATAAATAAAATCTTTAAAAAAAAAAAAAGAAACTGGAAAATAGATAAGGATATCTCATAATTGGCATAGGTAATCTGTTATTGGAATTTAGAAGAAGAAAGTGTTAATTATGATGAAAATTTTAACAGAGGCATTGGCTTAGGATAATGGGAAGAATTTGGGGTTGTTCAGGGGAAGGCTTACTTTTTAGAGAGAAAAGCCAAAGTAAAGGCCTAAAAATGTAAAGGGAAGGTAGTGAGTCAACCACCTTGGCAACAACCCCAGGGGATTCTCACATTTAGACAAACCATGAGGACAGCTGCCTTCTAAGTTTGCAGTCTCTGAGCAATACTGAAGTCTGCTGTTGTAGTGCTCCTTTCTTCTCACTTCTCCTAGTTTATAGCTTTGATTTATGGGTGTCTGCTTGTGGCTAGGTACCTTCATCTGGTTCCTTCTCTTGTTCAAGATCATTCATTATTGCTTATCACTGGGGACTCAAACCTTACCAGTGGTTATAATTGTCATTAAATAGTTCATGATTTAATTTCCTCACATGTGTATTTATAAGCAGAAGTTTTAGAAACTATCGTTATGATATTTTCCTCCTTGGGAAAAGAAAGATTGAAGTCTATTTTATTAATAACAACACTTAGTTTAGGAATCTAATTTTTAATGAAGAAAGTGGATAATCTTTGCTTGATGGGCATATGTATTTCTCCTTCTAAAATATGATTCTTTTTTTGTTAAGAGAAATAATACAATTTAGTTATCACATTTAAATAGAAACAATTATAAAAACATGTATTCATGTTCATAGATTGTTCTCCAGTTGGGTGTATTATAGCTATAATAGAATAGGACCAAGTGATTTGATGATCAATTTACATTTTAAAGCTTATATACAGCAAGTATACCAATAAAAGTTACCCTTTATTGTCATTATCATATGATTTCACTCATGCATGGAATTTTTTAAAAATTTATTTTTTTATTTGAGAGAAAGAGAGAGCGAGAGAGAGGATATGAGCAGCAGGGGAGGGAGAAGCAGGATCCCCGCTGAGGCAGGAGCCTGATTCAGGGCTCGATCCCAGGACCCTGAGACCATAACCTGAGCCAAAGACAGACACCCAACCAACTGGAGCCACCCAGCACCCTTCATACATGGAATTTAAGAAAAAACAAATGAACTAAGGGAAAAAAAAAAGGACAAACAATAAAAAAAGGAATGAAAGAAAAGAAAAGACTCTTACGTATAGTGAACAAACTGATGGTCACTGGAGAGGAGATGGGTAGGGGGATGGGTTGAAATAGGTAGGTGAAGGGGATTAAGAGTACACTTAATGATGAGCACTGAATTATGTATGAAAGTGTTGAATCACTGTATTGTACACCTGAAACTAATGTAACACTGTATATTAACTACACTGGAATTAAAATAAAATTAAAAAGAAAAGAACCTCAAAATTTCAGGCATGAGTTGGGGAAAAGCAAATCAGATTTAAAAAGGTTTCTGCTATCATAAGGCACTGGATATTTACTGAGCTTTTTATTGATTTCAAAACATTCTATAAAGTTTGTTTTAAAGAATTCATTTAAAAGGTATTACAACCCTAGAATTAGGTGCTATTATTTCCTTTGTATCATTGAGAAAACTGAAGCAATGAAGGCCACAGTGAGTTGCTCAAGGTCACATGGTTGTTTAATGGAGGATCAGGAGACAACACTAGAGACTGTCCAGAGCCTTAACAGCATTATACTGCTCATTCTCCCCAGTGTATGATGAAAAGAACTTGAGAGTATCAAATTATGGAACCAAGCATAGGAAAGAGGGGGTAGGGAACATACATCATTTTCTTCTGTGCTATAAAGTCATGGCTTGAATAGCTTGTTTGCCCTCATGGGTAAATTTTGGGGTATTGTGGGTGTTAAGTAGGTATTTTTGCAGTAAAAATAATTAGATATTGATGTAAACTTAGGGTAAACTAAAGCTAAGGATCTTACCTAAAGTCATTAATGACCTAAAGTCTCACAACTAGCTAAAATAATTCACAAAACATGTATCCAGTGACTCAAGTTATGTCACAGTTCAAATCTAGAGGCTTTAGTCCTAGGGCTGGTTTAAGTTTTGGAAAGGACAGCATATTTTTTTCTCTCTTGGAAGGAGACCTAAATCACCCAGAATTTTGTTAAACTCTGTGTGTTTTGAAAAAGAAGTCCTCTTTTGTCTTGCTTCTTGAAAATTTGGGATAACTTACAACATTAATTTACAGCAATGACTTCTAACATAATTCTCTTCCCAAATGCATACCCTCTCCAATCTCGTGACCATAATTGGCTTTTAGTCCTTAAAACACTGCTTTAATTTCATTTTGTTGCTCAGTCATTTGCAAAGTGTTTATAATAAGCCATTTATTGGAGATACAAATTCATACCAGCTATCTGGGGAACACATTTCTGGGGAAATCTTTGCCCACTGCTTCTTTGGAATGAACAAGAAATTAACATCCTCAGCCACAGATGACCAGAGTAGAAGTTGACCCTGGAATGTAGAAGAAACAATTCATAAGCTGTTTTGTGATTTATGACATGCAGATCAGTTGATTCAAATCTGAAAAACTAAGAACCATGCTATTTGGTGATAGAAACCAGCCCTTCAAAATCATATTATGAAAGTGAGATATAGGACATGGGAGCACATTAAAGTTAAGAGCATGTCTGTCAAGAGAAAGAGCATGCAAAAGGACGTGGCTGTAGAAGGGACCATATGGCTCTGAGAGGTGGAGGTGAGAGGTTCCTTATCTCCCAGAATCTGATACCCATTCAGCTATGTATTGTCTATCTACTGCTTCAAAAGCCAAAGAGTCCTTGAGATTTTTGTATTTTCATCCCATCTAGTTTTATTTGAGATTAATGGAATGGATTAGAAACAAACAAAAGCCTTGAGTAGAACAACAAAACTTTACCTATTGGCAAAATTTTTTCATGTTTGTTTTGTGGTAAAAGTGTTATGAGACTATTATAAGATACAAATGTAAATGGACAAAGTTAATAATCTTCATGTGTATATTCAAAAGGTAATCAAGATTTTCAAAGTTAGGGCACCTGGGTGGCTCATTTGTTGAGTGTCTGCCTTCGGCTCAGGTCATGATCTCAGGGTCCTGGGATCGAGTCCCACATTGGGCTCCCTGTTCCGCTGGAAGCCTGCTTCTCCCTCTCCCACTCCCCCTGCTTGTGTTCCCTCTCTCGCTGTGTCTCTCTCTGTCAAATAAATAAAATCTTAAAGAAAAAAAAGGTTTTCAAAGTTATTTAAAAGGTATTCATCAACAGCCTTCTTTTTTCTCAACATTCTTCACTTGCTTTTGTCATTTAATAATACATTATGGACATATACATATGCATATATATATATCAATAATTATACACTTAATTCAGTATCTTTAAGAGCAGCATATTCCAAATAATGATTATGACACAATTTGTTCAACATTTGTCCCCTGGCAATTAATCAAAAACAACTAATAAAAGATAAAAAATTAAAAATATATATAAAATACTGTTTTTTTGAGAAGTACAATAAAAGAAACTGCCTTGACTAAAAATCAAAAGACACAGTAAAAGTATAATTGGTAATAGGACAGAAAATAGAATCAAAGTTGAAAGTGATTATAAAAATATTATTACAAGAAACTTCAAAATCACAAGGAAATTTATAACATTTTATAGAACTAGTGGATTAAAACTGATCCACAAAGAAGTAGAACACATCAAAAACTGTGAAGGGATCAAGAATCAAATTAAAGACCCACTATTTAAACTTGCGAGAATTCCAGGTGGTTTTAGAATTCAGCTCTAATTAACCTTCAGCAAAGTGAGAATTCAGTTATTTAGTCCCAAACATAAAAGTATGACAATTTTCAGTACATCTTATAAGGCTAACATAATCTAAATACCTTCACTTGACACAGCAGGAAAAACTACTGACAATATACAGTAAATATTAAAATAATGTGTGTAAATATTGGAATACTGTATTATATAATTAGCTTTCAAAGAGTCTCTGAAGAAAAAGACATTGAAAGGAGTAAACTAGTATGAAAAAGTACTGATATTGTTAGGTATGATGTCTTCACAGAGTGCCACAGCTTTAGCCCTCTAACATATATTTCAAAAGTAACCCTATTTGCTGGAGCTACACACTAAATATACAGCATCAGTTACTTCTGCACAAAGGGATTATTTCAAGTAGCACAAAAAGTAAAGTTTTCTTCCTTTCTTATTATTGTTCCCCAGTTGTTGAAAACTTTTAATACCTGATGGAATTGCACACTCAGGCAGTTGGGATTTAATGTCAAATTATATGTAAAAAATGTGCATAAATTTCCTTGTATGAGAAAAGTGACTGCTAAATTTGATAAAGAATGCGTCTCAGACAAAAATCAGCATATGATAAAAAACTAAGGTGACACAATTTGAAACTGCAGAAGGACCAGAACAGAAGTAGGTCTCTATCAGACATTAAGGTTTTCACTTTGCCCTGTTGGACAGGGACAGCTTTAACACTGGAGCCGTGCTGATTATTAGTTATTTGTGTAATTACTTTTTAACTGGTAGCTTAAAGAGCCCCATACCCTTACTCAGAAATTTTATCATAATATCCTATAGAACCTAACATGACTTAAATATTTCCAAAGCATAGGGTTAATGAAGCTAATGCCTTTGGCTTTTTCTGTCAGTTCATATAAACCATTACATCAGCCATTGTTCTGAGTTTTTCTTAGGGCTCTCTTTTTTTACGTTAACATTTTATTTTATATATGCATCTTATTTCATTTAGTGTATTTAGTTGATGTTAATGCTGAAAACCAGGATTTTCTTTTGTTGTTTTGATGCATTTTAGTATTTAGAAGAGTTAGGAGAAATTACTTTCATTATTCACCATTTAGAGGGGCGTCTGGGTGGCTCAGTTGGTTAAGCGTCATTATTCACCATTTATTATTTTTGTTTGTGGCTAATGGAGTTTTATATTAGAAAATATCTTTAAATTATAAAATTAATAACTATTATTTTCCATATCCTATATCCATTTGCATAATATAAATAGCTAAATAAGTTGTGAATTCAAGTTAAGAATGATACCTTTAATATGGTTTAAATGCCTGGAATAAAATCTCTTTTTACCTTAAGATAAAATGTACAATCCACCAGTAAATATGGTTTAAATGAAATTCATAATCTTGATTCTTTCAGAGACATTGAATATTAAGACTCTAGAGCTAGTAAAGGCACTGAAGTCATATTGATTATGTCTAATGAATCTCTTAAATTAATGGGTCACCTGCTGATTCAGGAGCTAGTGTAGATCTCCAAGTGGGTAAAAATGAGTATTGTTAAGTTGATTTATTGCTCCTGAAATCAATGATGAACACAAAATGGTAACAGAGCTTTCCACCAGATGATTGAACAAATATAATCAAACATTCGGATTCTGAATATATCTATTATGAATACAGTGTTTGGTACTTGGGTTCATTAAGAGCTACTTCTTTAAGAGCATCCATAAAAATCTTACTTTTTCCAACATTTCTTTTTCATTTTGTAATGTATGAAATGTCAATATGCTGACATTGAAATATAAGATAATACAAATGACTCAAAAGTATGTGCATAACTGATCATTTGTATGTTTTTATCTAGTAATAGTAACTCCAACAACAACAATAGAAATATTACGCATAGAATTCTCTCGTTTGTCTAATCCATACTCAGTGCAAGTCACTGTTAAAAGCAATTGGATAGCAGTGCACTAGACAAACAAGGTGGAGAAAAATGTCATCCAAAAATACGTGGACCAGATACTTTCAGATAGTCATAGATGCTATAAAAATTCCATTTGGATAGCTATACATAGTTTTTAAATCATTTTCTTTTGTATTAATCATGTTGATATTCACAACAATGCCAAGTGAGAAATATTATTGTAAATTTACACCTGGGAGTGTGAGGTTCAAAGAGGAGGATAGAGAGCTGACCTAAGACAGAGGGAGAGAAAGAGAACAGTGGGGGGGTGGGTAGGGTGGGAGTGGGAGAACACAACTTTAAACTTAACTGTAAAAACAAAACAAAAAACAAAAATAAAACAAAAAACTTAACTGTAGAATGGAAAAGTCAATTGGACCATATAAGAAATAAAACTGCTTTCTAAACGCCATTCTTCTCATGCTCCATATAAATGGAGTAGAAGCATTTACAATAGGAAAAAAATTAGTATCATCTATATTAGTAACTTTTTCTTCTATCCCTTACACTTCATACCATAAATATAGAAACCATTAATTTTGTTAGTTTTCATTCAAACCTCACTAAAATACATTAATATTTTTATTTTTAACATATTTTCTTAGAGTTTTATCCCAAGAGTTTGGCTTTCTACCAGAAAACATGATAATTTGTAATGTTCTTATTCTTAATGTTTGAGTTTAAGGATTCCCTGAATCATGGGCCTTACATTACTCAAATATATACAAATATGTTCCTGAGTTAAATGACTTCTGGATATTTTGAAGGAATTAGTCATCTCTCAAGTAAAAAATAATAATAATTTATAATGAAAATGTCAGGGATTGTTCTTTCAAATTCCAATAAATATCCATTTATTTTATGCACTCAAATATGAGAGCATTTACAATACTTTGTTAAAGCACATGGTTATGTAAGGTCTCCCAACATGTTCTCTTCTGTTTGGGAGTACTGTGAACTAGAGAGTAAGATTGTCAGGGATATATATGGTAAGTGGCAAATGTCTCATTCTATAAAAGGCAATTTCCTGAAATTCCTAAATATTGCTTTAAAAAAATAAAGCAGCATAGTATAGTATAACACTATATATGAGTATATATATATATATATATATATATATATACACACATATATATAAAAGTATTTTCACACACACAAGCTATGTATGTGTGTATATATATCATATGTACTATAAACTACAAAATATAAACTATATATGAATACATGAATATATATATGTATAGTTATCCCTTGAATGTCAAAACCTATCATGAATTCCCTATATTATGGTAGTTGAGCTCTTAAAAACACTCAGGATACAGACCTTAAAAGGTAGATATATATAGATTCAGAGACATTGTAATAACTCAGAGTGTACTGTGGCCACCCCCAGCCGCAGAATCCAGACCCCAGGAGCTTCTAATGGAAAGACTGTGGAGCCAGACAGTTCAGGGTTGAAAATATGTCTCTATCAATTATAAGACATATATTCTTGACGTTATATTTAATTCTCTTAGTCTCCATTGCTCATATGCAAAAGTGGAATGGAATGGGATCTAGGAAGAATGTCATGACAATTAAATGGAGAAAGAATAGTCTTTTTTTTTTTTTTTCGATTGAACTCTGCCCCCAACATGGGGCTTGAACTCCTGACCCTGAGATCAAGAGTCACATGCTCTACCTCTTCCATCCAGGCACCCTGGAAGAATAGTATTTTCTACAAATGGTGCCAGGACAACTGTATTTCCGCATGCGATAGAACTGCATTGGACCCCTAACTCATGACCATATATAAAAATCAGTTCAAAGTATTCATAGATTTAAATGTAAAAGCTAAAACTATAATATTCTTAGAAGAAACAGGAGTGAATTTTCTTTGCCTTGGATTAGGCAATGGTTTCTTAGATATGGCAGCAAAAGCATAAGCAAAAAAAGAAGAAATAAATAAATTGAACTTTATTAAAATGAAAAGTTGGGGTTTCAAAGAATACCATCAATAAATAAAAATATGACCCACAAATAGAGAAAAATTTTTTTGGCAAATTACAAATACATAAGGAACATTTATAACTCAACAATAAAAAGACAACTCAATTTGAATAATAGCCAAAGAAGTTGAATAGACTTTTCTTCAAATAAAATATATAAATGGCCAATAAGCACATGAAAATATGTTAATTTCTGAAATAAAACTCAAATGACAATGAGATGCTGATTCATTTCTATTAGGATGGCTATAATCAAGAGGACAGACATTAACAAGTATTGAGGAGGTTGTAGAGACATTGGAACACTCATACATTACTGATGGGAATATGAATTGGTGTTGCCAACATGGAAAACAATTTGGCCATTCCTCAAAAAATTAAATACAGTATTACCAAATCATCTAGCAATTCCATTCATAGGTATATATGAAGAAAATCAGGAACATATGGTGACACAAAAATTTAAGCACAAATGCTCATATCAGCATCATCAAAGATAACTGAAAAGTGGAACCAGTCCAAATGTCCATCACTAATGAATGTATAAACAAATATTATAGCCATAAAATGGAGTATATTATTCATATAATGGGTATGATGTTTCTTTGGGGTGTGATGATAATGGTTTAAAAGAAGCGATGATGGTTGCACAACTTTGTCAAAGCACTAAAAAATGCTGAATTGCACATTTTGAAGGATGGATATATGTGTGTGTGTGTGTGTGTGTGTGTGCGCGCGCGTTTATATATGTATATAAGCTGTTATAAAAACCTAAAATGTGACATTTAACCCTGGGATGTTCATACACATTAAATAACATACATATGTAGAATACCTATTGTAGCCAGAAAGTACTCAGTATATGGTTGGAATTATTAATATCATTACATAAATAATACTTGAGGGCTTTAAATGTCTTGACGCTAACAAATGCATCTGTGTTTTGGAAGAGGATACATATTAGCTGAAAGGAAACGACGGTGCCTATTTTTATTTTCTTTGTGATTTTCTTTACTTATGGTATGGCCTAAATAAAATTAAATTAGGCAGATGCCTATTGGTATACTGTACTACATCATGTAATGTTTTGTTTCTCACCAATCATTCTAATTCTAAAGATTCATGAAAGCATGGTAACTAAAACTTCAAAAATAGCTATTCCAGCTAGTACTATATAAAAATCCTTGTTCAAGTTCTATTTTAAATTTAGTCTTTTGGGGAAAAGTTTTCTCTTTACAACCTATAAAGATATTAAAATGTGATATATGCTTGTCCGTTATATAGAACATGCAAATGGCTTGTGTGAGAGCTCATTAGCAACTAGGACTAAAGTGCGTTTTAAAAGACTTTTGAGATGAGATATAAGTTCTATTCTCTTCCATATTTCTACTTTAATTAAAATTTGTATAAAGCCAAGGTGACATTATATGTAATGTTCATTCAAATCTCAATTACTGAGTGTACTTACCCCAAATGTTCTAATGTTAAGTACATAGATGGAAACTTTGTTCCACCTGGACTTCCTTTTCTTCTTCTGCTTATCAAAATCTCTTTTCATTGAAAGGAAAATTAATGTATTACAGTGGTATATATTAGTCTGGTTGACCTCTAACTCCAGTTTTTTCCTGAGCACATGGCAGGATTATATATCCCTATATGGACATTAAAGATGTCCTCACTTCCTGCTTTTACAAATGAAATATACTGCAAAGAACATGTGTAACTTGTAGGTAGAGGCCGTTACGAGACAATGCGTAGTATGTAGCTTTCCTTCTGCCATGGTGACCAGGCATATTCCGGATAGACGAAGTTCTGTTTACCTGGGTCTCATTGTGAGGGAAACCCGAGATGAATGTATAGCCTTAGGAATATACCTTTATTTTTTATTTTATTTTGTTTTGTTTTAAGCAATTGAGATTCATGGTTGGTTGTCACCACAGGATATCCTAGACTGTCCTGGCTAACACAATGACTTATGGTGTTTTGAAAAGTCTAAGGCATTGATATTATACTTAACACTTAAAGATTAGGCCAAGTAAAACACCAACATATGCATTCCCTATATGTGTCCGTACAATAGAGTCACATAAGTGATGCATTATTCAGAAAGTTTAGAGGTACTTTTGAGTTAAAGCTTTATCTTAAATAAGCATATTGTTCAGTTTTATGGTGTGAAATGATGTTTTTAAGTACAATTTGTTTATGGTGAAATGTGTTATCCAATATGTTCATTACTTGTAGTACAGATTTCTTCACACATTTGTTTCATGACACCTAAATGTAGTTTACAAAACTGGAAAAAAAGTGGCTATTTTAAATTAAGTAAAACTCACTATTAATACACATTATTTTCTCTATCAGATGAAACGATCGACCTCAGTAATTTTTCAATCTAGATAACAAGAAGAGTCTCTTGATTATGCTTCCTTTACACAAGTCAGATATCTGCTTTCTCTCTAGTACTACGGTCACCTGTTTAATTCAGGCTCTGACCATCTTTCTTTGGGATTCTTAGGAGAGTTGCTGCAATGGTCTATGTGTATTTCTTATAACCCAATCTTTGCATGTTTTTAGAGCAACTTTTGTTAAATGAAAACCTCCTCTGAAAGAATTTCAGTGGCTTCTCTTTGCCCTTAGAATGGAATCCACTGTCTCCTGCACAATTACAGGATCTTGCTACTATGACCAACGTAGGTGTGTTCTGAGTGTGGCCTTTTCCTTCCTACACTCTACATCCAACCATACTGAAATAGTCGCAGCTCTCAGAAGAAGCCAAGCTTTTATTGTCTTCTGAAACTTTGTTCACCACATTTCCTGTGTTAAAAATAATCACTTTCAAAAAATAAAACAACAAAACAAAATAAAATATAATATATATAAAATATAAATATCACTTTCAAGGACAGCATGTCAATAAATACAGCAGCATCACCCTAAGCGTTCAGCCATATTTCTGCCATTATTTCTAGGACTAAATTATCACCTCACTATCTGCTTCCTCTTCTTGCACCTTTTCTCCAGTTGTTTTCCCTAAAATTGCACTTTTATTATTCCAGCCTGATCTCCCCTATCTCAATTTCAACATAAATCTCTGCTGACTACAAGATCAACTGAGACCGTTGTACCTCTGTCATCCAACGTTCTTCCATAATGAGTTGCCAACTACCTTTCCATGGCTCGCTCCCACACCTTCCCTATGTGTTCCCTGCAAGGCTGTCAGTCTGAACTACTCACCATCTCCAAATATGGCTTACCCTTTTGGAGCCTTTGCTCCTAGTCAGTTTCCTCCTTCATACCCATTTTTCTGAATGATACCAAGTTTAGTCTTCATTATTTGTATAGTAAATTACATGTATGTATGTATATGTATGTATATGTATATGTATGTATATGTATATATACATGATTTTTTAAATGTTTGCAAGCATATTAAAGGAAATTAATATTTCTTATTTCTCCCTTTCTGCTCCTTATCCATTTCCCAAGAAACTTCCCCAGTTTTTAGTCTGGTGATTATGACCAGTATAACATTTTTAATAGAATGTTAAATTGAATAGAGATTATTCTACTGTAGGGCTTAATGCAACTTAAAGTAAATTAGTTGTTCTTTTCCCATTTTTTTTTGGTGACATGTTTTCATCCAATTTGTTTTTCATTTATTTCTCTTCATTTTGTTTGAAATAAAAGGAGCATGTGTTCTTATTGTAATAAGTGGAACAGTACACAAATGGTGTAAAAAGTTAACAAGCTCTTCTAACCTGCATTCCCACCCCTGTGGTGTAATCAATCTTAGCAGACTGCTGTATTTCTTTGCCCATTTATCTCCAGTCATACAGTCCTATGAAACATATGTGCACATCTGTAGGAGTGGCAGACATTGTTAGTCACTCATCCAATATTCATTTTTTTCTAACTTGCAAATAGAAACCACTTTTTTAGGTGGGAGTTGGGGGTGGTTGCCAGAGCACCCTTTTAAAATACTTACTATGATAACTTTCCTTTCAGATAGGAGCGCAATGCGATACACTTCTTGGCCGTAGAAAGAATGTAGATGTCAACTGGGTGGGCTTTTGGAAACATTTTTTAAGGGTAAGAGGCTCAGCTGTCCCCTAAGCTTGTCATTTAGACTTTAATATTAGCAGTTAGTTTTGATAATTTCTAATCTTTGGAGATGGGTTGGTAAAACTTTTCTCAAGTGGGTAGACTATTATTCAGATACTGGGAAAATATTTGGGAAATTGTTAATAGCTGTAAGACAAGGACATTACTCATCCTATCTTTATTGCAGGGATCGATACCTGCCTATTCCAGCAAAATAGAACATAGCACATTTCATCTGTTAAATCTGTCAGCTGTATCCACAAGCTGTGCATTGTAGAAAAAGGAATCACAGATTACTAAATAGAATCTTAGAGGATATTCACTTATGATTTCTTTGATTTAAAGTTATAAGGTTTGCATCTTTAGCAATTTCTTTTCTTTTTATTTTAAGATTTAATTTATTTATTAGACAGAGAGACACAGCGAGAGAGGGAACACAAGCAGAGGGAGTAGGAGAGGGAGAAACAGGCTTCCCACCAAGCAGGGAGCCCGATGCGGGGCTCAATCCCAGGACCCTGGGATCATGACCTGAGCAGAAAGCAGACGCTTAAAGACTGAGGCACCCAGGTGCCTCTTTAGCAATTTCTTATTTCAATTATTTATTTAATGAGAAAAATTACGTCTTTGCTTTGTGAAATTCAAAAAGGGATGTTATTGTATGGTGGGACATTTAATGTTGAAGTCCTGTTTGGTGCTGAGTACTTTAGTAAAGTGCGTAGTTCTCTTTATTCAAATGACAACTTTAATAAATAAGTACAGGACTGATACTCAGTTGTGTTTCATAATTATAATTTATTAAATTAGCTCTATTCATTTCTAGTTGCCTCTAATTTCTCAACCCTTTTCCTATGAATAGTCTTATGTGTTCCATGTAAAGAATAAGGTAAATTATACATTTTCCATTATGACAATTATTACATTATTAAGATGTTTTCCATGATACTAAAGAGAGTATAATTCAGTCTAAATGATTTATTTCGGTACAAAATAATATAACTCAGTCTTTGTAATTAAATGCTTTTTTTTAAATGAAGATTTTTAAAAATGTAGCAGTGAAGGGTAAATGTGAGCTAACAATAGTCTCAGAGTTCAGGCAAGGAAGGGAACATTTCTTCGCATAATTTATAACTTCACAAATGTGGCTTCCAGTATTTATAATTCACAACCAGCAAACTTCAAGTTGATATAATCTTGAAATGAAGTCAGCAATTTTTTTTCTAAATTTAAGTAAAACTTTTTTTCCTTCTCCCCCTTTTCTTGCTGACGTTTGTGCCTATCATAGTTTTCTTACCTATTTAACTTTTATATCTTGACTTTTAGCTTTTGCTCAGCTGCTACTTTTTCTTGTAAATCATATGATCTCTATTTTATACCTTTCCTCAAATCTTCTTTTTTTTTTTTTAAAGTCAGATGCGTGGGTGTAAATTTTCACAGTTCTCACAAATCCAAGAACTACATTTGTTTTGCTTTTCGCACTTGACAAATCGAATCAAAATGAGAAATAACCAAACTGATGACCCAAGCCAACCAAAGAACTCATGGAGGCCAACGTCTGGTCATTCTAATTTGAGAATAGTCCAAAAATCATCATGTAAAAATCACAAGGCTTCAGTCAAAACTGTACTAAATCAGGCAGGTAACTGCTTAGCTTCTGAGCAGAAGTATCTTTATTTATGAACTGATACCACTAAAACTTTACTCAATTCTTGGATGAAGTAGAATAATTATATTAAAATGCTTTATAAATTAGAAAATAATCCGTATGGTTTGGACATTATTTTTTGAATTAAGAAGACTAGTTTATTAGGAAAAAAATCAACTAATGATACTTAGAAAGTCAGTCTACATATGCTGACCAGATCCTTAGTTCTGGTAAGACAGTCGTAGGAGAGTGGTAAGAGAATCAGCTCACGACTCAGGCATGGGGGAGTACGCAACAGTTAGCTTGATAGATCCCAGGGCAGTTAAATGCAGTCATATCATTGTCTCGTGTGGTAGGCACAGTGCTGAAATGATCTTCAATCAATCATGCACGCTCTTTTATAATCTGCTCTCCTTTTAGTGCGATAAAAGCTGACACTTGCTTCTAGCCAATAGAATATGACAAAAACAGTGAGATAGTTCCCTCCCACCCCACCCCAAGTAGATTATATAAGACCCCATCTGGCATAGACTGGAGTAAGAGCTTCTCCTACTGACTGAAGAGGCAGGTGGGCATGTGGTGAATGGATGGACCTCAGAGTAAGTGGGCCTGTAGGAGCTGAGAGCAGTTCCTAGCTAACAGCCAGCAGGAAAGTGGGGACCTCAGGCAACCTAACAGCAAGGAACTGAATTCTATCAATAGCCATGTGTGTTTGGAAAAGGGTGCAAAGTTCCAGAAAGGAAAGCAGCCTGGCTGACACCTAGATTGCCACCTTGTGAAACCATGAGCAGAGGACCTGAACCCCTGACTTGAAAACCAAGATAACGGACATATGTTTTCAGCTGCTAAATTTTTGGTAATATGTTAGGCAACATAAAGACTAATACGTCTAGTAGTGAAAAGGGTTTAAAATATTCACCTCATATTTTAAGACCAGGGAAGCATTTTTATCCAGGGAAAAACATGATGACAGGGCTTGGAGCTAGCATGTAAAAAAAAAAAAAAAAAAAAAAGATTAAACACACACATACACACACAGAGAGAACTATCAGGATAACTTAGCAAAAGGATTACAATGGCTTTTTTCTTGACATTGTTTATATAGTTGAGTATTAAGGAATCTATTAAGGAGTTATTTAGTGGCTACTACATCATCAATGGCATGTTTTTCTGTTAAGAGCCCACTAGTTAACACAGGAAACACTGGGGATAGAAAGCTTAAGGAAACCAAGTATGTATAGCTACTCTATCCAAATCCTTTCATTAAACTTAGACAATGTTTTATTTAGGAAGGCAAAGTTACTATTATGTTTTAAAATTTTGCTTTAAAACTGTGAAATAAAACTCCACACATTTCTTTAGAATCATTCCAGGATATTGAGTGTGTGTGTGTAAAGGGTAGAGAACTGTTAGCTAATTTTCTTTACCAAGTTAATGGAAATGTTTCTATTTTAAAATAATCACTATGCTGAGAATGCTGTAAAATGAATACGTTCAGAGCTTGCTTGTATAATATATGACGATATTTTTTGGAAAATATTTTGGTAGCACATATCCATCAAGTGACATAAACAAACCAAACCCTTTGAACTAATAACTCCACAATTAAGAATCTATCCTAAGAAGGCATCTAAAGTTTGCTGGCTTTTATTGTAAACACCGTTTATTGCTCTATCGTAGCAAAAATGTGTCTCAACCAACCTTAGCCCTTAAATGTAAGGAAATTATTAACTCCACCAGGCGTTGAGACAATTTTACAGGTAGTTTGCAATGAGTGGATTTTGGACATCTTGAAATCCAGTTCTCTCACATTCTCAGACAAAGCTCTGGGGAAGTGGTCCGCAAACCCATTGACTTTCCATTCGGCCCCTCCCATTTCCATGCCCTGCTTTGTCCTTGTCTGCAGAGCTAACTCCTCTGTAATAAAAAGCAAGGTTTAATGATTGTGAACATTTCTGAACAATATAGTTTTTTGTTTGTGTGTTTGTTTTTATTGTCAGTGCATGCATGTGTCAGTTTAGACCAGGTAAGAGAGAGTTTATTGCATGTGATGACCTCGACAAAAGCTGTGGTCTTTGGGAGTAGGAGGCTTGGGTCAAATTAAAGATTTTGTTTTCTTCCCCAGCAGGCCAGAGCAAAAGAATCACAGGTAAAGCTGCAGATGAGGGGTATCTGGCTGACTCAGTCAGTAGTGCCTGTGATTCTTGATCTCGGGGTTGTAAGTTCGAGCCCCATGTTGGGTGTAGAGATTACTTAAAAATAAAAACTTTAAAAGGAAGAAAGAAAGAAGGAAAGGAAGGAAGAGAGAGGAAGGAAGGAAGGAAGGAAGGAAGGAAGGAAGGAAGGAAGGAAGGAAAGAAGGAAGGAAGGAAGCTGCAGGTGATGGCAGCTGAAAGGGGAACAGATGAATAAATAAATCCCTGGCTAGGGAAAGTAGAAGTGAGTGGTATGACTTGGGGATTAGCCTGGGAACTGCAAAGCATACTACATGTTTATATCAGGAAGAATGCCTAGGAGAATCTCATTTCTTTCTTCATTCCAAAGTGACCACTTCTACCCCAAAACTCAAATGAATTTCTTTTTGTTGGAGTCTCTTTCAATCCTCTCCCCCAGCTCCAAGCCTTAAGACGTGTGAGCAGTGGATTGAAAATGAGAGAATCCTTTTTTCCCCTTTTCTGGATGAGAAAAAAAGGATAAAAATTATTCTACCATTTCATGTCTATTTCCCCTATTAGGTTGTTTAAGCAGTTGAGCTCTCCAAGAAGGTCTAAACAATGAATAATTAAATCTAGTAGACTTCTATTTGCCACTTATTGCCCAAATCAAGCTATACATTTCTTCCAAAACATGGATACAGACTCTAACTGGTAAAAGGCATCTGAAGCAAAAAAAAAAAAACCAAAAAAACCCAAATCTATAAAATGTACTATTTCCTTAAAAGGAAAATCACTCACATTTTCATATAAGTGGCAAGTTAGAAACATAGCTCTTTAAATTTTCTGTCATTATGAATCTCAAACTCTATGACATTTCTTGCTCTATAACATTCTTTTGATTTTTCAAAATAAAAATATAAGCCTTATAAATTATTTATTGGGAATATAAATTTATATCAAATAATGGGAGAATACCTTTAGTGGTCACATCCAATATTTATGCATCACATATAATTTTTTATATAGCTTTAATCAAACACATGCAATTTTTTGTGCAAATTCAAAGCTGGACAGTGTGGTTATAGGGAGAGTTCAATTTGTTAAAAAAAAAAGAGAGAGTATGTGCACTCATTGGTGTTGGTATTTACATCTGAGGAAAACTGGATAGACGTAATTTATTACGTTGTGTATAAGTACATCCCTCAAGTAAAACTAAATATCACAAATCATAAACACTTTTAACTCAAAGTGTTCAAATATTATTCCTTTTAAATGTGCTATGAGGATGATGAATATGTATACAACTGCAGGTTTCAGTAAAATATGAGGCTTGATCAAGTATTCATTCTAGATAAGAAAACTCTCTTCATCATGTAAAATTTAATAAAGACACAAACCCAACCGACATTTGTTGACTTACTCTTTCAGAGATGGGAACAAACATTATCTATTAAATGTTTTCTAAATTAATTCATTGGTTTAATTTATTTAAGTATTTATTTAGTACCACTTTAAATGAAAGGGTCAGCTTCAAAAACTTCTCCGTGTTTTGAAAGAAATAAAATCTCTAGTTAGTCTATATTTGACTCTCAACCTATTTGTTTAATTTTTTTTCATTGATAGCTGTGTGAGACACTGAATAGTCAATGATGTGTTCTGGATTAAGCATTTAAAGAACATTTATTAATACTCACGTCTCTTTAAGAAAATAAAAAAGAGAGGGAGCCTTGTTTTTCTGGAATATAATCTTGAAAGATTCTAGCCTGGAACCTTCATCAAAAAGTCAGCACTTAACATAATTTGCATTTATCTTATTTCTTGTTTATTGTATGTCTTTCCACTAGAGGGCAGGGCCTTCTTAGTTTTGTTAACCGCTACGTCCTCACTGGCAATTAGTAGGTGCTCAGAAAACAAAAAAACAATAAAACAACAACACCAAAAAAAAAAAAAAAAATGAATTGATGAATTCATTGGATTTATGCAAGCCAACTTTTCAGATCCTACAGGAAATGATCATGCTTTAACCTGGCCTACGTTCCCACTGACCTGCATTGCTTAGACCACATACAACGGAGAATTCCTGTTTGGCTTCTGAGTTTTTGCTTTGGATATGTACAAGTTACCAGGCTTCAGTGATGTCGAAACATCAGAAAAATGTAAAGATCTCAACTAAACCAGCAAAACAAAACCTTTGTGAAGGCTTTCTGGGTAGAACTTCTGGGTTTACAATCAACTACGTTTTAGCTACACTGTAATATGAGCAGCAGGTGTATGGAAGCACCCATTGTCCAATCAGGCCCCTGTGAAGATGGCATGCAGCTGACTCATTACACAAAAAGTTAAAGCAAAGATGGTGCTAAAAGCACAGTGAGTCTGTTAACAAAACCTCTTCCCTCTCCAATATATATTTTTTTCCAATATATTTTATAAATAATTTTGTATTTTAGAATACGCTAACATTTTAGCTTCAAACTACTCTTTCCATTAAAATTTCCCCTAAAAGCACTGAAAGGACCCTAAGGAATTTCATATATAGTAGTGAACTATACATATTCTCTTCTACACGTAAGCTTACAGGAAAGCAGTCGAGAAAAGAAATATACTAATTTTACAATTTTGACTTTCCTTATACACGTAGCCATGTAATTCTTTGCATTGTTCTCTGTATTTTGTCAATATGGTAAACACTGGGTCTGAGGCACTAAAAAACATTATTGTCAGAAATGAGCAAAGGTCAAAAACTCACAAAACAGAATTAATGGAGAATCTAATCTTTATCATGCCAAAATTAAGTAGTAGCAAAACTATCCAATAGTTGTATTGTTACATAAATTTTATTTATTTTTTTAAAGATTTTATTTATTTATTTGAGAGAGAGAGCACGTGAGGGGGGCGGTCAGAGGGCAAAGCAGACTCCCTGCCAAGCAGGGAGCCCGATGCAGGACTCGATCCAGGGACTGCAGGTTCATGACCTGAGCCGAAGGCAGTCACTTAACCAACTGAGCCACCCAGGCGCCCTTGTTACATAAATTTTAAAATCATCACTATTAAAGCATCTTTTTATATCTTACTCCAAAGTCAGTGGAAACAAAAGCAAAAATAATCAAATGGGACTCCATTAAACTGAAAAGCTTCTGCACAGTGGAGGAAACTGCCAACAAAATGAAAGGGGAACCTACTGAATGGGATTTACAAATCATAAATCTGCTTAGAGATGAATATCCAAAATACATAAAGAACCCAGGGGTGCCTGGGTGGCTCAGTTGTTTAAGTGCCTTTGGCTCAGGTCATGATCCCAGCCAGGGTCCTGAGATCGAGTCCCGCATTGGGCTCCCTGATCAGCGGGGAGTCTTCTTCTCCCTCTTCCCTCTGCTACTCTCTCCCTCTCTCTCTGTCAAACAAATATATTAAATCTTAAAAAAAAAGAACTAATACAGCTCAATAACAACAATGATTAAAAAAAACAATCCAATGAAAAAATGGGCATAGGCTCTTAATAGACATTTTTCCAAGGAAAACATACAGATGATCAGCAGGCACATGAAAAGATGCTCAATATCATGGATCATAAGAGAAATGCAAATCAAAATACAATGACATACCACCTCACACCTGTCAGAATGTCTGTTATCAAAAGGACAAGAAATAACAAGTGTTGGCAAGAGTGTGGGAAAAGGGAACCCTGGTACAGTCTTGGTGGGAATGTAAATTAGGACAGCCACTATTGAAAATAGTATAGAGGGGACACCTGGGCGGCTCAGTTGGTTAAGCATCTGACTCTTGATTTCAGCTCAGTTCATGACCTCCAGGTTGTGAAATGGAGTCTCATGTTGGACTCTGTGCTCAGCACAGAATCTGCTTGTCCCTCTCCCTCTTCTCCTCCCCCTGCTTGCTCTCTCTCTCAAATAAATAAATAAATAAATAAATAAATAAATAAATAAATAAATAAATCTTTTAAATATAGTATGGAGGTTCTTCAAAAGATTAAAAATAGAATTACCAGCAATTCCATTCTGGGTATTTTTCTGAAGAAAATGGAAATACTATGCATCCCTGTGTTCATTGCAGCATCATTTATAATAGCCAAAATATAGAAACAACCTTGGGGTGGGGGGTGCCTGGGGGGCTCAGTTGGTTAAGCATCTGCCTTTCGCTCAGGTCTTGATCTCAGTGTCCTGGAATCAAACTCAACATCGGGCTCCCTGCTCAGCTGGGGTAGGGGCTGGGCAAAATGGGTGAAGGGGATCAAGAGGTACAAACTTCATTATAAAATAAAGAAGTTATTGGGATACAATGTAGAGCATGATGACTATTCTCAATGATATTTTATCGCAAATTGGAATTTGCGAAGAAATTTAATCTTAAATGTTCTCATCACAACAAGAAAAATTTTTTTTATACCTTTGTATGGTAGCAGATGGTAACTAGAGTTATTGTGGTGATCATTTTGCAATGTATACAAATCATTATGTTGTACACCTGACACTAATATAATGCTGTATATCACTTATAACTCATAAAAAACCCAAAATGTTATTTACCTTCATTAATTATATTCTCACATGTACAGCTCTTGCTTTAAAGTTAATGTGTTTTGAAATTTTACATATATATTATATATGAAAGCATAAATATATTTGTTTATACATATTTAAATTGTATAAATCCTTTCAGGAAAAAGTATATCATCTACTTCTAAATGTAATTATCATCATTATTAAGTTATGCTTTTGTTTTAGTTGATTTTCTTATCTTTGTATATCAAGGCCATTGAAAAACTGAGATGTCAGTTTAATATGCAAGCATCAAGTATATTACAAGTAGTCCTTCAAAAGAGAACCTCAGGAAAATAAGAGAAAATACTCTCCTAAGTTAATTAGGCTGCCACATCAATGCCCCTAAAATAGTCAAAACCAACTTCTATTTCAAATAAACATTCTACCAAAGACTAAGCTAAAATAAATTTCTTAAATTTATTTTACTTTTTAAATTAATATGCATTGCCGAGACAGCAATGATTATTTAGGAGGGTTTTTCTTTAGCACACTCAGTAAGAGCCTACGGAACTTGGAAGCGGTGTGGGTATAGCTGCTTTAGATTTTGAGAGAAGCTTTTTCATGCAGACTGAGTAAGGGTAAGGGCCCTGATGTTGGGCCTAACGTGTTTGAGGTACAGCCAGGAAACCAGTGAGCGGGAGCTGATGAGCAAGGACAGGGTAATACACAGAAGAAAGAGGAACTGAATCACAGATTTCAAGAGGGTGCATACCCTGAATGAGACAGGGTGACAATGGAGAGTTTGGGCAGAAGAGAGATGTGATCTGCCTCTGTTAAGAATAAGCCAAAGACCAGTGGGGTGGAAATAGGGAGACCAGTTAGGAGGTATTGTAATCCAGATTAAGAGAATCATTTTTCAAATGGCTAACCAGTGACCCAACTGCTTTTGTTGGAAAAAAAAAAATCCACATCTATTCTATTGATATTTAATGCTTTCTTTCCTTTCATGGGGTAGAATTACTGTAATAATTAAGACAGTTTGACACAGACCTATGTATAGAACCAGAAATAGATCTAAGACTTACCAAATACAAAAAATACAGTATGTTAAGATTTCAATTGTAATTATATTGAATTAAGGGTTTAGTGAAAATGGGCAACTTTATAATATTGAGGCTTGTCATCCAAGAACAAATCAGAATCATTATTTTCTTTTTGTGAAGAACCACCACAACAATAAAACTAACTTTTGTCTAAAGCTTACTATGTGCCATGCGCCGCCGTCAACGGAAGATGCCTTAACTCATATTGCCCTGCCCCAATGTAAGATAGCTACTTGTGCTATTATTCCCATTTTACAAATGGGAAACTGAGACTGAGTGAGGTTAAGTGCTTTACCCAAGACCATGCAAGCAGCAGCCATGTCAGAGACATCTGCCTTTTATAGAGCACCTGTTCAGTCTTATTTCTGTCACCTTATCAGATATTTTGTTGATACTTCCTATTTTCTTTCCCTTTTCTTCCCTTCCCCCCCCCCATATGGTCTGTTTATTGCCTTGTAGAAGTTAGAAACTGTTTTTATTCTCTCAAAGGTAATTTTTTTTCCTGATTGAAATCATAACATATCTGCCTTTCCTATTTTATTAATTTCAGGGGGGAAAAGGCATCTACTAATTCCCTGATGTAGAAGGGGCTAAAATTGATAAATTAATGAATATTTTCTTCAACCTCTCTTCCCTCATACTTAATGTAACTAAAATATCCAGGGATTTTCATCACAATCATTAAAGAGAGCTAATAGCACTTATTATCTTTTACATTAATTAACTTGTCTTTTCAGAAAATAAACCATATTATCCATTTCTCGTACAATCATCACAATTTAGTTAAGTCTATATTATAGTGAATGTCTTTATCTCTATCAGTCCTTTCACACCATATGGTACCAGGTAAGATGATTTTGGAAGTGGGATTTTTAAAAATCCCACTTAAATTGCCTTAAAAAATTAGGAAATATGTCTTCCATAATTAGAAGCCTACAGATAGCACAGGATCCAAGAATATTGCAATGGACATCTGTCTCAGTAATGTTATCAAAAACTAGTGTTGCCTTTAACCTCAGACTGAGAGCAGATAGCTCGAGAAATCACAGATGCCTGTTACATCCAAGACAATGAGCTGAAAAAGAGAGGAAAATAGCTAAGTGAAGAAGAGGAAGTTTCTCTCTCTTGATTCTCTCTTAGGCATAGAGAAACTTTTCATAGATGCCATTAGCATACTTCCCCTCCAGTGTTCTTACTTTTGAAATTTTACTGGAAGGAAAACTGGAATGAGTATGTTTAGCTTAGATTGATTATCTGGGTGTTTGAATTTTAGATTTTCTTATTTATTTATTTGACAGAGAGAGACAGAGAACACAAGCATGGGGAGCGGCAGGCAGAGGGAGAGGGAGAAGTAGGCTCCTCGCTGAGCAGGGAGCCCAATGCGGGACTCGATCCCAGGACCCTGAGATCATGACCTGAGCCGAAGGCAGATGCTTTACCAACTGAGCCACCCAGGTGCCCCCAAGGCATATACATTTTTAATAGACTTTATATTTTAGAGCACTTCTGGGTTCACAGCAAAATTGATCATATACATATACAACCTCTCCCATTATCAACATCCCTCACCAGTGTGGTATATTTGTTACAATTCATTAAATTGCATTGACACACCATTATCACCAAAGTACATAGTCTACATTAGAGTTTATCCTTAATGTTGTGCATTCTATGTATTTTAACAAATGTATAATGATATATGTCTACTGTTATAGCATAATTCAGAATACTTTCACTGCTCTAAAAATCCTCGAGTCATCTAGGTTTTTCTCTTTTGTTATTTTCTAGGAGTTTTATAGTTCTGCATTTTACGGTTAGGTCTGTGTTCCACTTTGGGGTAACTTTTGTGAAGAGTATAAGATCTATGTCTAGATTTACTATTTTTTTCGCATGTGAATATTCAATTGTTCCAGTCCCATTTGTTGAAGAGACTGTCTTTATTCCACTGTGTTGACTTAGCTGCTATGAAAAAGATCAGTTGACTACATTTATGTGGGTCTATTTCTGGGGCCCAGGGCATATTTTCTTAAAAAGCAAATTTAAGAGTGTTTTCATAATGTAAATGAACCTACATTTTTTTCTGGTTTAAGGGGACAGATGAAGCCCCACCTCCTGAATCCTTTCCTTCACCCCAGTGGCTGCTCAAATAGAACAGGTGGTATTCTAAGAAAATCATTGCAATAACCTATTTAAGTTAAAATACAGATACATACTACATACACACAAATACACACACTCAGCCACAGAACTTTTGTGCCTGTGGATCTCCATTCTTTCTCAATAGCAAATCAACCATGTAAAATTCTCTAGTATTTATAATGTAATTTGCATGGTAGTTCTTCTTCACCCTTAAAAGATAGAGTTCTGATTAATGTTGTGATTATCTTTGAAAGTATTCTTTTCTCAAAGCTTGAATATTCTTAAATGTTTAATTGTTTAATATAACAATTCAATGAAAAGGAGAGTAAACTTACCTTCATCCCTTAGAAAGTATGAACTCACTTTTCAATGTACCATTATCTTCACAATAACAGTTCTGGTGGATCTCAGTCTATCATAATTCATTTACATTAAATGGAAATCAGAAAATTGCAACCAAATGTAAACTTTTGGATTGAACTACATTTTTGGGATCTGAATCATGTAGGCTCAGTAGTTTGAATTCTAATTAGTAAGAAATCATTTATCTGAAAATCAATGGTAACTTAAGCTCTCAATAATTTGGCTTGTCATTGTTATGATGAGAATTACAGTAAAGATAGACTATTGTAAACTTTTTGAATACCAGGTCTATAAGCGGCAGGAGAACCAAAAGTATAGATTAATCAGTAAAGAAGAAAGCCTGCTTTCTAGCGGCTCAGTCTAGGTAGGGCTGGGGAGGCAATTATTTTTTTTCTTTTTCTTTTTTTTTTTTTTAAAGATTTTATTTATTTATTTGACAGTGAAAGAGACAGTGAGAGAGAGGACACAAGCAGGGAGAGTGGGAGAGGGAGAAGCAGGCTTCCCACTGAGCAGGGAGCCTGATGCGGGGCTCGATCCCAGGACCCTGGGATCATGACCTGAGCCAAAGGCAGACGCTTAACCGACTGAGCCACCCAGGCACCCCTGGGGAGGCAATTATTTTAAGCAATTTGTCTTCTTCATATTTTATTTAGAAAGACACAGTTATGGGGTACAGTATTTAAGGGAGAGCCCCAAGAGCCTTCTGATTGAAACCATCACTGCATGATTGATCCTACTGTAGGTGGTTGAGAGACAGAAAGCAACCTCAGAGGAAATATGAGAGCCTGCCACTTTCTAGGGATCCTAAGACATGAGTCAAAAGGCTGTTAGATACAGAGGGGAAAAATACTAAGCTCCATGTCTTCTGGAATTTGCTAAGCTATGAAAGTATGACTATAAAACAGAATTCTATAGTACTCAATAACTGTCTTTTCAAATAAAATATGGAGAAGATTTAACAAATTGATTAAAACGACTGCCTCCCTTGTTTTCCCTATATTGAGCCACATAGAAAATTGTCTTCCTTTTTGACTATATAATCGATACTCTTGATCATCCTGTCTCTTGTAGATCTGGTATTTAGGAAGCCTACTACAGTTGCAGTCCTTATTCTAATTCTAGTAATAACCATTATAAGCCATGATAACTGCACTTTATCATGAGCTCTCATTTAAAAAAAAAAAAAGTTTTAGAACTCCCTATTTTCCTTCTAATTCTACGATTTCCCAGTCACTTCAGATGACTACAAATTCTAAAAGCCCATCAGTGCAAATTGCCTTTTCTTATCCCCTTCTTTATCCTGAGGTTGGTTAGCAGCTGCGGTTAAGTCGTGACATCTGAACGCCTGGCCTGTGGCAGTGTCTGGTGCTGCTCAATGCATCTAGGCTGGTTGTTATGGTCTGAATGTGTGCCCCCAAAATTTATAGGTTTGATCCTAACTCTGAAAGGTGATGGTAATAGGAGATAGGGTCTTTGAGAGGCTCTGCCTTCATGAATGGAGTTGGTGCTCTTATAAAAGGGGCTCCACAGAGCTTCCTCACCCCTCCAACCATGTGACAACACAGAGAGAAGGTGCTATCTAGGAACCAGGGAGAGGCTTTCACTAGAATACAACCATGCTGGCGACTTGATCTCGAACTTCCAGCCTACAAAATTGTAGGAAATAAATTTCTGTTGTTTATAAGACACTCTGTGGTGTTTTGTTTTAGCAGCCCAAATGGATTAAGACACTGCTCTGTAGCACAGCTATTGTATGCAATTCTATAAAAATCCCAAATAACTGTTTACAGGCAATTGTACAAGGGGATAACAGTAGTATCTACCTGTAGTGATGTTGTAAGTATTAAATGAGTTAAAATATGAAAAGTATTTAAAATGGCTGTCATGTACAAAGTCTTCTAATTTACAATCATCAACACTATCATCACCATTATATTTTGTTTCCACTCTGATTAAGTACATGTGATTCTTGTTCCTAAGATTTGTTTCTACCACACTTCTCGAAAAGAAACTCAATAAATCTGTATGTACTTGTGGCAGGAGCAAGAGATAACAGTTGGGAGAGCAAACAGGAAGGGGCAAGAAAGCAAAAAGTATGATTTAGCCTACATAGATACAGAAACATAGCACCTAAATGTACTTAAACACACACACACACACACACACACACCCCTCGAGAGGGCTGTCAGGATGGTCTTCCAGCCATCTCCAACTGGTAAGGCTGTGAGATTTTATTCCACTTGCAAGCTAATGAGTTAGCATGTCAAGTTTCATACATGCCATCAGACTCCTGGGTCAGAGATAGAGAATCTTATGGTACAGCAGGCTGCAGGGGCTTCATGTCCTCATTAGTTCCCCTTGCTCTCCAAGCCCCATACAAGAAAGAAGGACGTGGGCCCTTTTGGATATTGCACATAAGTAGCTTGTTTCCCACCTGAGGTAGTCCAGAATTAGGCCATCTCTAATCTTATAAAGGAACTGTCAACTGTTTGCCTTAGATAGGGACATTATTTTTATGATCCTGGACTGCAAACCAATTTGCCCTTAGCCCTAGAGAAAGCTCCTATATATTCTAAGGCTGTTTAATATGTAAATATTATTGAAAAAAGGAGCTCATAAAAAAATCTGATACTACATATGAACAAATGCCATGGAGAATGGCCTCCCAAAGAAGACATCAGTTGGAATGACATCTAGTTGAGTGCTTTCCCTTAAGATACACGAGGACTTTAACATTACAGGGAACTTATTAAAACACATTTTGATTTATTTTACTTTTATTATATTACTCTCATTAAAGTAATGCTGTGATGACATATAAACTTCCAAATCCAGTAGTCTGTCATGGCAGTTACATAAAATATATCTATTGGTATGACGAAGTTTAAAATGGTAGCTCCTGATAAAAGAATAATTCTTCATCAAGTAGCGGCACAAGAATTCTAGCTTATTCCACGTTATGGCTCTAATATTTCAACACAAGGCATCCAAGTTTGCCATAGGCATGGTCTTCTAGCCATCTTAAAAAGGAAACAATCTCAGTGGCTCATATGTGGGAGGGTTTTAGGGGTAGAATTATAGGTGACACACATCATTTTACCCACGTTCTCTTGTCTACCATATGGTCACATGGTCACATCTAACTGCAAAAGAAGCTGAGAGATGTAGTCTAGTTCCGTGTATAAGAAGAGAAACTGTTTTTTAGTAGCCAGTTTGACAGTCTCTCACACATTCAACTTAGATAAGTGAGTTCTAAATTTAGGCTTTTTAAAACATATTATCTAGAAAAAATATTTAAAATACATATTTAATTTCCTTTTGAGTTTTTCTGTGTACTTTGAGTGGATCCACTAACTATGCTACAGAATTAATTTCAAATTACTTTTCCACAATTGAAAGTAATTTTGATGTGACACAAATACATTATTAGTTAATCCTTCATATCAGATGTAGAGATTTACAGGATTAAAAAGATTGATTTAAAGCCAACTCAGAAGAATGTTTATGCATGCATGACTAAAACATTGCCATAAAGCAGCAAAAATGAAAGAATCAGAGTAGTGAAATGTGTGTACCAAAAGAAATCAAAATAATTTCAGGGAGTTGGGGGTCTGCCTAAATTATTGTCTAATATTTAGAGACTAGCAGGAGGGCGCCTGGGTGGCTCAGTCGTTAAGCGTCTGCCTTCAGCTCAGGTCATGATCCCAGGGTCCTGGGATCGAGTCCCACATCGGGCTCCCTGCTCAGCGGGAAGCCTGCTTCTCCCTCTCCCACTCCCCCTGCTTGTGTTCCTGCTCTCGCTGCCTCTCTCTCTGTCGAATAAATAAATAAAATCTTTTAAAAAAAAATAGAGACTAGCAGGAGAACTTGGTTGGTTATAATAGTCTCTGGCTCAACTGATTCACCCATGCTGCATGCAGAGAAGAAATGGAAAGGTAAAATAATGCTTGGCAAAGTCAACTTCTTGGAGCCCTGATCACATAGAAAGAAATAAAGAGGGTAGATCAGCTTCTTAATAGTAAAACATGACTTGGTGGATGGCTTAGATCTCTAAACAATTTTACCAGCTATTCCTCCTACCTTGTGAGGGACGAAAACACTTACTAGTATTGGGGGTGGAAGACAGCAGTTTTTCCTGGACCTATATCTTTCACTCTGGATTAAATTTAATTTGTCTCTTAATCACTTCATTTTAGTTTCTCATGTTCATAACCTTGCTCTGACAATGGCATTGTGTAAGTGTTCTTTATGCATGATTTTTGCTTTCATCTCTCTACATTTTTCAGCATTGTTCAGTCACCCTTTTCCCTTGTTGCTATGTGCAGTTTCTATGGTATCCTTTGCCATTAATTTTGTTTCTCAAAATAACCTCCACTCTTTCTCTTCGAGAAATATCACAGAGAGAATAAACATTCCTAATCCAAGATAATATCAGGAGATTTTAGTCTTAATCATTGAACAGGTGTCATTACTCTTGTTATTTTGTTTAATGATAATGTTGCAGATACTCCCTTTACATACATGGTTTAAATGAATCTATAAAATATGGAAATTTGGAAAAATATAAGAATTATATGTACTATCTTCATTTTACTCTTCCTGTGCAAAACCTGTTATAGTATGTTGCTCCAACAATAACAAAAACAGTTACCATTTAATTAGAGCTTACTCTTTGAGATTCAAGGCCAAGCACTCCTTTCTCTTCCACACCAGGGTTCTGGCTGAAGGAATAAACACATGAAGATTTCTAGCCAAATGAAAATCAAGTAGCGATTTGATTAATTTGTGCAAGTAACTTAAAATGCCAAATGTAAGCCTCTCTTTCACATGCTGTGTTGAAGAAAAAGAGAAGGGCTTAGATCGGGGTCTGAAATGGCATCTCCTCATCATAAGCCAAACTTCATCTTTGAATCTTCTTTACTCAGGGGTGCCTCAGGAAGAGCTGGGTCTAAAGAGGCCCATGTTGCCACAAGGGAGAGAATTGCAAGACTGAACTCCATTCAGGTATGTATATAATAGGGGAGGAAGAATTCCAGGATGTTTTTTTTTTTTTTTTCCATGTTCAGTTAGCCAGCAAAGCCAGTGTTCAGCAATTCAACATTAGTTGTGTATAATACCCAGTGATCATCCCAACATGTGCCCTCCCCAGTACCTAACACCTGGCTACCTCATGCCCCGACCCCCCCTCCCTTCTGTAAACCTCACTTTGTTTTTTTACGTATTTTTGATTTAAGTAATAAAAAACGAAGATGTTTGAGACAGAACAGTTCACTTACATGTAACGTTCAGTCCAAAGAATGTCAAATTCAGACTAATCAGATTAGTACATCTGCTGCCTTGGGGATGAACAAATAAGTATACTGCAAGAAAGTTATGGAAGTAGCTTCCTCCCTTTCTGGCTAAGGCAGAAATGAGGAAAGAGAAGAATAAGCATTTTTCCCTAAACTCACAATATGCTAGGTATTTTGCTAAGCAATTTATATTTTTCAGGTGTCTATCAGGTGGTGTTATACATTTTGGCAACTATTATTACAGACGTGAAATACTCAAATGTGTTATAGTAGGTGAACCAATCATTTGCCTATTTCTTCTCAAATCCGTCTTTTCTGCCTTTCTTGTATCACAGAGAACTAACCCATACAGATTATATTTTTAAAGCTGCCCTGAAACAGGCTGATAGGAAGCACTCACAGGACACGGGAAAACAAGAGACGAGAAAATCTTTGGTATTTATCCTGCTTTTGGCTTCAAGTATAGTACAGTTGGCGATAGCTGCACCTTCTTGATGGTTCCATTTCCCTTGGGAAGCCCCTTCCTCTTTGGTCCCTGCTTCTGATGGGAAGCTGCCTAGATGGCTTCCTCTCCTACTGAGTGAACCCCTTCTCAAAGAGTCTCAGTAGGCAGCCTAGGATCCCGGATGCACTATCACCTCTGTCTTTTATCCCATCAGCCTTAGTGTAAAGAGGGCTTTCCTTAGTTCATAATACTTCTGCTTTACCTCTCCTTCTTAATCTGTTTGCTCCTTCAGTTCTTCTTTTATTTAGGTGATTAGTTCCAAACTTCTTGGGCTCTAATTTCTGCTGAACTGTTTGGCATAGGTTCTAAATTCCTCAAATGGATATCAGGATGTTAAGCCTAAATATCTAATACTTAATTGTGAGAAATATATATATATATTTTTTTCCTGAACCTGATTACACATTTTAGGCATTTATCAAATGGTCTATGACATCAGGGATCCCTACAGACTGGTATATATATTACTATTTTATTTGTTACAGAGTATGTATAAAACATGAATAGGAAGTTAACCTAATGGTAGGAGAAAGTGAATTTATGTATTTATTCAGTCAACAAATATTCTTTATGTTTTTGTGAGTACCACCTACATGTCAGGTATCAGTGAAAAGGACAGATACGGCCCCTGCCTTCATGAAGTTTATAGGCCATGGATTTCATCTTTGTTTCTGTTTTTTTTTTTTTTTATGTAATATTTGGGTAAGGAATAAAGGGTTCTGAGTAGATGTTTTTCCACCAACATTAGATTATAAAAATTTCAAATATATATAAAAGTTGAAAGAATTTTATACTGAATACCGGTATACCCATCACCTAGATTCTGACCTCAATAACATTCACTCTTCTTGTTTTATCATGTGTTTGTCTATGTATTTCTGGCTCTATTCATGCAACATAGAATCTCTTTTTTTTAGATGTACTTTAAAATAAATTATAGACATCTGTACAGATCTCCCTAAACAGTTTAGTTTGAATATCACTGACTAGTTAAATATTTTTACAGATATTTTCCTTGCATATAAAATTTACATACAATGAAATGCACACATCTCTCTTACATATTAGCTGAGTTTTGACAAATGTATATATAGTTCAAAATTTTATGATCTAGAACATTCCTATCCCTATAGAAAATTCCTTGATATCACTTCACAGTCAATTTCTATTTACTCTCTTCTGAGGACTTCACAGTTCTGATTTTATCTATTATAGTTAAGATTTTGACTCTTCTAAGAACTTCTTATAAATAGAATTATACAATATATACTCCTTGTCTAAGGCCCCTTTCATTCAGCATTATAGTTTTGAAAATCATTCATGTCATTGTGTGCTTCATTAATTCATTAATTTTTATTGCTCAGGAGTATTTGTGTGAATCCTCCTTAGTTTGTTTATCCATTCACCTTTTGAATGACACGGATTCTTTCAGTTTTTGGCTACTATGAATAATGCTCCTATTCAAAATACAAGTTATTTAACATCAACAAAGAGAACACTAGAAAAAGAATGGAAGAGCGTTCCTTACCTTGTTTCCAATCTTAGGGGAAATATATTCAATTAAGTATGATGTTAACTGTAGATTTTTCATTGATGCCCTTTGTTGGACTAAAGAGTTACCTTCTATTTTTAGTTTTGCTGAGTATTTTGTTTCTGAGTAAGAATTGCATTTTGTCAAAATTTATTCTTCTTCTATTAAAATGACTATAGAGTTTTTCTTCTTTATTCTGTTATGGTGAATTGCATTGTTTAGTGCTTAATGTTAAAGCAATCTCACATTCTTCACATAAACCCTATTTGGTCATGGTATACTATTTTTTGTATGCAATAATGGATCTAATTTGCTAATATTTTATACCAATCTTTGCTTCTATGTTCATAAGTGATATTGTCTGTATTTTCCTTTTGTGTGATATAATTAATAGGAGTCGGTATGAAAGTTATTCCGGTTTTATAAACTAACTGGGAACTGTTCTTTCCTCCTGTATTTTATGAAAGTTTTTTTTAATATAAAATTGATCTTTTAAAATAATTCATAAGGAATCTTCTGGGCATGGGTTTTTCTTTGTGGGGTGATTTTTGAAAATAAGATCCATTTATTTAGTATTCACAGACCTGTTTCATCTTTTGCTAATTGCGTTAAGTTTTGTAGCTTCATTTAATATTTTAGTAGTGCAGTATGCTGGTGATTATTTCTTTTAGTTACTTTTATCTAAAAATATCTTCAGCCATTATTCTTGAAGGATATTTTCAATGGATTTAGAATTCTAGGTTAATATTTTTTTTCCATTTGGCATTTAATATTGTTATGGGTTTCTCTTTTGGCTTCTATGTTTTCTGTTGAGAAAACAGCTACCATTGTAATCATTTTTCCTCTGGATGTAATGCATGATTTGTCTCTGGATGCCTTCAAGATTTTTATTTATTGCTGGTTTTAAGTAGTTTTACTATGATGTATCTAGGCTTGTTATCTTTATCCAGTTTGGGGATTTTTGATCTTCTTATCTTTTCAAATGTATAACTTTCAGCCAAATGTGAAAAATTTCATCCATTATTTCTTCAAGCTGTTTTTCCTGCCTCATTATATTTCTTCTTTCTCTTTTTGGTTTCCATTATATATATGTTAGTGTTTCTTTACGTTATTCAAGCAATCTTAAGCTTATCCTCATTTTTCCCCAATCTTTTTATTCTCTATAGTCCTCAAATCAGATAATTTTTATTAATCTATTTTCAATCTCACTAACTCTTTTCTTATTCAACTCAAAGTTCATTTGATTGATTTTTTTCAGATATTATATTTTTCAGCTCTTTCATCTCTGTCTAGTTCTTTTTGTAGTTTTAATTCACTGGTAAAGTTTTCATTGTTTATTTCATCAAATTCACTTTTTTTCATTTATTATAGTTAGATTAGCTGTTATTAGGTCATTATTGTTGTTTCTAATATCTTGGGACTAGTACCTATTGATTATCTTTTTTTTTTCCTCTAAAGAATGGGTCAATTTTCTGCATTCTTCATATATCAAGTAATTTTTCTTTTGGGCCAAATGTTATGAATGTTATGTTAAAGAGGCTATGCATTCTGTTGTATTCCTATGAAGAATTTTGATGTTTTTATTTTAGCAGGCAACTAACTTGGCTGGACTCAAAATAAAACTCTTTCTCTTAGTCAACAACTCAAAACTCAGTTTACACCCTTTATTGTCCCTTAGCAGGGCTCCTTTCAGTCTGTAAAAAACAGGCATGCATGTTTCAGTGAGCAGCTAAAGATTTGTGAAGAATTTATACACAGAATATGAGGTTTCCAACTCTGGATCTTTATTTTCTAGGATCCCCACAACCAATTTTCAGTGTCTGTGATTGCCATATGCTCTGTTCAATGGCTATTCAGGCCCAGAAGTTTATGAATGTTTTCTACTGGAGTTTTAGATGCCTGCTAACCATGGTCTACTCTCAGGCTAAAGGCCCTAACTGTTGGAAACTCATTTGACACTGTTCCATTCTTTCGTATCAAAATTCCCTTTGTAGTATGACTGCTATTTGTTTTCACTGTACCAGAGATTATTGTCCAAAGTTTATGGTTTTTATTTGTGGGATGACCAACCTGTTAGGTGCTTACTTGGCCATCCCAGAGGGAGAACTTCTATTGTAGAATTATTTTCTTTCTTTGGAATCATGTGCTATTCTTCGTTATGTATGTCTGGTAATTATGATTATATATTTGTAAGCCTTTACTTTGTGTTTAAGCTATACTCTAGACACCAAGCTCCCAGCAGAGTATAATATATATAATATTTTTCTCTCTATTCAACATATATAGGAAAGAAATAAAAACTGTAATTATAAACCATGGAAAATGATATGTTCTACAGAAAGAATATATGATGTTTAGATAGAAAATAGTGGGGCGTGTGTGGGTGGCTCAGTCGGTTCAGCATCTGACTTTCGATTTTAGCTCAGGTCATGATCTCAGGGTTCTCAGGTCTCCCTGTGCTGCTCCCAGCAGGGAGTCTGCTTGGGACTCTCTCTCTCCCCCTCCATCTGCCACTCCACCCGCTCACACACTCTCTCTCTCAAATAAATAAATAAATAAATAAATAAATAAAATCTTTTAAAAAAAGAAGAAGAAAATAAAGAATATTGAAAGCGTGGCAACTCCTGAGTCTAGAATTTGGTTGAGTATGCTTATATGGGACCTTTCCACTAATAAATCTAGTAAGCAATAATGGAAACTATAGCCAGGATGTTAAACTCATGAGCTAATATTTTGGCTGCCCAGAGAACTAAGGGCTGGAAATGGAACTTGATAGTAAAGTAGTGTTAATGCCCAAAGGATGACAAGCAATGTGGTTATGGGCTCATGTGAGGTGCTGAGCTAGAAGAGAAACTTGGGCCTTACACTTTATGTTGGGACTCTACTAAATCAGCCCTTTCTGCAGAAAGGAGACTGGAAATTCTATCTATTGACTCAAGGAAGTAGCAAGAAAACTTGTCTGATTATGGTTCTGTGTATGGAAAAAAGATTTCCCATGAAAAATTCAGACACAGAACCAAAGCTCTGGTTTCAAGTAGAAAGCAAATTTGCACTCTGTCATATGCTTAATCTGAAGAAGTAAATACAAAGCTTCTCTATAGGATATTTCTATAGCTAACAGTGCCCAGCACTCCCAATGTAGGGCTCAAACAAGATGCAACTTGTTAATAAACTCACAATCCAAACACTGGAATCAAAGCTTTGAAACAACTTAAAACATGAGTGAGTCAGCTTATACCAAAAATGAGATTCCCATCTAAAGTCATTTAGATAATAGACTATATAGAAATGAATTATAAAATATGTACATAATTATTTAAAAAGTAAAAGAAAGCTAAAAATCATAATGACAGAATAGACTACCACAAACATGGATATTTGGAAAGAAATAGAAATTCTAGAAATTAAGATAGTTATTAAAATTTTAAAAATTCAATGGAAATATAAAGAACAGCTTAGATACAACTTAATAAAGGAACTGGGAAAATTACCCCAAATTCCCAGAGACATAAATCGAAAATACAATATATGATAAGACAAAATTATCTTCCACAGTTGCAGCAGAAAAGAATTAAAGAAAAAATATGGAAAACACAATATTTAAAGATAATATCTCTGAAAATGTTCCAAAATTGGTGAAAATAATGTCTACCTCAGCAGAAGTGCAGTTAGAGACTTTAGTGAATGAAGGAAATCTATCCTAATTGAAACTGGAGAAAGACCTTCCCAGGCAAAAAGAACAGCAAATGCAGATGGGTTGAAGTGAGAGAGTTTAATATTGTCATGGAATAGTCCAAAGTCTAGTTCGGCTGAAACTTAATGAGTGATATGAGAATTGCATTAGATGGAAAAATAAGCAGGGGACAAATCAAACAGATGCCCTGCAGATTTTGTTAAGGGGATTGGATTTAATATTAAGTATAATGGGAATCTATTGAAGAATTTTTAGCAGGGACTGCCTCATCTTGAAAAATCTGTATCTTCCAGGGTCTAAATCAACCCTGCTCAAGACCAAACTTGTTTGAAGTTTATATATGATGTTTAAAATGTACATGAATTGGGCGCCTGGGTGGCTCAGTTGGTTAAGCGACTGCCTTCGGCTCAGGTCATGATCCTGGAGTCCCTGGATCGAGTCCCGCAATGGGCTCCCTGCTCGGCAGGGAGTCTGCTTCTCCCTCTGACCCTCCCCCCTCTCATGTGCTCTCTCTCATTCTCTCTCTCTGAAATAAATAAACAAAATCTTTAAAATGCACATGAATCTACCCGCTAATCCACAGCATGTTTCTGTAGGCTCAAGTTAGAAATAACTATGTGAAGGGGCACCTGGGTGGCTCAGTTGGTTAAGCTTCTGCTCAGGTCATGATCCTGAGGTCCTTGATCCAGCCCCAAGTCAGGCTCCCTGCCCAGCGGGGAGCCTGCTTCTCCCTTTTTCCCCCACCCCCCACTTATGCTTGTTCTCTCTTTCTTTCAAGTAAATAAATAAAATCTTAAATATAAAAAAGATATAACTATGTGAAGTGGGATAATGCTAGCAGAGAACAGAGAAATGTTAACTTGTTAATAAAAGTTATTGTAAAATATTTAGCTACAGAGAAGTTAAAAATTTAATTCAGTTAAAACCGAATCTTAAAATCTTTAAATATCAGTAAATCGCTTTGCTTTATGAAGCCTTTCTCTCCTACTCCATCCCATAGAAATTTCTATTTTCCCGAAATTCCAAAATCTGCATACATGCACCAAAACTTGCACCTATAACAATGTATTAGCTGCCATTGTTACAGGAGATAGTTTTAGCTCTTTACCGCTACTGAAGATTCCTTGGAGATAAATATCATGTTGTCACACTATGTCTTTAAGCACCCAATCTATGCACAAGAAATTAGCATTATTTAATTCATCTAAATTTAATAACCAACACATAGCAGACTGTTTTGTCAAATTTTGTAAACAAATACCTTATTCTGATGAATATAATCATCATATCCCATTTCTCAGGGATTCTGATTTACTTATCTAGGAAGGTTACCCACAATTCCCTTAAAAATCCTTTCCACTAGCAAAAATATTTTATCAAGTTTTTTTCCTTTTGTATTTTATATTTATAAAAATAGTTTTCCTCATTAAAATTTATTATGTGTATCAAATGATAAGTCAGACACAGTGAAGAATCTGACTTTTACTCTACTTGTAAGCTAACAAGTTAGCGTGGTTTAAAACACACACACACACACACACAAGAGAAGAAATAAGAAGACATAAGATCCATGGATCAGAGGCAAAGAACATAAATTTGTTACTCATAGTAAAAGCAGGACCTAGAACAGTATTTTAACGCTGATTACTCAAACCTCTACCTTTACAGGATGACACAATGTGGAGCATATATTACCTGCACATACAGAGGCCTCGATCATAGGAGAGAAATTTAGAAATTAGGAAACTCTGAACTAATTAGGTCTGTTGGTGACCTGACTGTCCTACCTTCCAGAGAGAGAGTGGCCTTATTCTTATACTGGAATGTAAACAAATGTCTCTAGTGAGGAGAGGAAGGATTTTTTATTTTTATTACCTTGAAATGTCTCTGGAGAGACAGAGGTTTTTAAGTTTACTATCATGAACTATTTTCTTATAGAAATATTCTTAACTTTGCTATAAATGCCTTTGCTAAGAATCAGCAATATGCAGAAAAATCAGTTATTCATGGAGAATTGTTCTCTAGCCATAATTATCTTGTCTTTGTAACTAGTGCCACCACTTGGCCTCTACCATCCTGGTATTCCATTATCCTTGTGCATTTAGGGACCCCAGTTTGATGGCAGCATTCCCCACTGCAATTTCTGACCTGCATAGAAAAATGACCATAAAACTCTTCAGGGATGCTGGGGGTCCTCTCACAAGTGTATTATCATATTTATCATGAAAAGTATGTCCTATGGACCCTTCTAACATGACTGAGCATGTCTTAACCTGATAAATACAGTCTAACATTATAATCTCTCTAAAGCTTTGGACATCATCTTCTATAGTATATTAAGACAATTCCAAAACTTTATCTTCATATAGGATAAGCACATTAGGATCCATGTTTCAGACAATCAAAACAATTGTTAGAGTCCTTTCTAATATCTTCAAACACTGAATCCAGAATCTCTGCTTAGTGGGACTGTATCAATACATTTGGCCTGACTTAACTTAATGTTCTTTCCACCATTACCCCACATCTTTAAAATCCATTCCTATATATATTCCCCAGATATCTGTAAGTATATATTAAAAATAATCATGCAGTTCCTTTCACAGGTCACACTTTGTACCTTACCCTTTGGGACCTTCTAATGACTGAGTCTAGTTAGAGGCACAGTCTAGACTAGTCCAGTCTAGTTATAGATCTAAGAACAAGGAGAGATGGCAGAACCATTCATCTTCTTGGAACTTTTCCTTGTCTTCAAATGAGCTGAACCTGCCACTTCCTATTCATGCTTTTGGGACCATTATACAGGTGTGGCAAATCAGAGTTTAGTAACCCTACACTATAGTAACTGATACAGGGAAGGGAAGAAGGTTTGTTTACTCAGTAAATATTTGTGACAAAATTAGACCAGAGTTTTTCCAGGGACATTGTCTCATTGCAATG
The DNA here is from genome assembly GCF_054177405.1 of Leptonychotes weddellii. NCBI lineage: Eukaryota > Metazoa > Chordata > Mammalia > Carnivora > Phocidae > Leptonychotes > Leptonychotes weddellii. The sequence goes on from NC_138370.1 coordinate 106,811,391, forward strand.
GAATGCCCCATTCACACTGGCACTGATAAGTTATTAGGATGTGAGTCTGTTTCTGCCAGCAGACTTTTCATCAACCATATGGGTGGAATATTTGAGCATGAAAGAAACATGGCTTTGACATCATCAATTTCATGAACCCAGTAGTGCCCAAAGCCATAGGCTATAGATTTCCCGGTTATACAAGCCAGCCAATTTTTTGTTATGTTTAAATTTGGATTCCATTACTTGTATCTAAAAGATTTTTCAATAATATATTGGGTATATTTGAAGACTTCTGGAACTTAAAACAACAGAGAGACTATAATAAGACTGTGTCTTTGCTGAAAACTATGGGACAAGGATTTTTTAAAAAGATTTTATTTATTTATTTGACAGAGAAAGAGCACAAACAGGGGGAGCAGCAAAGGGAGAAGCAGGCTCCCCACTGAGCAGGGAGCCCAAATTGGGTCTCGATGCAGGGCTTGATGCGGGGCTCGATGCAGGGCTCGATCCCAGGACCCTGGGATCATGACCTGAGCTGAAGGCAGATGCTTAACCAACTGAGCCACTCAGCCGCCTCTATGGGACAAGGATTTTATGTGATTTGGGAGAATAGTGTTGGATAAAAGTTTGAGAAAACATCTTCATATTGTAGCATATAAACGCGTTTGTAAAACTGTGTTTTATTCTGTCAGACTTATGTCTGGTAAATTGTTTACAGTCAATAAAATGTCTTCATATTCTACAAGAACACACTGAGGTGACTTACCCAAGGTTACAGAGTGGCAGGACCTGTTCTATGCCTTGATGAATAAATCACATTAACTCTCAGAAAAGAACACAGACTCAACCAGTTTCAATGTATAGTTCAATCTATCCAGAGAACTATCCACTGAAGCTTCAAATTAGTCTTTTTTCGCTCACCTTAAAAAATACTTATCAAATAACATTTTTAAGTGAATATTGTACTAGGATAATACACACACACACACACAAACACACATGAACATTTATTTAAAAACCTTTAAAAAGAAGTCATCTCAAAATTGCTAACTAGTAAAAATAGGTAAAATATTTTAAGTTTGTACTAAAATCAGATCCTTTCACTCATTTTATTTATGATAGCTTATTCACTAGTATTATTCAACAGAAGCAGCATATTTGGAATTTTAAATACTGGCATTGTAAATAATAAGATTTGTTTCTAAAAGGAAGCCAAAAGGATTTATATTTTGTAAAAGTATTTCTTTAATTCTGCAGAACTCTTCTTTTGCATGTCAAAATAGCTGTAACTCAGAGGTAAAGTGATAAACAAATATTGATAAAGCATTTATTAATTTATTAATAAAACTGTGGCAATTCCAGAAGGCACGCTTTTGTAAGCACTCTAAGACATGGACAGTTTCCAAGAAGTGTCCTGAAGTCTAATAATTATCATCCCAGATGCCTGATTGTGCCTGCATGGGACGAGCTGAAGGTGCTGTCACATCCGACAGAGTTGCCAATCTTAAACCAACTATGACTACTCTCTATACACTTCTCTCTCTGGGGCACTAAAAAACTCTTAATTAGCTTTTGTTTCCAAGCAGGGCTTCATTTTTCATGATGTTATTTCATTTTGCTGGGATTATTAGATTCAAATTGACCTTGACATTTCATCTATTACAATAAATGCATATATTTATACAACATTTAAATTCAAGTTGTTAGCCTAAGATAAAATCAGAGGCTCATTAAAAACATAAATGTCCCTTTCATACTGAAACAGGAATTTGTTCTATACAATTCAGAATCATGTGGAGATATGATAAATTTATCAAAAAAAGCAAACTTATTGTTATGGAGACTTTTGATGACTTAAAAATATAAAAATTACATACATATAAAAGATAGATACGATATGAAGAAACTTATCAATGGTATAATCTTGCATAAATATATACTTCCATGATGGCAAAAAATAAAAATACCCAAATTAAGAATACGTTCTATTTACTCTAGAAAGAGTTTAGATAAATTGCCATATGATGTATTATTCCAAAGTGCTTTGAGTTCCCAAGGGGGGAAATATTATACCAGTACAAAATATTCAGGTATTGTTGAGAGCCTGGTATTTTTGAATAATTTAACCTACATGTATTTTTATTTTACAGTGTCAGTTTCAACTCACTTGAAATTTGTCACACAATAAATTTTGATTTGGGTATGTAGCTTCACTTAGAGTTCAGCATCAGTTAAAATATGCAACTGCTTAGGAAAGTAAAGAACCAATTGTCATTTACCTTTACAGATATTAATAGTGTGTTTAACAAGTAACAATATGTGTCCTCCTTTTAGCAGAAATGCTGCTTACTAATGACATCTCATTGCTTCACACAGCATGGGCTCTCATTCTATTTGGGCATAATGACTGAGCTAACATCAGTTTTTAAGAATGTATGTTATCATTATTCATTACACTACTGCACTGAAGCTTCTCTGGGAGGCAATAAAGAACAAAATGTATATTTTAAAGACCCTCATTTCCCCCCTAAATGCTTGAATTAAGCTACAGTCTGTGGTGTTCAGAGAATTGAGTTATGTCCTAAAGCAATGCTTCTCTTGGAGTACATCACGCCTGGAGATTGCGCTCTGATTAGCCTCTGAGTTTTCTAATACAGTCTATTGATTTTCTGCTACTGTAGCTGCCATTGGATTTTGTGTGCTGGCACAGGGGTTCTATCTTTTGCATGAGAGAATGATGAACGGTTGTCTGCGAGGCTCCAAGCACATACTTATTTCCTCTTCAATAAGGACAACCGTCAATATCATTTAAGCGGAGAAATATGATGAGGAACCCAGCATGCTTATGGAAAGATTTGGGTTTTCTTCATATTCATTGTTGATTCTATCTACTAAACTATACACCTTCTACAAAACGTTGACAGTCTTTTTTTGGTATTATTAAATTCCCTCACTCTTACGGTGGGAAAAGAATAAACCTTGTTTTAAAGGTAAAAATACAACTTTTGTGAAAGTATATTATGAAAGCAATTTCATTTTACTTACAATTGGCAACAACCTTGATTTTAAATGCAAACAGACTTGGACGAAGAAATAAACCAATACTCTGAATCCAGTTTTTTAAAAATTCTCATTTTAAATGAATGCACAAAATTAGAAGCATCTGGAACTTTCTCAATATACACTTAAAAAGCATCACTTCAACATCAACTGACACTGATTTTTTTTTGTTTTGTTTTCCAGTAAGGATACCAGATTGTCTTATATCAAATTCACTACAAGCAGAATTTGAGAAACAGATTCTTGTGTCAGTCATGTTTTGGAAAAGCACTCTTGATGCCACCTGTAGCAAGTGAGGGAAGCAGACCAGGTTAGGGAAAAGCTAGGTGCAGATGACAGTGCAGGTGAGGTCTGGCCTCAAGTTCACTTCACAGGGAGTCCTGGAGTGGGAATGGTATTACTCAGTTGTTACACCTTGAAGCAAGGTCTCAGCCAATTTTTGACCCTTATGAGTACGTCATTGGTCACTGGCTGCCTGGGAGGTAGAAGGGGAGCATAATTTCCTATTTCAGTGCCAGGCAGTTCCCATTAGCGGAGGCCAAAATTCAGGGGAAGCGGCAGCTGTGAGCTACCAGCCGCCAGCACTCAGGGCGGCAGAGATCGGGTGCGTCATCTCCCAAAGGGGATCCAAGCAGGGCATCAGCAGCGCCCGCCACACGGGTCAATTCAGATTCACCATTCCAGTCTGACTACCTCCCACACAGACTTGCAAAGATGAAACAGAGCACCCATTCCAGTTAAAACGGGGGTCTGTGGAACGGATGTACGGTTGGCTTACCAAAGTGAGGGCTGATTCGAATTACGGTTTAGCATGTAAATTGACCAGCGAAAAAGAAAGATAGAAAAACATTTGTTTTACAATTTATGGATAAAAATCAAAAGGCTTTCTGCACTAATTGAATCAACATTTTTACACCTGTTTCAACTATTTTGTTTTGTAATTTGAATACTCAGTGGACTGAAAATATTAAATGTGATCATTGTGTTCCTGTTATTATTTTTTGCTCTTCCAAAGAACTCTCATAAAATACATTGCAACACTGTTCAATTTTTATACAGGAAAAGAAAATGCAAAATGATCTACTTTTTCATTTTTTCAATTTCATTCAGGAGATGAAAAAAACTTAAAAAATAGCCTAATGGCTCAAAAAAGGTATAAAGTATGACAGTAACTGAAATTTAATTATACTTAAAAGAATCTACCAAATTATTTATGGAACAATGAGTTTCATAGCTTCTGAAAGTTAGTACTATCATTCTAAAATATCACAGTCCTTAAATGGTACATGAATCTGGATTTACCCACATATAAAATCCTCAGAATAAAATTGAATCAATTCTAAGGAAAAGCTAGAGAACTCCTTTTTAAGTAATCCGGAGATAATGTTTCAAATACATATATATTAAGAAGTATTATTTGCTTCAGGGAGAGGTTTTTTTGTTTCTTTGTTTTGTTTTGTTTTCTTAAAACTTAACCCCATGTCATTTTTTTTTAATATGAGTTTTTAACTCAAAATATTGAGGGTTTTTTTTTTTATTTTCTTCTTTTCTTTCTACCTATAAAATATTTGGTATTTTCTTTGTTCAACTTCTCAAATTACTAGAATAGGGTTTTTGCATATAGTATTTGAAAGTGTTAGTGGTGTCAAATACTCTGACCTGATGATACCAGAATATGAAATTACTGGCTATTGTAAATGATAGATTCTGGAGTGATTTCAAATCACAACAGGCTAGTGAATGAGCTTGTGCTTTTAGATCTTTCTCCAAGCAGACGACTCAAATGTATATATTAATATCAATCCAGTTTTGCCTTGGCAACTTGGTATTTATTCTACCCAGGAATCTCTAATATTGATTACAAGTCATATGAAGTTAGACTGATATGCTTCTTTCCAAAAATTCCAAAAAATTAGGCCAGAACTTCAAGGTTAATGGAGCAAGCTCATTATAATACACCTCTTTTGGGCATTCATTTCACTTTAGTTAAGTAATTGAAGAAATTAGATGGGTGGAAGTACACAGTGTGATGCATGTGTGCACATCCTTGGGCTCAGTCAATGTGAAATTACAAGAGCAGGTTAGAAGGAAAAGTTCTGGGAGAATCATATGAGCTTAACTATGCTATAGTCTTTACAACCTTTCAGCCACCAAGAAAGCATTTATCCATCATTGAAACTTTGACTTCAGTTCCTAATAGAAATGGAAATAGCAACAGATGCTGATGGACTGTTTTTGTTTGTTTGTTTTTATTTGAGAGAGAGAGAGGTGGAGGGAGAGGCAGAGGGAGAGACCGAGAGAGAGGGAGAGAAAGAGAGAGAATCTTAAGCAGCCTCCATGCCCAGCACTGAGCTAGATGTGAGATGTGGGACTCAATCTTACAACCCTGAGATCATGACCAGAGCCAAAATGAAGAATCAGTCGCTTAACCTACTGAGCACCCAGGCACCCCACATGCTGTTGGAAAGTTAAGTCTAACAAACTTTTATGTGGTAGGTTATCAAATAGTCAAATTCAGTCCTATTCAGTTACTAGAACCATATCAGCATAATAGCATAAGGTATTTTGTGAATTCTTAATGAATCAATGCAAACTTCATAGAAAGGTAATATTCATCCATTGCTAATTAAGATCAACTGTCCTGTTGTAACTTGGGAAAAATTTAGTAATATTAACTAATTGAGTTAAAATATATATGCATTCTTTGATGTGCTGCAGAGCATAGACTGGGGCCACTTGTAAACTTGATCAAGTTACCTAAACTTGATATGCCTTAGCGACCTCATATTTAATATAAAAATAATAATAGTACACTCCACTTGGAGATAATCCATGTAAAATGCTTGGAAGAGTACCTTGGACATATGGGTATTAACTATTAATATTCAGCAACTCCATTTTTATTAATAATCCGAAGAAAATGATAAAGGATGTACACAAACATTTTGCTGCAAATATGTTTAGTGTAACATTATTTGATATAGAGGAAAAATATTAATAATTATCACATCATAAGATTGGGGTTTGAATGATTAAGCTAAATCCTTAAGATGGAACTTCATATAGCCATGTAAAATGGCATAATAGAAATGCACTTATTTATATGAAATATACTGGTTTTACATCACTGAGATCAGTTAGGCTAATGACAGTATATGAACTATTATTTTAATTCTATTAAATTTTAAAATAAATTCATACAGATACCCTAAACAATTCTGATGGTGCAAATATAATGTTAAGACTGGATATCACAGGGGGTGCCTGGGTGGCTCAGTGGGTTAAGCATCTGCCTTCAGCTCATGCTTCGGCTCAGGTCATGATCCCAGGGTCCTAGGATCAAGCCCCATGTTGGGCTCCCTGCTCAGTGGGAAGTCTGCTTCTCCCTCTCCCTTTGCCCCTTCCCCCCACCCTCCGCTCATGCGCGCTAGCTCTCCCTCTTTCTCTCCCTTTCTCTCTCTCAAATAAAAAAAAAAATAAAATCTTTAAAAAAAAGATTGGATATCTCAGAATGTAGCTGTATGGATAATTTTATCCTTTTCATTTTATCGTATTGCTCTTTGGATGTTTTCGAAGAAACAGATTTTTTTTTTTTTTTGAGAAAAGACTTAATTAGTTGAAAAGCTTAAGAACTCCCACAAATTGTATAGAACACCAATTTCTACCCTGCTAAGTGATCTTGTAAAGTTAGACTTTTAAATAGGACCTTTTTTAATATAAATGAGGTACACCAGCAAAATTTGTGCTACTTCTGTATGAGAGAAATGCTTTTCACAGAAAGTCTTCAGTTTTTAAATATAATAAATGTAAACTTTATAGGAGATATTGTGCACATTATTAGCCTAAGATGATAATGAAAAATTATTGACTGACTACACATCTTGAAGCAATAAAAATACCCCTCAACACATTACATTCAGCAATCTAGAAAAACACAAACCTGATAAAGCCTTTAGCTGAGACTAATAAAAACAGCCCCTATTATGTAGCCTAGAGTGCTCAATAAGATGCCCCCCCCTTTTTTTTTCTGGCAGAATGAGCAATGATTTTCAAGAATATGTGAACTACTTTTTTTTAAACTTATAGACATACATCTTTGATGATTAACGGCTGAATTTTTCATATGCTCTTTTCAAAACTGTAAGAGAATATTGTTTTACAAGAAATAGTTTTATTGCCTATGGAAAAAATCTGTGATGTGTCTAGTACTAAGAATCTAAGCATACTTACATAACATTGCTAGAATATACTGAAAAGGCAATTAATACTTCATGTAGTCAAAAGTGTACTTGACATTAGTTGTTTATAGGGGAGAAAATTGTAGCTTGCCTGAAAGATAATGACAGAGAATGTTATTAAAAGAAATGATTTTACTTTGAAACACAAAAGGAAGAAATCCATCTATGGGAACTGTAATAAAACTTCCCAGCATGCCCCTCAGAAAGTACAAGTTGACATGCTCTGAAGCAAGAGTTATAATAATTTCAGCTTCATTTGTTATTTCATTTATTCATTCATCTCTTCATTCATTCATTTACTTATCTGTAGCAAAGTCTTGCCAGTTTAAAAAAAAAAACAACAAACAAGAACAACTCAACTATAGGATCAAAACTTACAACATGTCACTCAGAATCGCTACCTAATCTTCAGAGTATAGATCTTGGCAGCAGATAAAGAACCTATGCTTTAGTTTCCTTAGAAATGAATTAAAACTAAGCCAATAAAAGGGGTGGGGTGGTGAAACCAAAAGTCAATGTCTTCTGATCAATTTAAAGAAAATTTTCATTTTGCTAAAGATGTAAATATCAGGTAATTTCTTGAAGTTTAAAACTTTTCCTAATCTTAGTTTCTTCCTTCCACGCCTACCCTGAATTCTGAGTGTGACTGGCTAGCTGACAAATGTACACAGTACTTTTAGTTGCCAAATACCTGCAAGCACATGTCAGGCATGATTATCAACAACCTATGCTCCACGCCAGTTTATCCCACAGGGGCCCTGGGATTCTGTCCATGTGGTCCGTCTGCAGTGCCAAGAAACCATGTGTAGCCCACAAATAGAAGCTGAGCCCTCCTCAGATCTACTTACACATTTCAGTACATGACTTTGTTTGTTGTTTGTTGATATACCTTGTATTTCAGAAAGAGGTTTATATTTATCTAAGGAAAAAATAGAAAGATAAAGATGCTGGGTCTGATTATATATCATTCTGGGACTAATTCCCAGAAACAATATACTGAAACTGAAAATCTGTTCCCAAAACAATAATTCCCAAGCAGCCAAATGGGCAAAAATTGGCTTGTTATTCATTCACATGTTAAAAAACAGATCATACTCATCCTTATTATCTTTTAATAATTATCATCTAATATTTAATTGCTGACACATTGCCTTCTTACCCAACCATAAACCAGGAAGTACAAAAATCTGGAAAGCCCTCCTGCGGATTAAGTGCTTCTTTTAATGAATAAATAATTCATGAACTACTACTACCTTCTTCATAAAATTTTTAAAAATTGGATATATTGAATATTTTCCGATCACCACATACTCTTAGCTTTCAAGACTCCTATTTCACTCCTATTTTGCTAAATTTGCAAATTATGTAAATACAATGGGTCTCACTTTATGGATATACATTTGTAACCGTTAAACCTCTCAGTTACCAACATATTTGTAAGTCCTCACTTAAAATTTCTATTTTAATTTGCAAAGTCTGGAATCAAGGAGGTTGAAATGGAAATAATTGAGTTGATTACTTCAGAAATGTTTACAGCAGATATTTACTCATTTACTCAAGCATCAAGAAATCTAATAAAGAATTGCTAAGCTTAAAAGTATCAGAGAAAGTAGAGCAAATCAAAGCAAAAGTAATCAACCAATCTGCAATCTATCTCACCTTATTATTATTGCTTGTTTATTCTCTCTGTCAATTTAAATTTCTCTGCATTCATGTGACTGAACTTGAGTTATTTACTTAACTTCTATTAGCTTCCAATTGTTCATTTCTTGAGTGGATTACATAATAAGAGTTGTTGGAAGACTAAATTAGGCAGGGCAAGTGAAGTAGCAAGCACACTGTAGACTTTAATAAATGCTGGTCAATATCTTTTATTTCTCTTCTTCATCTCAACCCTTACCCAACCCCCCACCCCCTTGCTGGAGCATGCAGCTCTAGATGCAATGTTGTGATGAGTGTGGGTTTTGTAAGTCTAGGTTTGTTTACTCTTCTGTAGATTCATTCTTCTTACTACTATTCAGTCAATGAGGCTACTAATTAATATACAGCCAAACAATAAAGAACTCTAGTTTTAAAGTAGCTGCTTATTAATTGATAAAATTGAAAGTCACTCTTCTATGAAATTCAGTATTCTGTTTTTTGTTTTGTTTTTTCCCTTGGTATCCCACTTACCTTGTGACCAACTGCAAATAATCTGAATATAAACAACTTCAAATGCTTCTCTCTCAATGGCTTGAAAGTTTCTAGCACCTGTGGGAAATGATACATTGAACAGATAATAAAGTTTTTATTATTTATCTTAGTGATGTGAAAGGTGCCTGTAAAGGAAACTGAGTCATCAAAGTTGTTGTATAACTGTAAAGGACAACTCATATTCCAAAGGCTAGGACTATTCGTTTTTTTCTTAAACAAAAGTCTAGATACTATATGTTGCCTAATTGAACATTTAACATTTAATAAAAAAAAAAAAAAAAACTCATCAGTTGCTTCTAAAAAAATTAAAAAAGTAAAAAAAGATTGCTGTACAAAACAATAAATAAATAAATAAAAATAAATTATGTTCTTTGAGTGGTAATGATGTGTGAACATAGGTTCATCAGTTGTAACTAATGTATCACTGGTGGCAGAAGTTGATAATTGGGCAGTTTATGCAAGTGTTTATGAAATATCTCTAACTTTCTCTCAGTTTTGCTGTGAACCAAAAATGGCTGTAAAAAAAAAAAAAGTCTTAAAAAAAAGTCTGGATCTAATTAAGGCCATACATACAAGGCAATTAAAAGAAAAAATCAATAATAATATAATTTCAACCCTCTCTCAATATCACATTTTCTCCTAAGATAAGTGGAATGGGGACATAGGAATGGGCTCCTAACTACAGCTGTGTGACTCTGGAGAATTTACTGAAACTTGTTGACTTTAGTTTCTGAGTCAACAGTTTGGGGTAAGAACAACCCATGCTTGATTTTATCGTTATTAATTAAAATAATACCTAAGTACTTGGAAGATTATCAGTATGCAATAAATGTTAAATGTCAGTAAGGGAAAAATATAGAAATAACATGAAGAAAATAATCTAGTATCATGAAATTAAAGAAAATAATGTAGATATATAATTATTCCAACTTAAAAGTGCTTCAGGAAATGGCCTGCCAAAATTTCCATCTGTTTGTGTTTTTTTTAAATATTGAATTAATAGCCCAAAATTTTAAGAAACAATTTTGATTGAATGTAGGCTGTGTTTGAAGCACATATAATATTGCTTGATTTTTCGTGAAGAATGTAAAAAATTTACCTGTTGAGATTCTAACAAAATTGTTACACTCTTGAGCATGGGATATACCCGTCTTAATCTGAGTGTAGAAGTTTAAGATGTTAATGATTATATAGATATTTGACAATTTCAAGATACATTAAAAATTAACTTGCTCAATTATTATGGATCATTTTGGGATTATTCCAAATAGCCCTACATTTATAATGTCATGTCAAGTATTGGAACCTAAAAGTAAAAGGGCAATATCTACAGGAATGACTAATCACTTAATAATGTACCAAAAAATCTTAGTCTAATCCTCACCCATTGCTTGTAAGGTGAATATATGTTGCCTTATGAAAAATAAAAATAGAAATAGTAATTGGAAAGCTAGTTACTGAACAAAACTGTTAAAACTCTGATCACATGTTGAAAAAGAAAAGTCCATCTTTCACACTCCTAGATGTTAATTTTATCTTCTTTGTTTTAAATTTGATATTGAACAAGGCAAAAGAGGAAAAACTAAAAAACAAATTTTAAGTGACATTCAACAGACTTCATATTAACCTTCCTAAAATCATGAAAAGTCACTTTTTATCATTTTATTGGACTAGAGAGTGTTTATTTTGTCATATAACTGCATCATAAAGTTGCTAAAGGAACAAATATATACCAATGATTATTTCTACAACTCATTTTGGATTTTTGGAGCATTGTGATTATTGAAATGTTTTCACATGTGTCTATTTCCCCTCTCAAACGACAGTGAAACTATAAGCTCATTTAAGCCAGAAATAATAAGTAATACTATTTATATACTACCCACTCTCAACCACATCCCGGTTTCTGGCTTGCTACTAAATCGTCATTGAGCTGTTTTTCCTATTTGAACCGCCAGATGTTACATCACTTAACTGTACTAGTTACTTAGCTATTCAGCTATGTAGAAATGGGATTTGACCGAGACTACATTAAACAAATGACAAGAGAGGAATTCAGTACCCTTGGAGGCCCCATTCCTCCACTTTTGGTACTGAGCAAGAAGGCAAGAAGCCCTTCCTTAGGTCTAGGGCAGCTCACTGAAGAACTGGCTGATAATAGATACTGAGTTCTGGGAGTGCAGCCTTTTTATCAAGAGCTTTTTTTTTTTTTTTTTTCCTCACCAAGAAAGGTCTTACTCCACCTTAGTTGTGATGTTCTCTGTCTGCTGGTTTTCTGTTTTGTCTGTCTGTTTTGTCTCGTTTTGTTTTGTTTTGTTTTAATAGGAAGTGCCCTCACCTGGAGATTTTTCTGTGATACACCCCGTCCAGCCATAGCTGGTCTCAGAGCTTATGGATATTGCGCTCTGATAGTTCTCTGCCTGTAAGTTTTCCCTCAGGAAACCCTATTTTACATTTGCACTACATCAAGTAGTAAGTAGCACTAGGTGCACCTGCGTCTTGTTTGCATGACAAGGGATGTAGTGGTCTATTACTTTAAGTTTAATATGAGAGAACATCTCACATTTCTTAAATGGTAAAAGCAAAAGGGACAAAGTCTTAAATACATTACACCTGCGTATAATCTGTTTTTTAGAGACTTTTGGGATAGGGAGGGATGGTAAGATGGAGTAAAGGACACCTTGATGAATTTCTTCAAAACATGGCAATGTCTTTTTATTGAGAATATACTAAGAGCTTTTTTGGAATCAGCAGGACTGATGTCTTAAAAGTAGGAGAGTAACAGTGAACATAGGAATAGGAGTAAAACCCAATAATTCAGACAGAATGTTAATAAGCTAGCAGAAGTCCTTCAAGATTTTACTTTACATTTTTATATATTTTGTAGAGCATGCTATCAGCACACTTCTGTAAACTTCCCACTAAATACATAATAAACATGTTTATCCTTTCCTCATAAACATCATTTTTAAAGTACACATTGTTTCATCACATAGAGAATACTTAGCATAAAAAAAAAGTTTTAGTATAGTCTATCACAGTCACTAATTATTGGCATTTTAAGCTATAGGATAATTGGCAAAAATCTCATTTTATTTCCTATTCCTCATATCATTTATTTAAGTGAACCATATTTAAGGGGGAAATAGGTTGGCTTGAGAGATGGTTGTAACTATATCTGTAATGAGTATTTACATAGGAAAACAGATTAATTTAGCTTTCCAACAAAGGGAAATATTTCTTTTTGATGGCTGGAGTTTGTCTCTTGAGACCAAAGACCACTGCATTACTGCAGTCTAAACATCTATGGATCTCTGACAAGGAAATAGACAGTCTCACTTAATGTTACAGATCTCTTGTGATTTTCAAAACTACAACTCTCATATAAAAATTGAATAAATCTACCCATCATTTTAGGTTACATTACAGACTGATTCGAGTTTGTAACTTGAAAGAATATATTAGGTGTTTGATGGGTCTCTTTCAAAGACAGTGATGGAATCCAAATTCCCTCATAGGACATCAAAGACCTTCAAGATATGGTCCCATGGTCAATCTTATTCATGTTTTTCAGGAGAATTACATTAGATTATATTCAATAGTCTCTGTTTTTCATTACTACTGTGCTTTTTCTTGGGCTTTTCTTTCTTTCTGGAATGCCCTGTTTCTCTTTCCCATCTATTCCTTTCTCTGTCCAAATATTGGCTGCCTGCCAACCATGACCCAGTTAAAACCTGTTTTTTTCCCTAAAGCTTCCACTGACCTCTTCTGACCCATCACTACACTTTACATTCCTGAATTCCTCATATTCTACCTTCTCTGAGAGATATTAAGACTTATGTTAATTCCCTTTACTTGATTGGGAATATTTTGATGGCATATATCATGTCTCTCACAACATCAACCTCACCACCTCATATGTAGTGCTGCTCAATCATTGTTGCTTTACTTGAATATGTGTAATCATTAGAAAAAATTAGAATTGGAAAAAATTGAGTGATTGCTATGGTTACAAAACTTTAAATGAAATATAAGTGATAAATTGGGTGATTATATTCAAAACATGGAACTGACTTTACTACTTTTATTTTGGTAAGGATTTTATTAAGAGAAATAGAATCTTGAAAAACTGTATGAATCATTCTTGACTTATTAAAAACAATTACATTGGGGCACCTGGGTGGCTCAGTCGGTTAAGCATTGGACCCTTGGTTTCAGCTCAGATCATGATCTTAGAGTCCTGAAATCAAGCCCTGTGTTAGGCTCCATGCTCAGGAGGAGTCTGCTTGAGATTCTCTCCCTCTTCCTCTCCCTCTGTCCCTCCCCTTGCTCACACACATGTGCTCTCTCTCTCTCTCTCAAATTAATAAAAAAACTTTTAAAAAATGACATTTTTCTATGGATCATTAGAATATCACAAATAAATAAAATCCAAAAATTATCCCCAAGTCCTAATCTCTCCTTCTAGAACTTCCTTGGATTTGTAAATTTTTACTCTTTCTTAGGCTTATGTAACAAAAACAAACAAACACAAAAAAATCAACAACAAAAATCCAAGTAAATACAGTCATTTCCATGAGAGTGGCAATTTCAGAGCCAATAAATTTCAATTGGGTTTTAGTCATTTACTGTGGTAGTTAGGTGTAAAAGACAGAGCAGGACAGGTCTGGTCTTACCCCATCCATTTATTCTATAATCCTGGCTCAACTTTGGTTTGTTCATCAATAAAATGTGAGGAAAAGGCCCTACCCATAGGGTTGTTATGAGGATGAAAAGGGAATGTTTAAGTGTTCAATAATGAGATCTACTTCCTTTATTCATTCTTGGTTCTTAGCATGCTTTATTAGCTATAGATCTCTTTCATAAAGGAAAAACATTGGCAGAACCAAATTCTGACTTTCTCTACCTACAGGAAATCATTTAGCCCAGTCATATTTCAGGCAAATGAGCGTATTTTCAATTTGCAACATTTTCTTCAGTGGAAAAATCATTTACTAAATCACAAAGTTTCCTTTTGGGAAACAAAATGGAAAACATCAGCAACACTACTGAAGGTATACTTTATGCCATAGCCATTGATTCTTTGTTCCAATTTCTAGGAAGTTAATGATTTTCAAGCAGGTCAGGAAAGGGTGATAAAACATAGGGAAACATTTTCTCTCATTCTAGTATCCAAGTAAGAGTTCTTCTACAATGCATGCCAAAAATAAAATAATTAGGTGTATGGTTGTCTGTAATCTAGGGGATAATATAAGTATGTTATTTAGCATAGAGGTAATGGTAATCTGAAGCTTTTCAATTACATCCAAAATGCTGACATATCAATTCTGTTACCTAATTCATATCACTGGATAGATTTGTGCTTGACTGAATTATGTGGAGGCATCTTCATATGTCTTGAGAAATATACCTTCCATTAATGGCACAATACACAATCTATTGAAGTATTTTCTTGAGAACTAATAATTATTTTTTATGCATATGTATTTGGTAAATGATGCTATAAATTAACTCAGGCAAAAGCAATTATTAAACAGAAGAGAACATAAATCTGTCCTTTCTTAGGATTATGATATAAAAAAGTAAATGATATCTAATCATTTGCTAGCATCAATTGAATTTCATATAATGCCTGTCTCTCTGCCGAGGGCATATAATTTAAAGGCTTCTGTATAGAGAAAAAGTATTTCCAAGGAATATTTTATTCTTTAAGTCTTCTTATTAATTTAAAAATAATTTCTTTCTTCTATCCTATGTCCTACAGAGTAGACAAATTTTCTTCTATTGCTAATTTTCAATCATATTTATGTGAATTTCAGATTCACAATTATTACTTTAGAGCTAATCAATAAACAATAAAAGTTATTCTTGCTGTCTTTGAATCCAAGAGGGAAATTGTGAAGGTCAAACAGTCCTGGAGCATAAGAGAGAGCATGCTCTCTCCCTCTCCCTCTCTACCCTTTCCTCTCCCCCTCCTTTCCCTTTCCCTTCCTTTCCCTCAGCCTCTCCCTCTCTCATTCTCACACTGCTCTTACTGTCTCCATAGTTCTCATTAATGCCTCTAAATCATCAATATACTCTGAGACAGAGGAAAGAGGGATTCTTCCGTGTTAGGGATAATATGATTGGGAGGAAATGGGGAAGAGAGGATACAATTGTCTGAACCTACAATCAGATTAGATCAGGCCTTTCCTCTTATTATACTGATCTAAGACACTTCATCACCACCAAGTTGCAAAAATGAAGCACCAAATCACAGGCAAACTACTGTTTCCATTTAAGCAGCATACATTAACTAAGGGCAAAAATTTTGAAGTCTTTTTTTTTTTTTTCAATTAATGGATTTTCTTTTTTTTCCTTCTTCTTCTTCTTTTTTTTTTTTAGATTAAAACAACCACCATTTATTTATCTTATGATTCTGTAGGTTGACTGGCATTTCTTCTTCTCTGAGCTGGCTTGTCTAATCTCAGCTTGTCTCATTGATGAACCTCTAGTGATTTGATTGATGAGTATAACAACAATGTCCACAATAGCCAAACTATGGAAAGAGCCAAGATGTCCATCGACAGATGAATGGATAAAGAAGATGTGGTATATATATATACAATGGAATATTATGTAGCCATCCAAAGGGATGAAATCTTGCCATTTGCAATGACATAGATAGAACTGGAGGGTACTATGCTGAGCGAACTAAGTCAATGAGAGAAAGACATGTATCATATGATCTCACTGATATGAGGAATTCTTAAATTCAGGAAACAACCTGAGGGTTGCTGGAGTGGTGGGGGGTGGGAGGGATGGGATGGATGGGTGATAGACATTGGGGAGGGTATGTGCTATGGTGAGCGCTGTGAATTGTGTAAGACTGTTGAATCACAGACCTGTACCTCTGAATCAATTAATGGATTTTCTAAAGGAAAACTTCAATTAGTTGAAGTATATAGACAATTGATGCTTTTTAATTTTTCCCCTTAGAATACGATCATGTTTTACTTTGGCAAAATGAATACAAAGATCAGCATTCCATGTGGATATTGTCAGAATGATGGAAAAATGGAACTAAAATCTGCCATTATCAGTATTTGACCAATAACTAATTTATACTTCACTAGAATAGATCCTGGTACATCTTTAGGCAGTACAAGTCACGAGATTAGGTCTCTTTATAAAAATTTTCATACTGTGTTAAAGTATGATAATTTTCTCTTTCTTTTTTTCTTTTTCTTTTTCAGCACTGGTGAATTCCTTTTTCCAAATGGCTTAAAATAAAAGACTGTCCTAGGTAATGTATAAAGCAAAGCTCAAACAATTCACAAATTTAATTAGTTGCCAAACTATGATATACATTTACATAATCATGTTCTTATACATTTCTTCATTATGAAGCATCATATTTAGTAGCCTAAATGTGTAAATAGCCTATATTTTCTTTATTAAGGCAGACTGCGTTGTTTCTGGTACTAGGTAATGTAGATTAACGTGTGTGCATGTGCATGTGTGTTCATGTGTGTTCTGTCTCTCTCTAGGAAAATGTAAACACTTGGTAAAAGACATTTTTGAAAAAAAATAGGATTTTGGATAAAAGGATTTTTTCCAAGGATATAGAAGAAAAAAGGATAAATATTTCTAACTTATTCTCGATAACTTTTTTAGGCAAAATGAACTTCTTATTGAAGTTTTAGCACATTTATTTGAAAGAGAGTAAAGTGAACAATATGGTATTACCTAGCTTTTGTTGAATTTTACAAATATTCTAAGAGTATTCTCCATCCTAAAGATCAAACTCTGCTTGAAATTATACACTTTTAATCTGTAAAGTTTTTTTATAAACATTGGCTAATATTAATGATTCTTTTATCAGCCTATTCAAATAAGACACAAGGAATTCTTATCCTCTGTAACTTGTTTCTGGGTACTTATGTAAAATACTAAAATGTTTCCCTACAGAGTGGAGAAGGAAGTCAGATAAGATCATTCCCACTGTCTTTTAGAATCTTCTCAACCCTTCCTAAAATCTCCCAATGCTGTCATTCTTCTGTCTCAGAAATGGCATCCTTCAATCTATTTTGCAAATGGATCTTTGGCAATTTACCTAATTTCTCTCAGCTTAGAAACTTTTTTTATTTAATGGATATATCGTCTTATCAGACTAAAGGCTCTAACAAAGGGATCCCCTTTCTTTTTCTCAATGCATGCAAAATGGTGATGTTTAAGAAATATTTGGCAGCGGGCGCCTGGGTGGCTCAGTTGGTTGAGCGGCTGCCTTTGGCTCAGGTCATGATCCTGGAGTCCCGGGATCGAGTCCCGCGTCGGGCTCCCTGCTTGGCGGGGAGCCTGCTTCTCCCTCTGGCCCTCCCCCCTCTCATGCTCTCTGTCTCTCATTCTCTCTCTCGCAAATAAATAAAATCAAAAAAAAAAAAAAAAGAAAGAAATATTTGGCAGCTTCTAAGGGAACTCCACACTTCGGAACAGCCAGTTCTCAGGAATACGTTCCTTTCTGGAAGACCCTCGCATCAGAGAACCTTTATTATGAGGAGGATCTTTTCTGAGAAGATCATTACTTTCTGAGTCAGATAAAGAAGAAGAAATAGTATTCCTTAATTCGCAATGCACAGCCTTGCTTAAGCCAGTTTCAAAGTAGGCATGAACACTCAAGGAGGCCTCATAAAATTGTCAAAATATAATTTTCAAAAAGTTAAAAATATAACTCTCACACTAGTATAGATTGGATAGCAAAGATTTTTTTAAAGGATTGCATTAGTTTTCTCTTGCTGCTGTAAAAAATCACCACAAATTTAGTGGTTTAAAGCAATGCAAGTTAATTATCGTATATTTCTGTTAGGACAGAAGTCCAGCACGATTCTCACTGGGTGAAATGGAGACGCCAGCAGGGCTGTGCTCCTTTTTGAAGGCTCTACGAGAATCCGTTTCCTGCTCATTTAGGTTGTTGGCGGAATTCAGTTTCGTGGGGTTGCAGGACTGACATTCCTATTTGGGTTCCTGTTGCTGGCTATTCGGTGGGGACCACCTTTACCACCAAGAAGTTTCTCTTTTTTGGCTGCTTATAGCCCTTCATCTCAGAACCAGTGATAGGGCATTGAAGGTTTCCCAGGGCGAAATTTCTCTGCCACATTCTGTTGTTGAAACTGTATATCTGACCACAGCCAGGAAGAGGTCTCTGCTATTTTAGGAGTCACATGATTGAGCCCACCTAGATAATCCAGGATAATCTTCCCTTCTCAAATTCCATAATTTTAAAAGCAGCAACAGAGTCTTTTTTGTCATGTAAGGTAACATATTCACAAATTACAGGGATTAGTGTGTGAACACCCCACACCTCTGACAACCAGCAATCTGTTCTCTGTATTTATGAGCTTATTTCTTTTTCTTTTTATTTTCTTTTTTTAGATTTCATATGTAGGTGAGATCATATGGTATTTCTCTTTCTCTGTTTGACTTATTTCACTTAGCATAATGCCCTCAATTTCTGTCCATGTTGTTGCAAATGGCAAGATTTCATTCTTTTTTATGGTGAAATAATATTCCAGTGTGTTGGGTGTGGGTGTGTGTATATACAACGTTGTGACTATATATATATATATATATATATATATATATATTTCACATTTTCTTTATCCATTCATCGTCAATGGACACTTAAGTTGTTTCCATATCTTGGCTATTGCAAATAATGCTAATGCTGCAATGAACATAGGGGTGCATATATCTTTTCAAGTTAGTGTTTTCATTTTCTTTGCATGAATACCCATAAGTGGAAGTGCTGGATCATATGGTAGTTCTATTTTTAATTTTTTTGAGAAACCTCCATACTGTTTTCCATGTAGCTGCACCAATTTACATTCCCACTAAGGGTGCACAAAAGGTTCCATTTTTTCCACATCCTCACCAACACTTATTTCTTGTCTTTCTGTTAATAGCCACTCTAACAGGTGTGAGATAATATCTTATTGTGGATTTGATGTGCACTTTCTTGATGATTAGTGATATTGAGCACCTTTTCACTCATTATTAGGTCAAATAGCACAATTCAGAATGAAATAGGGAGACTCCTATAAAATTAATGGGAAAAAAAAATGCTTGAACAAATTTGCACAGATAGATATAAAACAGGTTAATATATTATAGGGAGTAAAATTGTAAGATTTAGCTTTATCTCTTCTAGTGGATGAAATTTATTTGAAACTTTAAAAAATGGAAATTATTTGCTACATATCAATATTTATAAATATATAACTTTGTAGAATGTAGACTCTGGTCAAAAATAAGTAGGTCAAACAAAGCTGTATATATGAGTCAAGCTTTATCATGCACACAGGATTTTTTAAAAATTTTTTCCAAGCCTTGGATTTTCTTTTTCTTTTGACAAAGTGAATTATTAGGAATTTCTTTGGAGTGGCTCTTAAAATTAATATCCCAGGTTAAGGAAAGGATGCAAAACAGGATTGCAACTGTTCAAATTAACTGTAGTCTACTTGATAAATTATCTGCATTAGGGTGCCCGGTGGCTCAGTCAGTTGAGTGTCCGACTCCTGGTTTCAGCTCAGGTTGTGATCTCAGGGTCCTGGGATCGAGCCCTGCATTGAGCTCCTGCTCAGTGGGGAGTATACCTCCCCTCTCTCCCTCCTTCTGCCCCTGCCCCCTGCTGGTGCCCGTGCTCTCCCTCTAAAATAAATAAATAAATCTTTAAAAAAAATAGACATGCATGGGGCGCCTGGGTGGCTCAGTCAGTTAAGCGGCTGCCTTCAGCTCAGGTCATGATCCCTGGGTCCTGGGATCGAGCCCCACGTCCGGCCCCCTGCTCAGTGGAGAGCCTGCTTCTCCCTCTCTCTCTGCCTCCCTCTCTGCCTACTTGTGCTTTCTCTATCTGTGTCAAATAAATAAATAAAATCTTAAAAAAAATTAAAAAATAAAATAAAAAAATAGACATGCATTATATACACAATTATATAGTTTGTAATGTATTTTAACATATACATGAATACATATAAGTAGGGATATTTGTATACCTCTACATAGATAATAAATATATTTAGATCTGCATTTGCTATGTGCTAAAGATTCTGCAAATAAAAAACAAAATTACTACATGCAGTTCACAGGAAATGCTTTTGTTAAACTTCTTACATAAAACATTTTCAATGTGATCATTCTATAATTCTTTGCAATATCACTTTAATTCAACATATATTTATGGAAGTCTTACTATGAAACATAAATTATGGTAGGAACCATGAGTATTAGAAAAGAGCAACATATGGTCTCAGATCTCAAAGGACATGTAGTCTAATGGTTGATATGAATAAATAAGCAAATAACTGATAGAATCTGAAAATTGCTCAAGAGAGATATGAAATGTTATGGGAGTGTAAACACATAATTAAATAGTCCTTTGTGGGGGGGGAGAATTTCAGGGGAAACTGAAGAACTAAAGATGCACTCTATTTCAGTTTTGAAAGATGGGTAAGGATGAAACAGATTAGCAGGAAGCGAAGCGTGCACCATGTAGGAGAGGTGGTAAGATTCCAATGTGATACCAGTGGAGGTCGGTAGGGGTGAGGCAGTGGAGGTAGGCCAGAGCCTTGCTTTGCAGTCAGGTAGATGAAACTAAACAAACATCAACTTTTCTCTTATTTACTGTGTGTCTTTGGCAAGGTGGTTTTTCTAATCTTTTTTTTTTAAAGATTTTATTTATTTTATTTAATTGACACAGAGAGAGAGAGAGACAGCGAGAGAGGGAACACAAGCAGGGGGAGTGGGAGAGGGAGAAGCAGGCTTCCCGCTGAGCAGGGAGCCCGATGCGGGGCTCGATCCCAGGACCCTGGGATCATGACCTGAGCCGAAGGCAGTCGCTTAACCAACTGAGCCACCCAGGCGCCCCTAGTTTTTCTAATCTTGAATAAATCATATAACAATGTCTCTCTGAGAGTATTGTCATAGTACAGAGCCAATATAAATGTTAAGTTTCCATCGGCCCTCATTTTCCACAACTAAAGCATAGGCCTCTTTCTATAAGCTATGGAAATTCATCAGATTTTTTTTTTTTAAAAGATCACCGTCACAACAGAGTAGAACATGGACTGCAATAGCAAGAGGTCAGATGCAGAAAGTCCATACCGATTGTCCATGTACCGCATGAAGAGGCTGGAAATAAGACAATGGGAGTGGAGTGGAGAGGGTGATTGCCAGGGGAGTCTGAAGGTACAGAGATGGCTGGAGTGCTAACATGGTTCCTGACATAGGATAGAAGGGTAAGGGAGAAATCAGATATAATCACAGGGTTCCTGGTTTAGACAACTTATTATCAGTGTTATTATTAAAGAGAATGAGTAAAATGAGAAGCAAGTAGAACAATAGGGAAGAATTTTTTTAAGTTTTTAAATACTTGTTAGGGATAAACTTATGATAGATATTACTTCTACTACAATTATCATCTTCATGAATTTTGTGTTCCCTTTTCTGATAAAAACTGTTCAGTCGTGAACTAGAAAGTGACTTATTCATAAAATAATATCTAACTCAAAGACATATATGTGTGTAGCTCCAAGAAGTTGTGATGTTTTGGTGTGTTTTCATCTTACTATTTTTGCAGTTATAAAAGCCTTGCCTCATAATGTCAAGCTTGTGTCTTGTACCATAGAAAATGCTCCTTGAAGACTGTCTGATGTGGACCGGCATACCTTGAGGAGAGGGAATTTGTCTTCTATTTGCTTGGAAATATCCCCACAGTGCTTTGTTGCTCTGGTCACAGTAAGTGTTCAACACATGTTAAGGAACGAAGTCATCCTATAATCTTTAAATGCAGACATTTCTTAAACTCTTGTTGCTAATTAAGTTAATTAATTTCCAATTTGGTTGACAAGAGTAAATTCAAGAGACTCTAGGGGTTCACCAGGGCCCGGAGAAATTCCATTTAAAGATTATAATCCATTCTGTCTCCAATGTAAAACACGAAATATGAAGCAGGAGGCCTGATCTAACCTTCCAGCTCATTTGAATCAGTCAATTATAACTAATGAAGGTGTGATTTGGGGAGACCTGGACCCGTGCTGAATGTGGGGCATAAACAGCAGTTGCCTGGTCCAAGGGGGGGGATAGCTAGCAGAGAGCGAAGAAACATCTGCTTCCCTGAGGTCTGACCCATAACACGATGCGCTAATCACCTTTTGCTCGTGCCTCGCTTACCCAGGCTTTTTCCTATATCATCCTTCTTCCACTCACAACCTCCTGGTAAGGGTTTCCACTGCGTACCCCAACCCTAGACAGTTCATTCACAGTGCGTGGCAGGGAGAAAGTAGCTGAATGGTTCTCATCATCAGCAGCAACAGTTGTATGTTGTGTCGAAAATACCCACAGCAAATTATTAGGAACACAAGAGAAAAGGAAGGAGAAAGACTGAATGCTAAAAGCCCCTGAAGTAATCCATGCAAAAGATAATAAAGAGAGAACAGTTCCCTGCCCTGAGAGCAACTGCCTAAGGAGCTGGTGCCAAGCAGGGCCCCTTGCTGTAGAGTATTACAAATGTTCTGAAACTTCTCATCCTAATTCTTACTCATTAGGTTAATCTTCGTTTCAGGAGGCTGTAAGGCAACTGGAGAAGGAATTTCAGTTTTGTACAGCTCTTTTTTTTTTTTTTTGAAGATTTTATTTATTTATTTGACAGAGAGAGAGATAGCGAGAGCAGGAACACAAGCAGGGGGAGTGGGAGAGCGAGAAGCAGGCTTCCTGCCGAGCAGGGAGCCCAACGCGGGGCTTGATCCCAGGACCCTGGGATCATGACCTGAGCCGAAGGCAGACGCTTAACGACTGAGCCACCCAGGCACCCCTTGTACAGCTCTTTTTAAAAGTAAGTCATTTCAACAGAAATCGTTCAGTTATAAATGACCTTAAAAAAAAAAAGACTAACTTTTAAATCAAGGTTGAGAAATACTCACCAGTGGGGTGGAAAAGCAAGGTATACAAATAAACCATTCATAAGGTCACCAGATGGCATTTTAAAAATAGGTAGGATGTAAAACATATAGTTAAGGAATGATATTGTCTTTTCTGAAAGTTAAATCAGGTCTTTCCCATCTAAACTTATTTAAGAAAAATAATGTTTGGGGCGCCTGGGTGGCACAGTTGGTTAAGCGTATGACTCTTGATTTCGGCTCTGGTCATGATGTCAGCGTCCTGAGATCAAGTCCCACATTGGGCTCTGTGCTCAGTGGGGTGTCTGCTTAAGACTCTCTCTCTCCCTCACACTCTGCCCCTCCTCCCTGTGTGCTCTCTCTCAAATAAATAAATAAAATTAAAAAAAAAGAGAAAATGTTGTATTCCCTAATATGAACAATAGAAACATCATAATAATGCAAACAACAGAAATTTTAAGATTGTAACTAAATCTATACTACTATCAATTAAGTGTTAATATCTAATTAAACAATATGTTTTAATAAACATTAACTTGTGCTGCAAAACCTGGCATCTTCAATTGTGTAAGCTGATGCCTCATTTAGTTTCCTGATGAGGGATGAAGGTTGTGAAGGGCTCAGCAGCATATGGGGCATATAGGAATCAGGCTGAAATGATTATTACTTTTATTATATCCCATGCAATTTCTCCTTTCAGTTCCTCAGTGTTAAAAATTCTACATATATAATAAAGTTTTAGGACAGTAACGCCTGGGTGGCTCAGTCGGTTGAGCATCTGACTCTCGGTTTCGGCTCAGGTCCATGATCTTAGGGTTGTGAAATCAAGCCCTGCTTAGGCCTCTGTGCTCAGCCAGGAGTCTGAAGATTCTCTCTTTCTGCCCCTCACCCCACTCTCTCTTTTTCTCTCTCTCAAATAAATAAATAAATCTTAAACAACAAAAAAAAGAAAACAGAGATTTTTTTTTTTTTAAGGGGGGACTTCCTGAGGCCATAGGTGAAGCAGAGCACCAGAATAGCTTAAATGAACATTGGTTATGAATACCTACCCTCCCTGGAGGAATTCTTCAGTGATGTATGAAGGTGTCCCAGGATTTCAGAGTCCATGTGGGCAAATGTAGTGGACTGATGCAGTAACATCCCCAGTTAGTTCATGATTCCCTGTAACTAGATTGTCTAGAAGAGCTTTTTTTTTTTTTTTTTTAAAGATTTTATTTATTTATTTGACAGTGAGAGAGGCAGCGAGAGAGGGAACACAAGCAAGGGGAGTGTGAGAGGGAGAAGCAGGCTTCCCGCGGAGCAGGGAGCCCGACGCGGGGCTCGATCCCAGGACCCCCGGATCACGACCTGAGCCGAAGGCAGACGCTTAACGACTGAGCCACCCAGGCGCCCCTAGAAGTGCTTTTTGCACTCTGACTCTGGGCTCAGTCTTGTGATTACCTTTAATATAGGAACAGTAGTAAAAATGTTGCAAACAGATAAAAAGTGCTTGTAAATTAGATCTTGCCCTGTCGCTTCTCTTGGAACCCTGTCACTATGTGGACAAGCTCCAGCTAGCCTGAACAGTAACAGTCCACCTGGAGAGAAGGCCCAGTTGTCCTGTGGTCCCATCTGAGGCCATTATAAATTATCCAGTCATTGCAGACCTACTTGCTGACCACAGATAGAAGAATGAGTAAAGCTGAGATTAGTCAATTTCAGACCAGAGCAAACCAAAACAACAACACACAAATTTCTGAACTGCAGATTCATGAGCTAAAGAAGTGTGTGTGTGTGTGTGTGTGTGTGTTTTAAAACCTCTAATGTGGTTTGCTATATAGCAATAGCTAACTGATGCTCCAATTTGATAGGATGCCAAACTGGAGAATTTCCCACATAAACCTGGTATTCTGATGACAATAACAATGCTACTGATGGAACTAACAAGGATTAAAATAATAATGCCCATCACCTAAGAGATAAACTCCCATATCTTCATCATGTCAAATAAGATTCTCCATGATCTAACCTCTGCCTAGGTTTTTTTTCCTAATTTTTTAACAATCTCACATTTTTCATCCCAATTTCAAGAATAAAAATTCATATTCATCCATGCAGAAATAAAAGGTTGTCCATAAACCACAGCCTCAGACTTCCCCACTTCAGAAATTCAGAAAGTGATTGAACATTATTGGCATTCCCAGGAAAGAAAATTCTTGACAAAAAAACCCAGTACTCAAGTAATTTGAAACTAATGGGTGAAAGCACAGGAAAATCTGCCTATCTTTCTCGAAAGTAGTCCTTTAAGAAAAACTTCAGCTAATGGAAATATGAATTAAAATGTAAAATATAGGAATGGAAACATTTTAATATTGAATGAATAATGGAATAAATTAAAATATGCTGATTAAATGTAACATAGTATAAGACTTTGATGAATAAGCCAAATAAATTACATATGCGTGCACATACACATACACGTATGTATATATTTAAGTAATCAAAATTAGACTATTAACATGTTGGAGAGTGGGGAATAGGACAGGAGAAGGTGAACATCTTTCAGAGAAGGATTAAAAATTAGCTTTGTTAACTTAGATAATTTAGAGAAAAATCAGCTAAGTTATTAAAAAATCAAATAAAATTGCAAACAGAATTAAAAGCTGGGTAAAACTAAAATTGAGAGAATATAGGATTTTATAATGCAGTCAGGGTAAGAAGAGTCCCTACATTTAGGTGAAAGAAATTTAGACAGTGGGCTCTACAATAAAAGCAAAGTAGGCTAGACCGGAGTAGCTAAATATGTTCAGATTTCTGGGACAAGGTAAGCTGTCAGGTAGGAATCGAATGCCCAAAGATATTTCAAGTACAAGGGTTAAATAAGAAATTTTCAGATAAACAAAAACTGAGATAATTTACTATGCCTCTTAAAACAACTTCTATAAGACGTACTCCCAGAAGTAGTAAATGACCCAGCAGGCATATCGGATGTTCAGAATGTAATGGCGAGGCTGCAGATAATGGTTATGTGGGTGGAGGGATGGGGGCGAAGAAGGAAGAGGATCAGGGAGGGAAATGCAGCGTGTTGCTAGGAGACCAGGAAGGGTCTGTTGATGGAGTTCAATGTTTTTTTTTGTTTGTTTGTTTGTTTTAAGATTTTATTTATTTATCTGACAGAGAGAGACACAGCGAGAGAGGGAACACAAGCAGGGGGAGTGGGAGAGGGAGAAGCAGGCTTCCCGCGGAGCAGGGAGCCCAATGCGGGGCTCGATCCCAGGACCCTGGGATCATGACCCCAGCCGAAGGCAGATGCTTAACCATCTGAGCCACCCAGGCGTCCCTCAATGGTTGTTTTTTGTTGTGACTCAAAAATTACATATAACTTGTATATCATTCTCATGGAAAATGCTATATACACTTTTACATAACAAAAAAAGAAAAGCAGAGAGAATGATAATTGACTGACTCATATGATCTATTTTGTTTTACAAGTAGCATATAACTGGACAACGCAAGGAGTTAGGTAACGAATGAAGTACTTTAAATCCTGGATGTGAAAATTTACAATTAGTGGGTGAAATACCATTTTCTAAAGGGAATTTACAAATTTTGAGGGAATTTAAAGCTGTTACTTAAAATTATTTCATTCTATTTAATAACTTTCCCTCATCTTTCAGTATAAGTTTATTCTTCCAAATTTATTTCTTTTCTTTTTTTTTTTTTTTTTAAAGAGAGAGAATGGGATGAGGGAAAGGAAGAGGGGGAGGAAGAGAGAGAGAATCTCTCGCTCAGCACAGAGATCCACGCTCAGCACAGAGCCCAACTTGGGGCTCCATCTCAGGACCCTGAGGTTATGACTTAAGCTGAAATCAAGAGTTGGATGCTTAACCGATTGAGCCCAAATTTCTTTTTTTTTTTTTTAAGATTTTATTTATTTATTTGAGAGAGAGAGAATGAGAGACAGAGAGCATGAGAGGGAGGAGGGTCAGAGGGAGAAGCAGACTCCCTGCCAAGCAGGGAGCCCGATGCGGGACTCGATCCCAGGACTCCAGGATCATGACCTGAGCCGAAGGCAATCGTCTAACCAACTGAGCCACCAGGCACCCGAGCCCAAATTTCTTGTAAAGAAATCTTCATGTTCTCTTTTTCTCTTTAACTTTATAGGCAGTTTGTCTGCAAACATTGTTCAGATTCAACCTTACTACTTCAATTTTATTCTGAAGGCTTCATCATGTCAAGTATAAAGCATTTCAAAAATATTAAACTTTTTATTTACTTCCAATAATTTGCAAACAACCAAGAAAAGACACAGTACAACGTTTTTATCAATTCCTGCAACGCATAAAACCTGCCTTTCTTCATGCACTTAGAAATAAAGTCTGAATTTATATTATCCTAAACCCTTTGGTTACACACTGAAACTTAATTTCTTTTCTTTTTCTTTAAAGTGAGAACTGAAGATTCATTAGCTCAGAGAACTAGAGAATCTGGGGCATGACTTAAGTACAGCATGGTCCACATACTCAAATCATGTCATTGGGAAACTATATCCTTTCACCTCTTGTTTTGGATTTCTTCTGTTTTAGATTCTTTCTAAGGAACGATTTCACCATGAAATGACAAATATATTAAGAATTAATCCCTGACTAACATTCTGTGAATTTAATAACCCTTGTGAGAAGGACTCACTGCTTTTAACAATTTATTAAGGAAAAGTCTCAAAATTGAGTTTGATTTACATAGCTTGGAACATGAAATCATCCTTCAAAAAATCCTGGACCGTGGAATATTCTCACTGGCTATATACAGGTAACACGCCCCGACCTCGGAGCAGAATGGGGAATATAGTCAACTCCACGCTAATCGTGTGGTGAGAGTGTGAGAACAGGGCTATTATCCCCCCTTTAAATAAGGTGTTGGTAGCAGAAGAAAAGAGGAATATATATGCCTCTCTGGTGTAAAACACTTCTTTTTTTTCTAAATTTTAAGGAACTTATCCACAAGTGTAACTTTACACTAATTAATGCAACCTTATTTCCTAATAATTATTATCCTGAATCTCCTCTCGCAGTGAAGCAATCTCCTTAATGAACTCCACACATGTCACTTTTATAACCACCCAGTCCAGGCCAAAAGTAACCAACTTGGCTGGGATCCTCTTGACATAAACCAGTCCTTTTCTAAGGTATCTCCCTCTATAGATGTGATGCTCTACATGAAAGTACATGTCATAGTAAATACTCAGCAATTATTTCCTTCCTTCCTTCCTTCCTTCCTTCCTTCCTTCCTTCCTTCCTTTCCTTCCTCTTCTTTCCTTCCTCCTTTCCTTCCTTTTGTTTCATTTCAATATTCTTCCTTATTTTATAAGACTGTAAAATACAACCTTATCTTAATGACTCCGCAGTTACTAAACAACACACCTTTATTGGAAAAATGGACATTTATATTTCTCTTTTCCCCAGTTCTTTATGCATGTGTTAACTAAATTAAACAATTAACACTGCAAATTTACACATTTAATTTCTATGGCTTTAATGTAACTCTGAAACTAGTTAGGACTTTAAGAAAAATATTCTAATTTTACTTTGTATTTTGTGTGAAAAGTAGCACAGTTGGGGATGGCAATAAACCACAAAAGAGGAGGCTGGGATAGAAACAGAAAACCTAAGTTCTAGTTCTAATTCTGTCACTTCCAAGCTGTGTAATCTTGAGCAAATTAGTTTTGCTCCATAAAATTGTATTTTCTTATGCCCCAAATGGGGATACAGAGAGCTGCCCTGCCTACACCACACATTTACTTTATAGAGCAAATGAGATGATGCATGAGGAAGTGTTATTGATAGTGAAGGACTGGTGTCTTATTGTTTTAGCTCTTCCGAAAAACTGCCTGGAGCAAGATAGAAGCAGGAAACAGGTGCGCAGAGAATGTCGTGCGGTCACAACAGTCTACAGAAAAGAATCACGGTTACATCAAATGTGCTGAAGGGCATTGGCAGGTTGGAGGGCAGAGAAAAACAATGTTTTGTTTGTTCCCCAAGAAAAAGAGGTGTAAATAAATTTGCTTATAATCCTGAGACTGTAAGAAACTGTCCAGGTACCAATTTCTCTCACGATATAGACAAGCGGACTGAAATGTAATCCCAATGGAAGACCTATTCTGTTGATTTTGTAATGTGTTCTGAGTTAGCCAGCAGATACGATTACTTCGTTACTGAGGGGAGAACAGAATGAGGAATTAGAAGGAGTGTTCAAGATGTAGACCAGAAATACAGTAAATGCTTTCTAAGATAATTTATATTCTATGGACAATTTCTATTGTCTTTATATTCTGTGAAATTTACATTGCTCCTTGTCCCCCTAAAACCAAAGAAGTAAGTCAGTGTCTGTCCTGAATGGCCCCTTGTATACCTGTGGCTACTGAGAAAGGGAATCCTTTGGGAGTAATATAGGAATCCTCTGGGATCTGCTAATTTTCCTTCCTGTGAAATTGAAGCGACTGGTCATAAAACTCCTGAGCTAGAGTTACCAGTTTTACCCAAGTGCTCTGCCCCAAAATGACCAGGACTAGAGTCCAGGGAATGTGGTGGTTGTTCATGGCAAGCCCATTATTGGAGCATCAGAGCCTTTCCCCAAAAAAGAAACTCCATAGCTCCATCCTTTATAGTGTTAGTTTTGAACTTTGCTTCTGTCCACCGTATTGCAGATTACTATTTCTGTGCCTCCCTCCTCATGCTTTAGGCTAGGCCTGACCTTGTGCCTGATTTATGAGCCAGTAACTGGTAAGCACTCTTCTGCTTTGGGAGATTTTTTCTTCAACCTTAATTGTTGTCATGTAGTTTCCCTTAATATCCTCTGTTAAGCAACACCACTTGTTGTTGTTGTTGTTGTTGTTGTTGTTATCTACCGTTCTGCTATACCAGCCACACCACGTAAGAGTTAAGTCCCTATTTAGACATGGCAAGTAAGCATAGACATCTCCTCTCTTCTATACCTTTCTTTGAAATTATGCTGAGAAACCATGACCTGCTAATTTTGGGCCTCCTTCTCTCTCTGGCAAATCTCACGCACTGACTTTTCATATTACCAAGTCCGCTGCACATTCTTGAATCAGTAGAAATGCTCCTTAGGATTCCCCTAAGGTGCTGGCACTGAAGGTATAAATCTGTGCTTTGTCTCTTCCCCATCGCTCTGCTCCTCCTGCTGCAACCCACTTTATAAATGAGCTTGTGTAGAAAACTGGAACATTAACATAGCGTTTCACGGGGCATGATCAGACGAAGAACAGGTGCACCATATGTGACAA
This sequence comes from Leptonychotes weddellii, assembly GCF_054177405.1. Taxonomy (NCBI): domain Eukaryota; kingdom Metazoa; phylum Chordata; class Mammalia; order Carnivora; family Phocidae; genus Leptonychotes; species Leptonychotes weddellii. The sequence continues at coordinate 106,842,077 of NC_138370.1, forward strand.
GGGCGACAAAAAGTCACATTAGACGACTCCATAGAAAAGAGAAATTGATCCTCGAAAATGATGTCAAATAGTGATCTGCTTATGACAATAAAATAATAGTAACTGCTTTCTTATGACCATCACCGATTGTTCACCTACCATTTGATAAGCACTCTGTTCATTTCACACATATTTTCATACATATTTTTCCAACTTTCACAAAACTGAACATGGGCATTATTGCCTCGGCTTTTTAAATGAATAAACTGAGGCTCATCTTGTTATGCACCAAAAATTATATTATCAGTATAATTATAAGAGCCTGGGATTTATCCCAGAGTTCTCAGGCTACAAAACTTTTGCTGCTTTTTTCCTAAGCAGAAATAAACAAAAATGCTCTAAGACTAAGGAAATAAATTTTATTTACAGGTATGCAGTGAATGTTGTACTGTCACCACAGTCTACAGAAAAAAATATATGTGTATTATGTGGGTATATATATGTACATAGAGAGATATATAGATAGAGATAGATAAATAGATATTTAGAGAAAGACAGAGGGAGAGAGAGAGTAAATTGTCATTACTTGAAGATGAGATTGGAAATTGGTTAGTAGGGATAGAAAATTATAGACTGGAATGAGAGGTCATGGATTATGTTTTCTATAGGATTGTGTTGACTTCTGTGCATATTGTATTTGACCCAGCTGTAGGAGTTACTATACCCTGAGAATTAAGGAATATGTCCTCACGATATATTTCCATTTTTTAGCAATTGTATTAGAAGCAAGGGTGAGACTAGAAGAATCTCTAAATAATGAATTTCATGCCCAGAATTGCTCTTGTAAATGTAGAGCTCTCTAATAAATGGCATTCCGTCACTTGAGCACGATGCTGATACCTCTGCGGAAAAACCTTACAAACAAGCTGCTGTGTTGGAAACCTCTGGCTGAAAGTTTTGTTAAATTTGACTTTACAGTAGAAAAGTACATTTGAACTATACGAGACTCAGCTGCGGCACGGCGAAGTGGATACTGGCCGAGAAAAGTGACAACCGAGGCTTAAGTCTGACTTGGAGCCAGCTGACTAAATTGTCAGAGTCACAGTGATTTCTTTTACAAAATAGTGCAATATTTCATTCTCAGTGTGATTGTGAGAATTAAATGAAATCATATTATACCCACTCTACTGGCCTTCCGCTATGCCTTATTATCATTATGCTGTTTAAAACAGAAGACAATATTGCATTGTAGTTTCCTATTGCAATGGTTGCAGTCTATAGATAGATCTTTAATATAACTTCTTATTGTGAATTATAATGAAGAAAGTTGAGTAATTGCAAAAACATGAATAATTGTTTTTCAGAGAAATACTGGCTACATAGTTACAATTTATATAAAAACTCACTGATACTTTCGTTATAAGGAATGTCTAATAAATATTATTATTTGGCTTGTTGTATATGTTAAATAACCGAAGACTAAAATGGAAAATTCAATTGTACAAAGAAGTCACTTTATAAATTATTCACTTTTGAATGGTTGAGGCTGAATTAAGGTTGGCATACCAGGTACCTCAACCAACTGAAACTACAGGCTAACAGTAGGTTCAGAACAGGCGCCAAAATGGGAATCATTATTGTTACTTGTAACAAACAAGTATCTGAAAGTGACTTTTGGAAAGGCAAATAAAATTATGCAAAAACTGGCAGAGCTAGCTTGATTCCAGTTTTTACTCATTTGCATTTTCCAATGTGGCTGTTTTCTAACACACCAGCAAAAATTTAGGTGACAGAAAGAACTGACTAAGTAAATTGGCATTGAAGCACAGATTTAACAGAAACCAAAATCTTATTTATATTAGTCAAAGACGTATTTATATTTAGGATAAACAGGAAGAATATTCTTAAAAATAAACTGTGAAGGTAATTCTTAAGAGGGAAATCTTCATTGAATACTAACAAAGGGATTAAAAATTGACTTAATAAATCATGCTTTTCATACTAAATATGCATCATTTTATTTGTAAAGAAAATAACAGAAATTATTTCTTCTTTAATTTGGATGTAAAACAAAATGTTTTTTTTTCTCCCACTGTTGCCTTATACTATGACTTACTGTTTTTCTCTGTGAACTCCCAGAAATTGATACTGACCACATTTGAATATTATAAATTGCTGAAAAACAACAACTCTATGCCATATAGAAAATCATTTCAGGAATTGTATCCTTCAAAAATAACCTTGGTGACAATATATTGTATTGTATTAACTTTATAAAACAGTGCAAGTTCTACCTCGCTGGTTCAGGTAAAGTCTACATATTTTTAATGGCAGATAAATTCTTTAAGTTATATTGTTAATTCATAAATATTTTGGAAAGACTTTTATTTTATGCTCATTGCTCTTTGAATTTTTCTCATAACATGATAAGCAGTACCAGCAGTATTGTGTTACATTTAAGCAATAGCTTTCTGCCTTGGGGCTCAAGCTGGATATTCATTTGAGCCAGGTGAAGGGCAAACTCATGTTCAGAGGAATGGACTTTTATTATAAAGTCAGACTAAAAATAATCTGCAAATGATACCAGTTTTTACATTGACACCACATTTGTCTCCTGAAACCTCAAATCTAGTTATGTGACACCCATTGATAAAATCATTCAGTGGGCCCTGATGACAAACAGGATCAAGCCACATTTTGAATAGTGCTTGATTTCTATTTCAGTTGTTCTTCAACTTTAGTGCATGTCAAAATCCCCAGAGGGCCTGTTCGAACACAGACGGCTAGGACCCACTCAGTGGGAGTGAGAGGCAGCCGAAAAATGTACATTTCTAACAATTTCTCAGGATGCTGATTGTGCAGGTCCAGGGACCACTCTTTAAGAATTGTTCTAGCTACTTGTTGTTTCCTGCAAGCTGTAGTGTTTCTTGCCTCTCCGATCATTGTTGCTTAAGTCCTTCTCTATGTTCACAACAAACACCATTTTGTCTTTCCCATGCTTAATTCTGAATTGTTATTCAAAACAGACCCCAGAAGAACCTTTTTGTTTTAACTCCTTCAGGCTGAGTTAGAGGCCTTTATTCTGAGTTCTCACAGAATCCTGTGCATGTCTCTATTAATTCATAAAGCACAATGTACTGAAATAGCTTTTTTCACAACTTTTCCATCAGACTGTGAGTTTCTCAAGGGCAGGAACCATGTATAGTTATTATTTGCATCCCCAAAACTGCTATGTGATGGGACACTCCAAAAAGTATCCACTGCTTTGGAGTGCCCTTTTTGTGTTTCCACATACACATTTTTAAAATGATCAGCAATATACAGATAACAAGAAAGAATGGAGAATAAAGAATATCCCAGATATAATCAATAGGAAGAGGATGGTAGAGGTGGAGCATCAAGTGCAAGCTCAAGTCACCTGACAGGTGCTACCTAGAGAAAGATTAGTTTAAAAGAAGGCCAGTGATTGGCTGACATTAGCTGAAGATGATTATTTTGTCTAGGACTTGATTTATAGGTATGGTTCTCAAGACCAGGTCCTGAAATACACCTTCTTTCTTTAAGAATATAAACTTCTATACAGACTACAATAAATTCAAATGATTTTTGATTACAAAATAATTATGCTTTACCCTTCACCTCGTTCAAACGTTTGGAGATTGTTACAGTTTAATAATATCTAAATTTTATTTGAAACAGACAGAATATTTTTTTTTCCTAAATTGATACTATGTGTCTCATACATGGATTAATACTAAGTGTTTCCAGACTTCAGAAATGCTCAAATTAACATCATTTCATTTCCAGAATAATGGAAAGTCCACAATCCTATATTGTTTATATTTTAAACTGCAGCTTTATCATTCTGCATCAGAGGGAAGGGAAAGGTTGTAGGGAATGCTGTTGTCATTTCCGTACAATGTAGACTTTTATAGAAACAAATCATAGAAGGCAAGAGAGACAAAGAAAAGGGTCAAGAAAATAAAAATCTAGTGACTTATTAAGATTGGTCATTTTCAATTTATGAGACATAGATAGTGATCGCTGAACAAATAGAAACTAGGGGAAAAAATTCAATTAAGTGTCCTTGAAATTTTAGATTCAAAATCTACCCAATGTCTCTGGGGAGTTTGCCGACTGCACTTTTATCAGAGATAATCAGTGCTCACAAGAAAGCAATGTGATGATCAATAAGACTTTATGGGTCATACTTACCCTATAATGATATCCTGGGAAACCCTAGGGCAAAATAATGGTTCTCAGCACTGATGGGGTTGATGGGCCCCTTAACATCTCTCTGCCGCCTTCTCTGCATTTATTTCTAGCGGCTATCTTCAGGCCATATGTAGGCACAATCCATCCCACCCAGACGTCCGTTGTCCATAGAGAGCCAAGACAGTGGTCCGAAGGCCTGCTGCAGAAATGTGGCTATGGAGAATCAATGCACACTGGACACTCTGTTCTTTGTATCAGAAAATTAGAAACGTACCATGGGCTCTGAGGCTGAAGGTGTTAGTGTACTTGGATAAGCACATGTTCTTAGTCGTGCCTCATAGCAACTCACAGACCCAAAAGAAAGGGATGCTTGCTTCATATCCCGTTTTCAAGCTGAGAAAGCAAATGGTAAGGATTAGGCAGTGGGAGTGTGTGTGTGTGTGTGTGTGTGTTTTGAAGGGGTTGTTTGTGAAAAATTAAGAAAAGTACACAAAAGAGAAGTGATGCAAAACATCATAGCAGGAAAACAAGGTCTTTTGGCTTCCATGTGCCTTCAGATAGAAGGGTTCTTTGTGATGGTCATCATTAAAATAGTACAATATTAATAATTCAAAAAGATCACAACTTTACATTTTTCAGCTATTCGGCTCTACTTTTATTGAAGAATCAGCTGCTAACCTATCCATTTAATATTCCACCCTACAATTGAAACTAATCTCAATTCATTCAGCTAGAATGAATCAAAGGAAAGGAAAAAAAATCTTTAAAAAGATTAAATTATTGTAACAGAAAAAAGAACATTATAACTGAAAATGTGAAGGAATAGATTGGAATATTTTAAATTTGTCATATTGAAACACGTTGTTTTTAGCCATATACATTATACTGTATATACTATATGCTGGCTACTCTTTGTATTGGTCCCACTACTGTTGCTTGTTTTGTTTGGTTTTGTTTTGTTTTAGAGCAGTAGGCTATTGGAAGGACTGCCTTTAAAATATAGCATTTTGTTTCTTTGAGAATGGAAACTGATATAATTTTTGAGTGAAATTGCATAATGTTTCTTTCATAAGCTATAGGACAAATACATGAGAGAGGTAGAAATGGATTGTATGCCAAAAAATAGTGAGAACATATTAATATAAAATTCAAACAATTTTTTCCTTGAGTCTTATTCTAGAAAGTTCTGAGTTTTATCATTCACTTCAATTTTTGAGAGGATGTCTGTCTTTTTCTTTTTTTTTAAAGATTTTATTTATTTATTTGAGAGAGAGAATGAGAGAGAGCATGAGAGGGAAGAGGGTCAGAGGGAGAAGTGGACTCGCCGCTGAGCAGGGAGCTCTATGCGGGACTCAATCCAGGGACTCCAGGATCATGACCTGAGCCAAAGGCAGTGCTTAACCAACCGAGCCACCCAGGCGCCCCAAGAGAGGATGTCTGTCTTATTCTTCATTTGTGTTGAATTTGCTAGTAACGGACAGGTAGATTGATGACATCTCCACTACTAGCTTCAATTTAGAAATTGGTCCAAGAAACTCATGATATCATTAATGATGAAAATCCAGGATCAAACTTTAAAAGCAAAAGCCATGGCTCCATATTCTTTTCTTTTATTTCTTCCCTTAACGTCAGAAAATCTGACTCCCTTCTATCACTATTTAGGCTTCTTCAAGCCAGAACAGTCTTTTCTTTGATTGACAAGAAATGATGATAAAATAAATGATCTATTTTGGTTTTCTGTCTTATTTTTTTCTTTTTGTTCTATACTCACTCATCCTGCCCCCCACCCAGCTATTACTTGTCTTATCTTTCTGCCATATTTGTCTAATGCCTCAATTCAGTTATTGCTTTTCATACTGTGCTCAAAAGATGACATGGCTTATTTTGAAAAAGCAGCAATTATTGTGCAGAACACAATTGCATAGCTTGGAACAATTTCAGTAAAATCAAATCAAATAAAAATATTTATGAGCACACATAATAGGAAGGGCACGGTAGTGGGTGCATTTGAGGATACAGAGAAACAGAAGCAACTCCTGTTCTTAAAATGCTGAAGATCCATTCATTTGGAAATTCAAGACATAAGTATAAAACTTAAATATCAGTCAGATTGAAATGAGAGTGAAGACACCGTTAGGAGAGGAAACAACCAAAAGTAAGTGATTAATTGCAAAAATGTGGTGAACACAGTAGGCATTCAAAAGATAGAAACATTACTTTATATTGCCGTCATGAGAAAACTCCAGACTTTGGTTCCAAGATCACATAACAGATATCAGTAGGCGGCAACGGTCAGCCCCAGAGAGGGTGTGGTAAGAGGAAATCTTCAGAGTGCAAATCAGTTGTAGATTTTGTGGGTAATGAATGTTAGGTTGTGGCAAGAGGGGAGAGGTTATATACCAACATATCAAGAGTCTAGGCATTCTCTTCTAGTCAGTGGGGAGTCATTGATTCAGAGACACAGTATCTGAGCAAGAAAGTAACATGCTTACTGAAGATTACTAAGACATCACTATGCATCTATGCATAGAGATGGACTATTTGAATGACCATAAGGATGCTTCTGAATTAGAAAACAGATTTTGAAGGAAGGAGGGCCATGTTTCTGGTATTAGGGCTTTTTAAAAGCACCTGACACACTCAGGTTTCAATCCTGAAGGGCTGTGGAATGGAAAGGACACTCCTTCTTACTTTGTCCTTCACTACCACGAGGAGCTTTTGCCACTTAGGAGATACGCAGTTAAGTACAAGAGCAAAAATATTTAAAAACTACTAAGCTGAAGAGTGATATCTTCATACTCCAATTCATTGACATTTAACTTCTAACAAGTGGAACCTGAGAGGTGACACAATAATACCCCACCCCCTGCACACACACACACACAAACACACACACACACACTCTCCATAAACACACATGTGTAAGATTGAGCTCCTGGTTCCAGATGGCAAGAAGAGGTAATGCTTTAACTCCCTTATCTTAGAAATATGAAGATAGGAACAAACATACGTTAATAATTAAAATGAGTGGTGGTATCCTCCACATACATGCCAAAAACCTAGAGAACTCTGCACAAGAAAAAAAAATACAAATAAAAAGTGAATTACAGAAGGACCAATCACACTGAGAGTAACCACACATGAGGGAAAAGTCCATTCCAGCTCAACCCAAACAGTATGCCAGACTCAAAGATGTTGGATCTGGATCTAAGGCATGCAATGGATGAGTCAGTGGTGAAAACCCCCCAAATGTGGCAGACCCCAACACACAGCAAAGATGACCTGCTAAATAAGAAATTAGAAGAAAGGGAGAGGTATTAGGATGTTGCGGTGACTTTCTCCAAATCAGGAAATTGGGAGAGATCAAGATAGGAATCTCTTACACAACTAACTTCAGATTGAAATAGAAATGGGGAAATCAGTAGTTGTTTCACGACAGACAAAATGGGATATTTGGGTGAGTTGGCTGAATGACCATTATGACTATTGCAGACCCTGAAGTTATTGCAAAAAAAAAAAAAAAATATGGATGTGGCTTTTGTTCTTCTGGAATTTACAATCCGAAAGGGGAAAATATAATAACTGATCACATAAATGTGCCATGTAATGCAAAATAAGCAATATGAAGAAAATAAGAGGCAGCCCTGCTAACATTTGTCCATGTTTCATGTCTCATGAAAGAGTGATGTGTCAGGAAAAATTCCCTGAAAAAAGGGACATTTTGGTTGAATTTTAAGAATGAGTAGATATTAACTAAATAAAAGGGCATGGAAAAGAGACTTTTGGAAAAAGGGTTGAAACATATGCAAAATCATATAGGAAATAGCACTGGTATATTTGGGTACAAAAAGAAGGCAGATTTGACTAGAAAAGCAAAAGAAATCAGAAAAGCAGTATGAGATGAAGGTAACAAGATGGGCACTTACTAAAAGAAGGATTTAAGGAATTTTATCATTACCCCAATACAAATTGGTAGCCAGTAAGGGATTTTAAAGAGGAGGCATTACAAGGCAAAGCGTGAACAGTATATTGTGGTGAAATTTGGTCATTTCCAGCTCTTAGGACAGCAACAGCTACCCATCCCCAACTCAAACCCTGTGGCAGTCACCTATGCACCTGTTCCTGGATGAACCTGCATAAAACTTGTGGGAGTCAAGGTGGGTAAAAAGGATCCTGCCTTACAAATATTGGAGGCCTTTGTTCTCAGTGTTGATTGCGGCTTCTGATCACAGAGGTGCAGACCAAGAGGTGGGCAGCCAATCTTGTGCCTCCCTCTATTATTTTAAGCCCTCTCCCTCCACTAATGTGATTTCCAGAGGATTTAAAGGGGTAGCACCCTTCATCCACACTTCACTTTCTCTCTCTCTTTTTTTCTTCTCTTCTGGGAACCAGACATGAAATACAAGTGTATATACTGGAAAAAATTAGAATGTGACCATACATATTCAAGGAAAGGTGCAAGGCGGAAAAAGATACAAGAATACTAGGAACCAGGGCGCCTGGGTGGCTCAGTTGGTTAAGCGACTGCCTTCGGCTCAGGTCATGATCCTGGAGTCCCGGGATCGAGTCCTGCATCGGGCTCCCTGCTTGGCGGGGAGTCTGCTTCTCCCTCTGACCCTCCCCCCTCTCATGTGCTCTCTCTCATTCTCTCTCTCTCAAATAAATAAATAAATAAAATCTTTAAAAAAAAAAAAGAATACTAGGAACCAAATTCAACAGCTTATTAAAAGGATTATACAACATGACCAAGTGGGCTTATTCTTGGAATGCAAGGGTGGTTCAATGAGCCAAAATTGATTAATGTCATATAACACATTAATAGAATGAGGGGGGAAAAAACCTGTGATCATCATACTTAATGCACAAAAGGATTTGAAAAGCTTCAACATCCCTTCATGACAAAAAAACACTCAACTCTGTGTTCATATATTGGAAGACTTAATATTGTTAAGATGTCACTAGTACCCAAAGTGATTTACATATTCAATGAGATCCTCATAAAGATCCCAATGATGGTTTTTACCAAAATAGGAAAACCTGCCCCAGTAAGAAAAAAAATGGGGGAGTACCACAATGAGAAATCATACATTTGGAATGGTAAAAATAGAAATCTGGCTGTACACAAAGTATTGACCAAGATATAGAAGATCTGGAACTCTCAAACCCTGCCTGGTAGGAATGTAAAAATCATAAAAATACCATGAAAACAGCAATTTAGTTTCTTAAAAATTTGAATCTGTCAAATGAAACAGCCATTTCACTCTTCCTCTTTACCCAGAATAAATGAAAGCTTATGTCTAAACAGAGAATGGATGTTCATAACAGCTTTATTTGTAATAGCCCCAAACTGGAAATAACCTAATTGTCCATCAACAGGTAAATGGATAAACAAACTATAGTATAAATAATACTCGGCAATAAAATAAAATAAAGTAGTTGCACCTGCTCCTTAAGAAGTTGAAGAAGAGGGGCGCCTGGGTGGCTCAGCCGTTTAGCGTCTGCCTTCGGCTCAGGTCATGATCCCAGGGTCCTGGGATCGAGCCCCGCATCGGGTTCCTTGCTCGGTAGGGAAGCCTGCTTCTCCCTCTCCCACTCCCCCTGCTTGTGTTCCCTCTCTCGCTGTCTCTCTCTCTCTCTCTGTCAAAAAATAAAAATAAAAATCTAAAAAAAAAAAAAAAGTTGAAGAAGAAGAAGAAGTAGAAGAAGAAGAAGAAGCAGCAGCAGCTTACTTATGTTGTCTAGGTAAGAAGTGATGGTGTTGCTGGAGATAAGTGAAGGCTTTCAGGAGCCATTTAGGAAAAATACTCAACAACACTTATTGGTTCCCTATATATGGATGGTAAGGTAAAAAATTTCAAGTGCTAATCTTCAGTTCTGGCTTATACAGCAGAACGGGAGGAACAATTCATTGAGCTAGGAAATCTTAGACCAGAAAGAACAGGACTTTTGAAGAATGGGTGGGGTAATTTTAAAATTTCAGTATGACCATATGATGTAAGATGGCGCCTGTAAAACAACCCAGTAGTTGAATCGGTCTGTAGAGTATGGAGGATCAATTTTGCACTCCAAAAACAAAATTTAATATCACTGTTATTTTACATGGTATGCAAAGGCATGGAAGAATAGGACAGCATTTAATGAAAGGAAAATAAACATTGTACTGAACTCTGAAAAACTATGGCATTTCATATTGGAGAAGTGGAGCATGAATCTACAAACTATATTTCAAGAAGAGTTGAGAAGAAAACCCCAACAGTGTGCTCTTGTAATCCAAGGGCATAGAAGGTGTGAAAATGGATTTGTCAATAACAGCATCTTTTGTTGAGAAGTCAAGTAGAAGAAGAAATGAGTAGGGTCCATGAAAATATTTTGTGGTTCTAAAATTTTCTTATTATTATACAATAAAACTGACAGGTCGTATAAAGTTTTATAAATTTTAATACAATTATTCATTCATATAACCAGTTTGAAAATCAGGATATTGAACAATTTCATTACCCTCCAAAATCTTCATGCTATCCTTTTGTAATCACACTCTCTTCCCAACCCCAAATCTGGCAAACATTGTTTCTTTTTATTACCAAGTACTATTCTATTTGATGATGTATAACATTTTGTTTATCCATTTATCTGTTAGAAGACTGTTGGTTTGTTACCAGTTTTTGGTGATTATAAAAAGGGCTGCTATAAACATTGATGTATAGGATTTTGTGTAAAAAAAAAAAAAGTTAATTTCTCTAGGGTAATACCTTTAGTAGGTTTACAGAGTCATATGTCAGGCATTTGCTTGACTGTAGAAGAAACTGCCAAACTTCTCTGGAGTGGATGTACCATTTTACCTTTTACCAGCACATGAGAATTCCAGGTGTTCTACATCCTCACCAGCACTTTGTAGTATCAGCATCGTTATATCTTTAACTTCAATCCTTCTTATGGGTGTATAGTGATTTCTTATTGTAGACTTAATTTGTATTTCTCTAATGACTAATGATACTGAACATATTCTCACCATCTTATTTACCATACATATATACTCTTCGGTGGAGTGTCTGCTCAATTATTTTTGCCAATTTTTAATTGATATTTTGTTTTCTTAATGTCATTTTGAGAATTCTTTTACACAGTCAGGATGGAAGTCATTGTAATATATAGGATTTACAAATATTTTCTCCCACTCTGTAACCTGTCTTTTCATTTTTGTATTAGTATTTTCAACAGAGCAAAAGTTTTAATTTTGATAAATTCTAATTTATTCTTTTTTTTCCCTTTGTAAATAATAATTATGGTGTCATTTCTAAGAACTCTTATGTAATTCCAGGTCACGAAGATTTTCTATCATCTCCTAGAAGTTTTATACTTTCATAACTTACAACTAGATATATGATCCATTTTGAGTTATTTTTCATGTAAGGTGTGAGATTATGTTGAGGTACATTTCTTTTTCACATATGATCATCCAAATGCAACCCATTGCATTATTGAAAATACTATCCTTTCTCCATTAAATCATGAAAATAAGAACCAATGAGGTCACAAAATATTCATAACAGAAGATCTCAATCCCTTTTGGAAATTAAAATATCAACACATACTATGTTTTGCAACATCAAATTTTAGGTTGAAGTGATTTTTACAATTATTATGTTTCAAAGGGCAAAATTTTGTTTTTCTTTGCTTTATTTTATTTTATTTTAAATATTTTAAATAGTTTTTATTAGGTAATGAATATCCCAAAATGATATTTATAATATGAGTAATACCAAGAATAAATGTAAAATGAGGCAAAACTAGAAACATTCCCAATCATTCTTCACCTGGGAAGCAGATAAACCAACAATGATGCAAACATGCATTGGAATACTGTTTAGCAACTAAAAGGAACATACAATTGATCATGCAACAGTATGGGTAAATCCTAAATACATTATTCTAACTGAAATAAGTCAGAATCAATTACATGCTTTATGACTCCATTTACAATTTATTTTATAAAAAGCAAAACTCTAGGGATGGATTAAAAATCAGTAGATGCCAGGGGTTAATGGTTGGGGGACGGTTTGGCTCCAAAGGGGTAGTGAAACGGAATTAGTGGAGGGTGAGAAGGTATTATGAACTGTACTGTATCTTGACTGTGTTGTTGGTTCCATAACTCCATACATTCGTTGAAACATGGAATTGTATACCAAGGGGCGCCTGGGTGGCTCAGTTGGTTGAGCTTCCAACTCTTGGTTTTGGCTCAGGTCATGATCTTGAGGTCATGGGATCAAGCTCCATGTCGAGTTCAGCAGGAAATCTGTTTGAGATTCTTTCTCTCCTTCTCCTTCTGCCCCTCTCCCTACTCGTGCTCTCTCTCTCTCTCTCAAATAAATAAAATCTTTTTTATTTTAAAATTTTTTAAAAAACATTTTTAAAAAGATTTTATTTATTTTTCACAAAGAGAGAGAGAGAAAGAGCACAAACAGGAGGAGCGGCAGTCAGAGGGAGAAGCAGGCTCCCCTCTGAGCAAGGAGCCTGATGTAGGACTCGATCCCAGGACCCTGGGATCATGACCTGAGCTGAAGGCAGATGCTTAACTGACTGAGCCACTCAGGTGTCCCAATAAATAAATATTTTTTTAAATAGTTGTACACAAAAAGGAATGCATTTTATTATATGTAAATTAAAAACATTTTTAAAGTAATGAACACCTGTGTACTTTCTCCCGATTTAAAAAAAAAAAAATAGCATGCTTCTAGTATATTTGAAGAACACTATGGACTTTTCCACATCCTAGAGTTAAACACTACCCTGACTTCTGAGATCATGCTTGTCTTACTTTTCCTTACTATTTCTCCTCAACTGAGCATATCCCTAAACAATATAGTATTTGAATTTGTATATCTTTGAACTGTGTAAATGTAAACATATTTTATATTCTACAACTTATTTTTTGTTCAGTATTGTTTGTGAATTTAATACAATTTTATGTGGATAGATGTAGCCCATTCATTTTTTTCACTGCTGTATAGAATCCCATTCCATGAATATAGCACAATTTATTTACCCATCCTCTTTAGAGTAGACAATAGTTTGATTTTTTTTTCTAATTAAACTATGCTTGTGTAATAAACTAGATAGATAGATTGATGTTACCTGATAAATACTTACAAGAATTACCCCAGGATATATGCTAAGAGTTGAGCTACCATAGAGTTATAAAGTATGCTATACTTTACTAGGTAACTTCTACCAAGTCTCCAAAGTAGTTGTATTATATATTCCCACTAGTAGGGTATGAAATGTGTAGTTATCTTTATCTTACAAGATTTAAACATTTTACAAATAAAGTGATTGTGATGGAATCTCACATATTTGGCAAAGAAATTGTTTGAAGAGATACACACAAGATTGTTAAAAATTCTTTCATTATATATATTCTATAATTCTGTAGAGTTTAAAATTTTTATTAAATGAATTTGTACTGCCTTTTAAATAACAAGAGTAAAGACAAAAATATAGGTGAAAGACAGTAAAAAAATTCACCTATTTTTAAAAGCCAATTTATCACATAATGAGCAAATATTCTTTGACAAATTCAGGAATGAAGAGTATGCTGCAAAATCTTATCCTTAGGACAAAAGTAGATATACATATGTATCATATTTCACTTAAGCAGCACAGACAAAACAATGACTTTTTTTTATAATTGGCAGTCTTCCAAATCCTGGGTTCCATGTAAATAGCAATATGTGGTAGTGAAAAATGTCCAGATTAGTTTTAACACAGTTCTATTTCTTAAGATTTTATGATAATGTAATCTCTGCCTGCGGATTAAGTTGCTGTCTACAATGATTCCACGACATTTTGTTCAGCCATTGTTAGGAGTTCTCACCTATGTAGCATTTTAATTTATTAATGTACCTATCTACTTTCCCCATGGATATTTTTGGAAGAACTCTAGCTTTGAAATCATATAGAGCTTAAATCCCAATTCTGTTACGTATTAGTTATTTACATGCGGATGATAAGTTCTTGAGCTAAAAAACCTGTTTCTCTGATGTGCTACTTTTGTAAGTGTAGGTGTATTATAATACTTATAATGCATACGTAGATGTTTTGGTAGAAGACTTTTAGCAAAAGCAAGATGAGACGTTATGAAGACTATCCTCAGCCCATGCTTAATTTGTGCAATAATCTCTCAGAAGATATTTCTTCTCTCTCTTGCCTCCCACATTCCCACCGTTGATTCTGCTGAAACCAGAATGAGTCCTAAAACGTGGTATTGTTCATGAATGAACCTGACTAAAATCCTCTAATAGCGGTCCTTAGGATTAAGTTTAAAATATTTTAACATGACTTACAAGGCCCTCCATGACTGACATTTCTTTCTCTTTCCAGCCTCATGTCTTGTTAACTACTTGCTTACACTTTTCATTCCAGCCATCCTATGTTTTTTTCAGTTTCTTTATTTCTAAACCCTGTTCCTCAATGACTTGTTCTACTCTGCTTTACTTTGAAACCATAGATATGAGCTAGGGATGACATCAATGCACTGTGGGGGGAGGGGGGTGTCCTTGAGGTCCGGAACACCTCTGTGCAGTCTGTTTGGACCTTCAAGGCTGATCTCTGATATATCACTTCCATTTTATAATGTATTCCTACTGGGCCCACCAGACTTTCTAATTTGGTGAGTTTTAAACAAGGCAACTCACAATGGGCAGTTTTACTAGAGTCCCTATCGATTCCCATTGTCATCTGCCTGGTCCCTACTAAGATCCAATAACATACTAAGAGCTTTTTTTCAAATAGCAATCTCTACTACACATGGAATGGACTTGCTCTAGAATCCTAAAGTTCTTTACTGTGAGTCTTCTATGGTGACTTGTCACAGACTCAACACAAGATGTTTTTCTATGCAGATACTCAAATGCCATGAGAACTGTTGGATCTATGGTCCAAATGGTAGTGGCTGCTTGTACCACTTCCTGGAAAATTTAAAGTAATAGATTTAGTTGGAAGAATGGACTGGCCCCTGACCATTCTGAGCACCTTTCACCACTCAACCATCAGACACACACACAGGAGAATTTCTCCCTAGTCGGAGTAATTGCTTTCAGTTATCAAGAGGAAATTGTGTCGCTATTGTACAACAGGGGCAAAGAAAACTGTATCTGAAACCCAACAGATTTTCTGAGGGTGGGGACGGTTCCTGCGTTCTTCACTGCCAGCTGAAGTTTTGGCTCAGAGCCAAAGGGAAATTGGGGCTAGAAGAAGAAAACCAGAACTATTATAGCCTTATGATCAATTACAGAAAGAGGGACTATAGTTTGTATATTTTTTCCTTTGCTTGTAATACATGTCTGTTTAATTGTATATACTAACCATGCTCTTTTTCTCTTTCCTTCTTCCCCTTTTGTTTTATTTTACATACAAGTTGTAGGAGGATAACTTTTACATTTACTCTTCAGGTAATGGACATTTTTCAGAGATTCTGTGATGAAACACTATAGTGCCAACGACTAGGGAGTGTAGTATTTGGGGAAATGGTGAAAAATTCATTCATAAGAAGGACAACTATATCTTGTCAAGTGGTAAGACAGGATTGTTTTATTGTCATGCAGAAGTTCAAATATATATAGCTGATGCATATGGAAACCAAGTAACCAAAGAAAGGGACTATTCTAGTTATCAAGGTATTTCCTGTCAGCTCCTAATCCACCCTCATTCCCTGCACAGTGATAATGGAGCGTGTGCTCATATGCATTTCTTTTATCCTGCAAGTACAACTTGTTTTGTTTACTTGTATTTTGTTTGCTTTGTTATTGTTGTAGTTTGGTTTTTGGTTTCTAAAATCTATAAAGCATTGAGTCAGTGTGGTTTATCATTATATCTGTAGCTCTGAGCAAAATGTTGGCATAGACAGTAGGTATCCAATACACGTTTGCTGAATGGATGAATGAATAGTAAGCAATTAGAAATCTATTTCTGGTGAATTCTTTAAGTTGATATTTAAATCTTCTGAATAGTTTAATGCATTGAAAAATGAAAAGGCATTGTCCCTATAAAAATCGGTGCTTATATAGGATTGGGTAAGACGGCATATACTAGAATACTTTCCAGACAAGGAAGAATGCAATGTATCTTATTGTTTAGAGAAATCAAATTGTATGACAGTTCAGAAGAAGAGCAATTATTAGGGGAACCATAAAAAAAAGAGATGTTTGAAGTAGAAATTTTTTAAAAGGGTAAAACATCAAAAGGTAAGTAATCAGGTGAGAAGAACAGAATAAACAAAAAAGAGAAATGTAAGAAATTCAGAGTATATATTGGTAATGATACGTCTAGATGACCCAATCATAGGCTAAGTTAAGAATAAAACAAATAAGTTTTTTAAACTGAGAGAGGGTGCCTGAGGGGCTCAGTTGGCTAAGGGCTAACCCTTGATCTCGGCGCAGGTCTTGATCTCAAGGACATGAATTCAAGCCCCACATTGGGCTCCACACCAGGCATGGAATGTACTTAACAAAAATAAAAAATAAAAAGTGAGGGAGAATCAGAGAGTAAGTTAATAGCTACTTTAGTAGACATCTGAGAGTCTTCATTGTGTTCAGCTTTTGAACCCCATTCTATGCTTGGGAAATCCACTGATTTGTGAAACAAAGTACATATTCAACTATAGAAGCAGAAAGTGCCAGATAATCGCTTTCTACATTTCTCTTGCATGCAGGGTTTAGCACGGGATGTAGGGCAATCAGATGTGCACATCCCAGTTTCTTAATCTGAAGTAGATGGCCAGCTAGATATGGTAGCAATGGGGTCAACTTCACTTATTTTCCAAAGTTGGCCATGAGCATAGCTCCATTGACTGTATCTAATTTTTTAGTATTGGTGTTATCACAGCAACTTTACTAGTACCTTTGGTGAAAGAGTTTGGTAGCATAATTTTAAGTATTTTCTTTCCAAAACCTGTAGTTATGGTTCTCAAGTCCTGCCATAGAATGTGAGTTTCTCAGTATCCTTCTAATAAAATGCATTTCTGCAAAAATCATTTAAATTTCTGGTTTCTAATACTTGTACCTAAAAACCTTGACTAGTACACTAGATTAAGGGATTTAAATTCTACACAGTTGAAAATCAACAATAATTTAAGGTATTCTAATGGCAGTTATTCTAAAGATGTGAATTAGTAATATTAATCTAGAAACAATTTGTAATCATCTTAGAAGCCAAAAGAGGCTTGAAGCAGTGAGACAAGATGGAAAAAAATAAAAGGCAGTATGCTATAGGCGTTTCACAGAAAAAGCAATACAAATTACTTATAAGCATATGAATAGGTGCTCAATCTTATTCATAAATAATAAAATGTAAAATAAAACAACAATAAGAGAACAGATTGGCAACTACTAAGGAATGATAACACAAGGCTTAGGAGAATGTGGTGAAATCACATCTTCATACATTGCTAGAGAGTATGTTGTTTCAACTACTTTGGAGATAATTTGGAAATACGATTGCATGCATAAATGATGATTTTATAATGACACATATAAAACTGTGGTAAAGAGGGAATGGTGTATTTGTACGGGAAGAGAATTTCAAATTTCATTGCAGTTTATTTTTTAATATGAATAAAAATTTTTTTCCAAAAGAAAGGATTTAAAAAAAAGAATAAGAGTCAGATATGAAAGGGCGCCTGGGTGGCTCAGTCGGTTAAGCGACTGCCTTCGGCTCAGGTCATGATCCTGGAGTCCCGGGATCGAGTCCCATATCGGGCTCCTTGCTCAGCAGGGGGTCTGCTTCTCCCTCTGACCCTCCCCCCTCTCATGTGCTCTCTCATTCTCTCTCAAATAAATAAATAAAATCTTTAAAAAAAAAAAAGAGTCAGATATGAAAAAGAAAACAACTTGAATAGGGAATAAGGGAATTGATAGAAAAGGACAACATCAAAATATCATTCAGAGACAAAACTGCTTTGGAAAATGATTAAATATAGAAAGTGAAGAGTCGAGGAAATAAAATGTTATTGCGGCATGTGGAGATGAGGCAATTGGGAAAAATAGAATCACCATAAGCCAACTAAAAGAAGAAATTAGAAAAAACTGCCTTGAAGAATAAAGTGAATACTGTTGAGAACCTGCCATGTTTGAGGAGTCTCTTAGGATGTCCAGCTAGATGTCACAATAGACAGTAAAGGTTGTAGACAAGATCAGTCAAGAGATCTCGAGGGTCAGATTTCAGAAGTACTCACAAAGATGAGGTGGTTGTGAGCACTGCAGCGCTGCCAAAGAAGAGAGAACAGTAGAGAGGAAAAGCAGCGTGGCCTTAACTCTCGTAATACAACTCCGTTTGGGCAGTGGAGAAGCAGGGAGAGTCAATAAAGAAGAAAAGAGAGGAGCAGGCCATGCATAAAGAATAGCGTATGTTCACTGGACCCACGGGATGAGAGTTTTAAGAAGACAGCTGTGTGGATAGTCACAGATAGATCTGTAAAGTATTAGAGAAAGAGTCCCTTGGTCTTGTGATTAGACAGTCAGTTTCAAGTTATGCAGTAGCAGACAGCTGACTGCAAACAGTTCCAATGTAAAGGCAGTGGAATTAGCAACAAGAACTATTCTTTTCAGAAGCCAGTCACAATAGGAAAGGAGAAAAGAAAGAAAATGAGCTCAAAAGAAAGAAGAAGAGCTTTAAAACAAAACTTCCCAACAAGTATACGTGCCTACCTCTTGTGAAGATGTTAGGTATTTTCTTTTATATTCAAATGTTAGTCTTTTTTAAAATTAAAGGAAGACAAAGAAAGCCAACCTTTGGAAGAAATAGGTGGGAAATACTACTGTTGTTGTTGTTCAATTCAATTCAATTCAATTCAATTTAATCTTTGCATTCAGAAATTGAAAATCTAGGTATGATTGATAGTGGTTCTAGGTGGTACAGTTGAGATGGCATCTCCTACTTTGGGTAAGACCAGAGTGAAGGGATGGTAAAGAGTGGGCATTCCAGTTGGAGTCCTTAGTGGTAAAGAGTAGGCATTGTAGTTGGAGTCCTTAGAATTATTAAATCTCAAAAGTAAACCCTTTACCTTTGTATTTCTCTTTAGTAATATATGAATCGGTACTAAAGCTGTGCTCGCATCTTCTAATTTGGTCTCAGCTGTGCAACAGGGAATTAAGAGAAGGGCTCGGTGTCTTCCTTGAGTTAAAACATTAGAGGATCATTACTCCACTTGGTTTGGTGTGTCCAGCATCCACCAGAGATTAACCTCCTGGTCCCCTTTCCTCCAATAGGCCTGCACAGCAGTAGTTAATATCGAAGATAGCCCTCAAAGGGAGAGGAAGCTTAGGAACAATAGTTGAGGCTCTGAAGTCTAGAGAGCTCTCCTCCATGTGAAAAATCCTTCCTTCATTGCATTAGAATACCTGGATTTAATCTCATTTATACTCTTGGCTGGTACATTAAAAGCTAATAGAAAATCTGAGAACTATTATGAATGTAGGAAGATCTAATATGTTTATTGACAACTAAAGAAGACACTAGTAAAAAACTTGAAAGGAATATGCTGATTATAAGATGACATCAAATTTTTGTTTTTAAGTGGAAAATATATCTTTTCTGTAATTTTTATCCCCAAATGGGTAGAAGAATATTTTTAATTGTTTTGAAGACATCAAGAAGTAGTCACCTTACCACCAGAGTTACAATATATGAGGTTAGCTAGTAAAGAGTTTTGCATTCATATTTATTGAGAAGGCATTGATATTGTCTTACTTCAATAAGATACCACCTACACAGGGCACAGATTTGGTCAGCTTCATTTAACAACTGGGCAGTACTTGGAGGAAAAAGTAATCTATCAGATCAGTTACTTGTAGTCCAATCCATCAAAATTCTGGCTATTTGCCTGAAATTTTCAATTTTTAATGTTTCCTTTGCACATTATGCAGGTATAACCACTTTCAATAATACCTTATACATATTCAAGATAACAGTTAATTTTACTACATTTACACTTCCTGATATGCTCTTTCCCCACAAGACGCAATAACAATCAAATCACCTAACAGAAATGAGCATTTTGGCGCCTGGGTGGCTCAGTCGTTGGGCCTCTGCCTTCGGCTCTGGTCATGGTCCCAGGGTCCTGAGATCGAGCCCCACTTCAGGCTCCCTGCGCAGCGGGAAGCCTGCTTCCCCCTCTCCCACTCCCCGTTTGTGTTCCCTCTCTCACTGTCTTTCTCTGTCAAATAAATAAATAAAATCTTAAAAAAAAAAAAAGGAAAGAAACGAGCATTTTATTGTTTTAAAGCATTTAATTTCTAACCAGTAAGATGACTCTATATACAGGGAAGAGATATTTAAACGTCATTTTTATGAATATTCAACTTAATGCAGCTTAAGCTTTCCCATTAAGGCAAGTGAAGCAGAACCTTGACTCTACCATGAGAACCCCTTTAAAAATGACTTTTGGGGAGATGCCACATGTAAAGAGTGAATGTTAGTAAGCAGTGGGGCAACTTGTATTTTTTTCTTGTAAAGGTGATATACTTTTTATATCTATATTATTCCTGTGTAGTTCTTAAAATGACTGTCACAAGAAAGCTTTGAATACTAATTTACCAGAGACAGGAATACACATTTATAACTGTAGCACTTAAAAAGTACATTTTTCCCCGTATAGTGACACATTATAATGATGTCAAGGTCCTGAAAAAAGAGCATGACATTAACAAGATGGAAGGCTAACTTAATGGAAGTTCCATTGATAAAATGCCATCCTCACAAAGCTAGTAATTGTTCTTTGGCTATTATACTCTTACCAAAGAAGCAATATATCAGATGCCTGCTCATCTAGGCATAACTCTAAAAGATTCTGAGACACTGTAAGTTGTATATCACTAAACTGTGGAACATTAAGAGCAACTAACTTATTCATTAATTATTGTATCTCACTGACTAGAGTCAAGAATTATGACAGACCATTTAATCGTTGAAAACCTCATGCATAGTTATTTGAGAGTGTTGTTTTCTTTTAAAATGAAATACATTCTTAGAAAAAAATATCAAAGATTCTACTTCCCATGCACAAATGAATAACCACATAGCACAGGATTGCAAAGTTCTTAGGACTACAGTTATGTGCCTGTGCTTTATTGTGTTTTATTATAAATTCCTAGATCCTCATATGAAGCTAAATGTAATTATGCAGTATAAAAGATCAGGGCTCACCATAATAGCAGGCGAAATAGCTTCAGGACAAATACGTTTCACCTGAAGCTGAAATTAAAACCTTAAAATTGAAAATATGCAATTTAAATATTTTTATTTGTATTATCTGCATTGCCATTATTCGAGTTCTTGTAGACCATCTTTTTGCCCTTCTCATCCCCTTTGTCACTGAGCTACTCAAGTTAGCTTTTATATTATCATCTATCCCAAGAGATTTTTCTATGATTATTACATTGAGTCACAGAGAACATGAGCAACTACTATGCAACAGTAGAATGATAGAAACAAAGATTTGTCCAATGTGGCAAAATTTCTCTGTGTACCTCGTGCTCCTCCCCCACATTTAAAACTCACCTCTGGGTGGCTCAGTTGGTTAAGCGACTGCCTTCGGCTCAGGTCATGAACTTGGAGTCCCTGGATCGAGTCCCGCATCAGGCTCCCTGCTCGGCAGGGAGTCTGCTTCTCCCTCTGACTTTAACCCCTCTCACGTGCTCTCTCTCATTCTCTCTCTCTCAAATAAATAAATAAAATCTTTAAAAATAAATAAATAAAATAAATAAAACTCACCTCTGAGCATCAAGTGGTAGGTTGTATGGTTTCTAAGAAATTATAGTCATGAACAGTAACAACCTATTCTCTTAAGGAAGAAAGAAAAGAAAGAGTCAAAATGATCAAATTTATTTAAATCTCTGAACCAAGGGTTTCTTCTCTATCCACTTTACTTACATTAATAGTATTCATTCATTGTACAAGGGTCAATCAATCATTGCCTTCTCGCCCACTTGCATCAGCAGAAAGTGAACTCCCAGGCACCTACTGCCCTCTGAGCGTGCATGGCAACTTCAAGCATGTAGGCCATCTTCTAAAGGCCACAGGGACACTCAGACCCTAGGAATGGGTTCACAGGTCAGGTTGGCTAACGGAGGATCCCAGAGATTCTGGAAGGGCCACCATGTTGTCAGCTAAATGATTTTAACAAGAGACAGTGATTGTCCTAAAAAGACTTTATAGTGCATTGGAATTTAAGACACAAGCCCAAAAATTAAAAACTCAATTTTTTGGTATTTAGAATTGCTGCTGATAAATAAGAACTAATACAAACTGATCACAAAAAAGGCCAACCTATAGCAAGTGGTTTACACACAGATGGTATCTGGCCTATGGAAAACTCAGTTTCATAGTTGTTAACACTTGTCCTCAATATCACCCAAATATATTTTCTTTTAAAAAAAATTCTCCATAAATGTATATGGATAAGAGCCATTTTGGATCTGCACATGTAAAACCCATATGGCTAAAGGCTGCTAAATGCCTGGAAGATTATCCTGAGAAGTTCTGCAGTTAGTTTTATATTAACTGCATTCAGTGTTATTTTTGTAATTGTGAAATTGAGGAAGAGTAAATGGAAAGAGATAAAAGGTATTATAACTACTCCTTAATTAGTATGCTTTAAGTGAATTTGAATCTTTGCAAGTAGATACCAAGTTATTTCAGCTATTTCATAGGAAATAGATGACGAAAGAAAAATAAATGTTCTCTGATATTCAGGCTTTTTTTTTTTTTTTTTCCAAAGGCTGTTCAAATAGAGGTTTTATCCAACTGGCTAAGCACCCATCTGCTGGCCAGATAATAATTCTGATTATGTGCAACCACAGCAGATATCCATTGTAAGACATTAAGTTATTTATTAGTCTATATGTGTTGGCTTCTTTCCTGATTACATAAAAATTCTGCAGTGTAAAAGACACTTTAATAAAAGCTCAATAGTATTTGTACTTGTGCCAAATAATTCTCTTAAGCCAGTAGTCTTTAAAGAAACATCTTTGAGGAATTGGTGTGGGGAAGTTTATAATTCTCTTTACATATGGAAACATAGAAGACTAAGAGTGACCTTACCATATACAAAACATGCCCTCATTTTTAGAATAACAAAGCTTAATTATGGGGAAGAAATTTCTGAAGTATTTGCATACATGGAAATACATTTACCCTGTGGAATTTTCTTTGACAGTTTTAAAATAAAGCACCATTTAAATTCAGGTTTAGTCACTACTAACGTAGCTGTTTAAAGCTGGTAGAAAGGAAAAATTTTCTTACAAAGATGAGTGACAAGACAGTTCGAGTATTCATTATATGTTACCTGTGTAGAAAAATGATGGATTGAATTGATCCCTTCTGGCAATTCTCATCATTAATATAGTGAATGATGATGTCTGGCAAAAGGAACTTATAATGCTTCTTTCATTTCAGAGCCAATAAACTCAGTTTTCATGTTTCGTTCACCTGGACAGTGTGATAGAAATCACGACTTGTTAATGGTTCCACATCATCTCTCAACTAACATTTACATAACTTTTTAAAATAAAATGTGCAAGATAAATAAATAAATAAATAAAAATAAAAATAAATAAAATTAAAATAAAATGTGCAGCTCTCCACCCCACCCAATTTACCTATTATGTAGGTAAGGGGGAGTGGGTAAAATTTAAAACAATTAGACATACAACCTGAACAATGCCATTAGGCTTATTGTAGAGTGGTTTTGCCATATTCCTCATTTGCATAAAAATAGGTCTGAAAGCAACATTACCAAATAATATGAGCGATTATATGCAAAGCATTAAGTAGGCTATAACTGGGCTCATTTCATATTAGGATATTAGAGAAAGCAAGCAAGCTAAATCTGGAGGGGAGAATTCTGCAAGCAGGTCTTGAGTTTAGAAAGCATATGAACTCACCCTCTTAAAGTTTCAAATACTTAATTCTTTCATGCAACACTTCTCTCTAAATACACTCTGCAAAATAACTACAGCAGGCAAGTGATTGATTTCAAACATTTTGCTTCTTTACAAATGTTCTAAGTTTTGGGAGCATTAAATTGATGTAAATAACCTTACTTATGTTTATTGATTTATTCCCTTTTAAAACAATTGTTCTAGGGCGCCTGGGTGGCTCAGTCGTTAAGCGTCTGCCTTCGGCTCAGGTCATGATCCCAGGGTCCTGGGATTGAGTCCCACATCGGGCTCCCTGCTCAGCGGGAAGCCTGCTTCTCCCTCTCCCACTCCCCCTGCTTGTGTTCCTGCTCTCGCTATCTCTCTCTCTGTCAAATAAATAAAATCTTTAAAAAAAAAAAATTGTTCTGTGATAATCATTCCATGTAATTATTACTTCCTCTGCAATTATGTGTATCTTGCTTCTAAAACGTTGACATCTTCCCTGAATGAAATATTGTGCTTGGCTGTATAAAAGGAAGAATATTATGTAACGATTTTAAGGTAAATGTATGGGTTATATATAAGTTCATATATATATACAATCAGCTAAATAATGTTTACTTAATATTTGATAGTAGATCCATTAAAATTGTAAATATTTAAACATTGTTGACCTACAAAAAAAAGGCAATTTCCTATGAGTCAATACAAGCCTTATTTAACATACACTCATCAAGATGAAGGAAAGAAAACTTTCCAGAATTGTTTCTGGGTTTCATGTGGTTCTTTCTCAGTATGTTCAGAATATAGACCTAATGGGGCACCTGGGTGGCTCAGTCGGTTAAGTATCTGCCTTCAGCTCAGGTCATGATGCCAGGGTCCTGGGATCAAGGTCCTGGGATCAAACCCCATGAGGGGCTCCCTGCTCAGCGGGGAGCCTTCTTCTCCCTCTCCCTCTGCCCCTCCCCTTCCCACTCAAGCTCTCTCTCTCTCAAATAAATAAATAAAATCTTTTTTAAAAAGGAGAATATAAAACTAACATAGTAACTACTATTATCAGTACTGATTATAACAATGCTTTATGGAGTGCTGTGCTATGCTGGACAATGCCCAAGAACTTGAAATAAATTGTCTAATTTTATTTATAAGACATACACATGGAAGAGACTAAGTAAACAACTAGACAATGATCAGACCCCACGTGCAAAAGAACTCTGACCCATAAACTCAGCCGCCACCAGTCTAGGAGGCCATACAATTTCTGTAACAATTGGCTTAGAACAATAAGGACTTGGTCAATGACTTCAAGCTTCCTATTTTGGGGCAGAGTGTCCAACTCAGGACCAATCAGAGAAAACAAAACAATCTCCCCAAAGTAATCACATAAAATGCCCTGCTGCTAGTTAGTCTGCCTCCAGCTCCCCCATGTGAAAACTTCCCATCTGAGCATCTCTGCAGCCTTCCATTTTTTCGTGTAAGGCTCTCCCAACTCTACACCTGCTTTTCCACTCTCCCAAAGGCAAGTGATTGTGACTAACTCTCTTTCTACTGTAAGTTCTGAATAAGCGGCTACTATTTGCTCTCATTTGGGTGTTTGTCTTTGACAAGAAGGTAACAGTTTACTCAAAGGAGAAATTTGACTTCCCGACGAGGATTATCAGTGGTGGGGAAGGAAGCAGGGTATCAGCAGCCCTTGGCTGTTTTTTGTAATCCCTCTGCCCTCACCTTGTTGGGGCCTGGGGAGATAACCAAGAGATGTTACTCACATGTAATTACAGCCTCCTCTGAAGCTCTGTGGTCTCCCTGCTCTGTGGCCCGACACCCTGGTGGCTTGCAGGGGCTGCCCCCCCTCCCCCCACCGCATGGCAGTCAGTTGTCATCCTCCTCTCTCTTCCTCCAGCAGGGAAACACTCCTGCTTCCCGGGCCGTGATGACAGCTAAAACGCAGGAGGCCAGTTCAATCTGAATGTCAGATAAACAATAAATTCTTTTTGCTATAGATATAACTCATGCTACATTGAAACACAGTTATTCACAAACATATGGTTTTGTTTATCTAAAGTTCAGAGTAATTACAGCAGAAACAGAATATTAAATACACATTATATATACATATAGACACACTATACCACATGCTGCATACACATGTGTACATAATACATATCCATATATGTATGCATATGAATATATATACATACACAATATTTGGAGCACACTTATACTAAAATAAGCATTCATTGTTCACCGGATATTAAAATTTAACCTGGAGTCCTCTTTTGTTTTCGCTTTTTTTTGTTTGTTTGTTTTTAAAGATTTTATTTATCCATTCATGAGAGACAGAGACAGAGGGAGAAGCAGGCTCCCCGTGGAGCAGGGAGCCCGATGCGGGACTCGATCCCAGGACCCTGGGATCATGACCTGAGTCGAAGGCAGACGCTAAACCGCCTGAGCCACCCAGGCGTCCCTTCGCTTTTGTTTTTAACTAAAGCCACAACCCTATTCCTATGTGCAATTCTGTGAAAGGCGGTGCCAGTAGCTGCCAGGACTTTTTTTCAATCATCCTCTTCTTCCAGGTGTGCAATTATTCCAGGAGAGTGTGGGCAGAGCATAGGTGCGAAGGGTCGGTGTGAGGAGGGGTTACAATGGTAGTTTCACAGTAACCCAGCCATCTGGCCCCGCCCCGCCCCGCCCCGCCCCTCATGCTCTGGCGCGTGTCAGGCTTTTATGGTACTCACGTTCCAGAGTCCTGGGCTTCTTCCCTTTGACTCGGGCTTCTGTTAAGGGTGCCTAGGTGTTTAGAGCTATCTGTCTCTGCCTGATCCCCAACTGCAGATCGCTATCAGCTTCTTTTCAATTGAGCTCATAGACCATATTTTTACACTCTTATTTTCATTATACCTGCTCATTCTATGACATTTGCAACGAAGAGAATCTTTAAGGAAAAGTACTGCTTAACTCCACCAAATGTCCTTAATTTTAGTTCTTACCTAGCTGGAAAGACAAGACATACCAAAAAAAGGAAAGGAGGAGATGGTGGCTGGTGTCAGTAGTCAGTTTTCTTTGTTGCCAGAGCAACAGACACCATAGATAAAGTTAATGTAAAATCGAAAATATTAGAGCATAGTTGTGTGTGTGCGAGCATAGTATGTAAGTGAGGTGAAGTGATGCAGAATTATAGATAAAGAGAATAATAGGTTATCCTGAGAATAGTAGTTTTTGTTGTGAAGTTTAAATGATAGCTTAACCATTTAGATCGTGGTGAGCATTGTGATAGGGAAGTTTATATTTAATTTTGGATTATGGACTTTAAATGTAGGTTTGAGGTGGTAGGAAGAAAAGTAACACCATCAAAAGAACGTTTTAGGCAGCTTGTTCAGTTTCTCCTATGTGGGATAGATTGAAGGAAGGACTCCCAGAGCAGGGAGATCACTTGGAAAGCTATTATAATAATATAGAAGGGAGACGATGAATGCCAAACATAGTAAGGAATGATACAGAAGGAAGTGATGGTATATAAAGAGAAAGTAAGAATTGACACTCAGCTTGGAGCTTGGATCACTTAGAGAATAGCAACATTATTTATAGGATTTAGAGAGACAGAAAAAGGAGCCAATTTTTCTGGGAAGATAATGACTTTTTAAAAGCATACAGAACCATGGAAGTTTCTGGAGTGAGCCATCTGAGTTGAAGTATACTACCGGCCACAGAGGCCGCGGAGGTATTGAGAGAGAGACCAAAGTTAGGAGTTAAAAATTATAGGTAATTATTAAAATTTCTTATTAGGGTGACTGATTTATGCTGGAGAGTAAAGAGCTGAGGGTAAACAACTCAATTCTTGGAAGTGTTCATGCAAAATGGAAGGCAAAGAACAAGAATCAGTTAAATGACATAGAGATGATGCAGTCACGACCGGTGTGTGTGTGTGTGTGTGTGTGTGTGCGAGAGAGAGAGAGACAGAGACAGAGACAGAGAGAGACAGAGAGATCTATGTGGGAATAAAGAACCCCACTTGCAGAAGGAGCCTGTGATGGTTTTAATGCTCTGATACCCTGATTTTGAAATTCTTTTCTTTTTCTTAATCTTGGAACTTGTGTTTTGTTAAACCAAATGTGATAAGAAAACAGCATGTGCACGAACAGGGGAGATACGCCTAACTCTAGTGCACACAAGGGTGGGCTCAGGGCCAGCAAACACGGATGGCTGAGGTGTGCTGAACAGTTATCTGGCAGACTGCAACAAACCTTTTAGGCCAAAGCTGCAGGCCAGGGACGTGCACCCAGAGAGGCTGCCGCAGAGGTCCTCGCTGAAGGCAGGGAAGGCTCTAGGTGCCCTGGGAGGCTGGCTTGCCTGTCAATCTGGGACCCCATCCCTTGGTATATGCACAACTTTCCACTCTCTGGCCTGAGCCCTAGAGCAGGAACTGGTGGTGCTGAGGCAGCAAACTTTGTCAGTAAATTATTACAAAATAAAGTGTATACATTGTCACTGCAGTAAAGCACATTAGGGTGATATTACATTTTTTCAAAGTGTTCAGAATCTGTGATTCTGAAAACTGCAGCAACATTGCAAAGCAACTATCTACAGGCTTAGAAATAGAAATTAAATTTAAAGATTTGCCACATTTAATGGAAAAGAAAACTGCATATGAAGCTTCAAATGAACAAATTATTACAAAGGATGCCGATTTTAACTTTTTTTCTCATAATGGAAAATGCGGTGATAGAATGAATAATTAGGTGTCTTGTATTATATACAAATCTTGAAGCCCTTTTTGGTTTTTTATACAACCTCCACAAGTGACAAGAAATAGAAGAAACATAAAAAGCCATTGTATAAATTTCATATAAAATTAAATTCATACTTAAATGAAGCTGATTTGTATGAAGTTAGAGTTCTTTTAGAAAAATTCTTCTGCTTGAATTATCAGCCTAGATATACCAAAATTTGTATTTTCAAATAATTTATCAGAAATTATCCCAATGTTACAACAGCCTACAAAATAGATTTAATAGCCTCAGTCACAGTTATACCAACAGAAGAGATCTTTCCTCAAATTAGAAAGTATTAAACATTATTTAGTATCTTGAGATTTAACATTGAAACATTGAGACCTTACATTTGCCAGGAATAACTGACATCATTTCTAATTATATCAATTAAAAATGAACTCGCTAAAAGTATACCTTTTGATGACCTAATAAATGAATTTGTAAAAAAGTGAGTCAGTAAAATCCTATGATAAATCTAAGATAATCACATTAACAAAACATTATTGTGTATGATTATGAAAATAAAATATTTTTGCAGTTTTTATGTTTATGTTGTTACTCATGTGTCATTATTACTCCTAATATGTTTGATAAGTAGTAAAATATTTTAGGGGAAAAAGCTTTACATTGTAGTACCTTTAATAACACACTTTTCCTCTCTGAAAAAGGGGCCATGCATTTTCATTTTGCAAGGGGCCCTGTATATTAGATAACCAGTCTCGAATTCAGTAAAAAGGAAATAATCCCAGAAAATCAGGTGGCTCCGTTGCCACGGAAGCCAAAATGTAATTCTATTATTATTCAGGTGCAGCGAGGCCAAGAGATCAATAGACAATTGCCCTTGAAAAGGTAGTGTTTATAGCTCACTGTTCCCAAGGGGCCATGCCACACCAGGCAGGGCCACAAGGGGGCATCAGGCTTGGTCTGGAGGCGGAGGGAGTGAGTGGGGAAACAGGGGTACAAGCCTATTGTGATTCCTGCGGGAAGGAATGGGTGAGGCCAAGAGGCAGACTTAGAATTTCTTAATTTTAATAATTTCAGGTTTTAATAATTTCAGCTCTAGGGCTCGAGGCTTCTCCTCGTTGACTGGTATCTTGCCCTGGGATGATTAGTTGCCCAAAAAGGAGGCTGACCTACAAAACTAACCTAAAAAAGGAAGCTATTGGGGAATAAGGGCTCCTGATTGAGTAGTTTGCATATGAAAGGCATTCTCCTCCAAGGAAAGTCCCTCCAGGGTCAGCCAGGCTTGAGATGTCAAAATATCAGAAACACATGATTAATGCAGGGGGTTGGTGCACAATGACAAGCACTGGGGGAGATTAAGGAGATGCAGAATCTCCAATGGATTTGCAAGTCAGGTAATAGTGTATTATCCTTAAAAAGGACAATTTTATAGTCCCTTAGGTGAGGTGAAAAGGCAAAATGCAGGCTGTCGAAGCAGGAACATATCGATTGATTATTTAACCAAAACATACTGTATACTCTGCATATATGTTGAAAGGAAGTGCAATTAATAGAGACAAAAAGAGACAGGTATATAAACTATAAAAAAAAAGAATGAAAAGAGAACACTACTATTAAAAACTAGAGGGATGCAAAGATAAAGATATTTCTGATAAAAGATACTAAATACCTTTTAGGATGATAGACTTGAAAAACAGTATTATAGTGCAGAGTACTAGACTCAAGAAGAACAAAAGTACTTAAAAGTAAAGAACTGTCTGAAAAAAATACATATAATGGAGTTCACTTATGAAGATGATATGAAGGATAATGAGGAGTTTGGCAAATAAAGAAGAATGGCTAAAATAACGTGGAGATCCAATGGAACAGAAGGACAGCATCCTGTGATAGAACTAGCACTCTTATTTTATTTTATTTTATTTCATCACGATAGGTGTACTCCTTAATCCCCCTCCCCTGTTTCCCCCACCCTCCCCACCTCCCCTCTGGTAACCATCTATTGGTTCTCTATAGTTAAGAGTCCATTTCTTGGTTTGTCTCTCTTTTTTTATCTTTTGCTCATTTGCTTTGTTTCTTAAATTCCACATATGAGTGAGATCATATGGTTTTGTCTTTCTCTGATGGACTTATTTTGCTTAACATCATACTATCTAGCTCTATCCGTGTTGTTTATTTTTATGGCTGAATGATATTCCATTTTATATATATATTTATATATATATATACATATAAAATACACACCACATCTTCTTTACGCATTCATCTATAGATGGACACTTGGGCTTCTCCCATAGTTTGGCTATTATAGATAATGTTGCAGTAAACATAGGGGTATAATAGGGCTATAAGTATCCCTTTGGATTAGCGTTTTTGTATTTTTGGGGTAAATATTAAGTAGTGTGATTCATGGATTGTAGGGTAGGTCTATTTTTAATTTTTTGAGGAACCTCCATACTGTTTTCCACAATGGCTTCACTAATTTGCATTCCCACCAACAGTACACAAGGGTTCCTTTTTCTCCACATCCAAGCCAACACTTGTTGTTTCTTTTTTTTCTTTTCTTTTTTTTTTTTTTTAGCCATTCTGACAGGTGTGAGGTGATTATGTACTACAGCTATTTCTATTGAACTAGAGTATAAATTGAGGGCCAAGGAGAGTTTGACGATTAAAAGGATAGTACCAAGTAAATCTTAAGAGACATCCTATAATAAGCTAAGGAATTTGGAAGTTATCCTATGGGTAAAGAAGTGTGAAAAATTTTATTAATGGTAAGACATCAATAAGTGTCTATTTTCAAAAGATCACTCTGGAAATTGTGTGGAAGATAAATGTTAGAGGGGCAAGGCTCTGTGGGAGTCTGCTGAAAATTAAAAGATTGGTGGAGAAGGAAAGATGTGTTCATCAACTGAACAAATACTGACTGAACAACTATCATATGACAGAAACTGTTCTCAGAAACATACATCTGGACACAGGTCAATACAAATATATTCTTATAAAGCTACAGTATAGTGCAATAGTATAAAATATAAGCAAACATAAGCTTTTGAGTTGGCATGAGCATTAGGAAAATGCTGTGATGTCAGAATGCGAGATCACTTCCATGTTACAGAGAAAAATTAAGAACTTCCATTAAATATTCACAGAAACTCCCCCATGCTCCTGGGTGGGGGAGGGGGAGAGGGAGAGGGAGGGAGAGAAGCAGATTGCCACTAAGCTGGGAGCCAGCCCTAAGCAGGGCTCCATCTCAGGACCCTGAGATCATGACCTGAGCCAAAATCAAAAGTCGGACGCTCAACCAACTGAGCCACCCAGGTGCCCCACAACTTAAAAAACTTAAAAAAAAATGTTTTAATGAGCTTTTGAGTTGGCATGAGCATTAGGAAAATGCTGTGATGTCAGAATGCAAGCAGATCTACAGGATAGGGAAACAATACAGCTGAAGGGGTATATAGGCTTTCAGTTGTTCTTGAGTCTGTGTTTAAAAAGGTCAAGAGTACTAGGGATGGAAGATAAATCCGGATCATTTGGGACCTTAAACTGACACTAGCCTCTCATCCAAGGGCATGCAAGTTCCTGACATGATCCCCTCACATGGTCCTTGTGATAAAACAATCTCTCCGGCCTCCCAGGGCCTTACCCTTGTAGCCCTTTTAGATAAGACCCCTGTGGAGCTTAACACCTGTCTTTTTGGCTTAAATTGACCAATCTAGCCTTAGCCTGGTAACCCCAAACCGTTCCATCCATGGACAAATAAAGGCACGTGCCCCCGGTTCTGTCCCTCTTTGCTGACATCTTGCCTTGACTTTCCCATATGGCTGTTCAGAGGTCTTCTGTGTATTTCCTGTAGGACCTATAAGTAATAAACTTCTCCATTTCAATCTCTCTTGTGTTCTGTTGTTGAATTCTAGCTCCCCATTGGGCACCTTGTGCTTCACTTAACAAATGTTAAATTAACAGAGTCATAACATTTGCCACCAACAGAGTGGTAGAGCGGTGATTGCAGTTAACTGGAGGGGATGCCTTGTAGCTGCAAATAGCTGACTAACTTGCTCTCCCTGGTGGTAATTCTCTCATGAGGGGTTTCCTGCTTGCAAGCACTGCTTTATCCTGCACAGAGTACTGCCTTAGCTTCCCATCACAAAGTGCAAGCTCTAAAACAAAACGAAACAAAACAACACAAAGTCTTCTGAAACTTTGGAGCACTGCTCATCAGAGCTCATTTGAGGTGCCACAGATATATCTTCTGCCTATTAATATCATATGGAGGGTAAATTCCTTCCAGTGGGTGTATTTCCTGACCCTAAACACAGAACCCACTGCCAAATGGTAGAACTGGCTAAGATTTTCACAGCTGGGACACAGGAGTGGCACCCCCTAGCCCAAGTGTGGGCGACTGGAGAAGGGTGCTGGGTGGTGCCCTTATAAGAAGGAGAAGGAGATTCCCTTCTCTGACTACTGTGTTGTAGGAGGCACTACTGTGTAGATTGATAAGGTTTCAATGGGTCTATCACTTCTTTGAAGATAAGCAACTCAGAAGACCAGAATTTGGGGGCTCCTGGGTGGCTCAGTCGTTAAGTGTCTGCCTTTGGCTCGGGTCATGACCCCGGAGTCCCGGGTTCGAGCCCCGCATTGGACTCCCTGCTCAGCAGGAAGCCTGCTTCTCCCTCTCCCACTCCCCCTGCTTGAGTTCCCTCTCTCCCTGTGTTTCTCTCTGTCAAATAAATAAATTAAATCTTTTTTTTAAAGATTTTATTTATTCATTAGAGAGAGAGCGAGCACAGAAGAAGTGGGGGGAGAGGCAGAAGGAGAGGGAGAAGCAGACTCCCCGCTGAGCTGATATCTGGACAGGCTTCCAAACGGCTTCCCTGACCTACAGCTAGGCAGCCTCCAGAGCATTACCCTAGGGACTTGGCAGCTCCCCAGAGCGTGTCCTACCTTCCAGGGATAATCGCCCACTTACAACTCTGGTGGTCCACTGCAACAAAGACAACTCCCGGCCATTCCTGACTCTATTAGACACAGAAGTCCCCGTCATGGTAATTCCAGGGAACCCCTCTAAACTCCCTAAGGAAACATCATAAAGTCTACAAGACATAGCAGGTAAAACTTAAAGGAAGAACAACTTAAGTTAGAGGTATCTACTGGCACCATGGTTCTAGCACAGTTGCCAGTGATGGTAGTAGCATTCTTGGCTCTCTCTTTTCCTATGGAAAAGTATCCTTGAGTATGGATGCCCTTACTCAACAATGTGTCCGGTGAAATAAACTCAGATTCCTGGCCTTTCTCCGGGGAGATGCCAAATAGGAACCTATTCAACTGCCTTGTTTATTAAAAAGAGTAATCACACCACAGTATCTGCTGAAGCAAGGTACGGAGAGCTTGCAGCCCGTCTTTAGAGACATGTTTGACATCAAGGTCGTTAGGCCTTATCTGACCAGTGTTAAAACTAGCCACCAATGAATGGACACTAACAATTGACTATCAAAACTAAAACACACAGTTTCCCACCATGAGGATTCCCATTCCCAGTATTACAGATGACAGATGATATCCAAAAACTCAAGGCCCCTACTTTGCTGTCCTAGATTTAGGCAATTCATTTATTTAGTCCCAGTAACTGAAGCCTTACAACTTCAATTTACTTTCAATTTGAAGGGCACCCAGTCTATCTTTGCTAGGCCGCCCATGCTACTGCCCATACCCTACACTGACAAGATCTAAATTTATGCCAGCTAAGCCACTACTGCCTTTGGCATTATATACATGAAGGTTAGTCATGGAAACCCTCTTAGAATGCCATCTGGGAAGACTGACACCTAATCACACAACATTTTCAGCAGAGAGAATGGGCCACTGCCTTGCATAAGATCCAGGGACCAGTACTTCTGTCAAGTTATTTGGCATAGCATGGTCAGCAGAGGGCTACAGAATTCCTCTCACAGGTTAACTCCTCACCATCAAGCTAGATGGCTGCTAGATTACAACAGGCACAGCCCATATTAGGTCACTTCACTTTCTGCAGGCAACACATTGCACATGTATCCATTCTACTTAGATCTATTAATGCCATTACAGGCCAGTTGGTTTCTTTCCATTGGGGAGTACCTTGACAAACTGCCTGTGGCTGGCCCAGCAAGCCATATAGCGGGTCTGCCTTTCTGGGCTCAGATTTCCCGCTGAAAGTACTGGAGATGCCTGATTGTGTCTCATGGAGTCTCCGGACTAAGCATGACTCTACCTGGCTGCCCATAGCGTTCTGGAGTCATAGCTACCCCAGACAGCAGCCTGGTACATGCCACCTGGTGGCCAAATCTTGGCAGCCTACAGGCCTTTTAGAGAGAAAAACATGAATGGGCTCACAGCCTCTATAACTTCACAAACAAGCCTTCATCCTGCCTCAGTGAAGGATTTAATCCTGCCGAGGCTCAGCCAATGGGCTCTCAGTCTGGTCTGGACAATGTCCAAAGGGTAGTTTCATGATTCAGGGAAAGCATCTCTGGAAATCTCCATTTGTAAAGAAACCGCTAATTCACACGTGCTGACCATGGTTCCTCCTATCTCTGCACACACACGCCAACAAACCCCAGAAACTTATTACGGTATTGTAGACTCCTTATCCAAACCGCACACCTGTTCCAAGGTTCCACATGAGCCACCTCCAGAATACCAGATACAGCCCCAGACACCCTTATTCCCCTAGAAATGCCATTCCTACTAGCAGCTTAGACTCACATTACATCAGGCCGTGAGGGAGTGGCAACCCTCAGATTTGGCATACAGTGTGGCCTCTCCTCCCCTCAGCTCTAGCCAAAGTGGTAAATAATTGCCTCCTTTGCTCCAGAATAGAACTCTGGAAGGCTCCCAGATGGGGACATGTGCCCCTGGGCGACAGAACCTACCAGTAGGGCAAATTGGTTTCATCGGGCATTACTGCACTCTGCTGGAACTACTGGGTGTGCACCCACCATAGTCAATACCCTTACTGGACTTTTGTTGGCTGCTCCCTCCAGAAACAGTGCTTCCCATCATGTAAACTCCTTAACCAGGTATGTTCTCACCACCTTTGGCCTACCAGATATTACAGATTCATATCAAGGTACCCATTTCACATCTCAAGTTGTTCTGTCATGGGCTCTAGAACATGGAATATCGTGGAATTTTCATCTGGCTTACTGGCCCCAAGCAGCTGGGCTTATAGGGAGGCGCAGTCACCTTACTCAAAGACATGCTCCTCAGGCTTTTAAACAATAAGTGGCTCTCCTAATGAACAGAAGTTTTACCCCAGACTCTAATACTGCTTAACTCCCAATCTTCAGGTCTCCAAATGCCCAATACAAACCAGCAGTCTTCTCCAAAGGCTTCCTGATAGTCCTTACGGGGAAGTCCTACCTCCTCTGATGTTAGAAAGAATGTCTTTCATATCCATTCACCACATAAATACTCCTACCATTTTGATTTTTCTATTGTCTCACCATTTTCCACAAACTGGTGACCCACTAGAGGACAGATTGTGCAATATGACCCTCTTATATTAAAGATCCCAAGAGGACAAACTCTTACTCAATTGCTCAGAGGTCATGATCATGCAAATTTTGTTGGCCCAAAGGATGGCCTAGTACCAGCTGCGAATCTAAGGCTACAAGCTTTGCCCATCTAGCTAGCAGGTTTGTGCTCTAATGATGTTACTATAGTTTTAGTATGGCACTCTCTGGATAATAAAGATGCCATACACAAAATGTCCCTATAATTAGCCTATCAATATCCCCAAAATTGATATACATCATGGATGGAGTCCTTAAAAATAACTTGGTCAAGGACATTGTGACTTCCTTTGTAAGGTGTACCCCTGAAGATCCCATGGAGCTCACTGAGATCTGTTCAACTAGAATTAGATCCCATACTTGTAATTCCATCCTGAGCCAGGCTTCTATCATATATACTCAGAGTTTAATACCAACCAGCCACTCCTACCCTTCATAAGTTTTGTCCAGGGAAGACCACCACCCCAGGCTGGTCTCTTCCACCTCAAACATGCCAACTCCTCAAACAATTTCACCTCAGCTCAGAAACTAACCACTGGACATGATCGAGCCTCAACTCCAGAGAGCAACAACGGAGACAATGTACCCCAACCTTCCTGGACATTATGACTGGCCCCACAGTCCCCTGCATTTTAGGAGAGAAATAACTGTGATAACTGTCAACCTGGAAGCCAAATCCAGTTGATAGGCCCTGAGGACCCTACAGAGTATTATTGTTTGCCTGTAAGCCTTGCTTCTATCAAAATGCTTGTAAAACTATGAGTAAGTCCCCTGTTAACTGCCTGGCAGCACTAGACACCATTTTACCTTTATGGCAAGCCAAACAATGAATTCTAAACCATATTTAGCCACAATAAAACACTTCCTCAAAACACCCCTAATTTTACCTGCTTAACCCCCATGGTTAAGGACCTCTTGCTGTTGTGTTCACTGCTCAGTGTACTAGATTAGAACCTTTGCTTTCTACCCATTGTGTCCAAAACAGACTCTATTCCCCTTGTTATTTCCACCACCACTACCAACACCTCCCCTGTACCCAACACTGTCACCTCCACTTCTCTCCAGTTCTTATCCATAAGCCCCTCCACATTGTATGCTCTGGTCCTACCCCACACCACAACCAAGTGGGCCAGATCCCACATGACAAAAATATTCAGCCCACGCTTTGCAAGTAAGACAATGTTGAATCTATCACCACGCAGGGCCAGACCTACAGACCTATGTCACTATTATCCTGCTGCCAATTACACTTGAACACAAAGGGTAGACCTCACCCTGTATGCTCACTGCCCCTTAATGATAAATAATGCCTTGTTCGGATTCCACTGTGGCCTGAGTCGAGGGGCAAAGAACAAATCTGCTTGACCCTGCCCAGTCTGTAAGATGACCCCCATTATTGCGACATTATTGCCTTTAATATACCCACCCTTTATCCTCCTGTCACCTCTGTGCTGGAGATGTACTGCTTACCTACCAAAAGAGCCATTCCTATCCCCATCCTGTTGGGGCTTCCTATTACCACTGGTCTGGCATGTATAGGAACAGATGCTACCACTCCAGCCCCAAAAGATTAATTAGCAAAAGCCACACAGACATTTTCAGCGATCATAACCAACCACATGCAGATGCTGTACCATGCTCTCAGTTTGGTGCAGCAACAGTATGACCCACTAGCACAGAAGGTGATGGATAATCAATTGGCATTATATTTCCTATTGGCTGAATGGGGTGGAATCTGTTCTTTACAGGGCACCTCTTGCTGCAATAATAACTCAAGACAGGTACAAGCCAACCTCCAGAAGTTGTTTCAAGATATACAGATCATGCATGATATACCTAAAATATTTCAACAAATTCCCACACTTGCTGGGGTTCCTGAGTTATTCTCATGGCTCTCCATATCCAGAGGGGAAAATGGCTAAGCACTGAATTTCAAACATTAGTGAATCTATTCATCATCATCTTTGTCATTATTCCCTTGGTTGAATGTTCTTTATAATGGCTTCAGAAAACAATACTTATGTCCTTTAACATATCTGCTACCCAAATGAATGCTATTCCTGATGCTGGGCATCATAGGAAGGATTACCAAGAGTTTAGCTAAGCTACTCCATGGTTTGCTGCCTCAACATCCATTTTCTCTGGTCAAGAGACCTGGATGGACCTTAAATTAACACTAGCCACTCATTCAAGTTCATCCCTAGATAACAGTCCCTAGAGTTACAAGCAAATGTAAGTTCCTTATATGACTTCCACAATGGCTCTTGAGATCAACAACTTTCTCCACCTCCCAAAGCTTTCTCCTTATGTACCCCTTAGGTAAGACCCTTGTGCTGCTCAGCAAACCCTGGTCTTGTGGGTTTGAATTGACATATCTGGCCTTCACCCAGGAACCCCAAACCACTCCACCCATGGGCCCTAATAAAGTGAGGTGTCCCAGTTTCTGTCTTTTTTTCTGCCTATGCCTGGCTTTGACTTCCCCATGCAGCCCTTGAGGCATGCTGTGTACCTCCCCCAGGACCTGTGAGCAATAAACCTCTCTGTTTCAATTTCTTTTGGAGTCTCTTTTTGATCCCTGGCTCACCGTATGGCACCTTGAGCTTCACTTAACAAATGTTAATTTAAAAGAGTCATAACACCTGTATAAAACTTAGATTGTTAAAAGTAACCTTTCTTTTCCACTAGGGAAAGAAAAAAACCTGTATACATATAAGTATGAAAAATATTACCATTATTTCTAGCTCTGGGCAGAATGTGAAGAAAAGACAAAACAAGATAAGGCAAGGCAAAACAAAATGAAACAACACCCTGTCATGGTATTTCTGCACTTACATGGGTCAGAATTCATATATTGTATCGCTAACCATCTCCTACCAAATGCCAAAGTTTAATTTAAAATCTTTCTTCAACTTTTTTTTTTTCTTTTTTGCTCCCAAGTGTTCTATAGAAGCATAGAAATCCAAGGAAAAGGCACTTTGCATCCAGATGGGCCAAATAGTTCCCACAGATAAAGTGCAGTAGAAAAGAGCTCACACTATAATTACAAGCCACAGGAAAAAAAGAAAAACAAACAAACTAACTAAAAAGTCAGTAAATTACAGAGTGAAGTTCACCAAACAATGAAATCGAATATTTTGAACTAAGATTTAGACAAAACTATCTACTGTTAAAATGCTTAAATAAATAAAAATAAGAATGTCAAATAAAAAGATTCAAATCAGTCATTCAAAACTTAAATAAAAAGCTCGTTGAGGACTCAATGGACAGCAAAGGCGGCATATTACATGTAGATGAAGAGAAAATTAGTGAATGGGTAGATCTGACTAAATTAACTTGAATGCAACTCAAACAGAGATAACAAATATCAAAATGAGCTTAAGAAACTCTGAGGGAAAAAGAAAAGTTAGCATTTGCTTGAGAATGGACTAAAATAGATATTCAATTAATAGTTGCTGAGTACCTAAATAAAGAAGTTGAAAGGATGAGACAGAAGCAATAATCAAAATAATAATGACTCGGATTTTTACTAGAATAAAAGGCACAAATTCTCAGATTCCAGAACCTAATTTATCCTAAGTAGAAGAGGAAAGAAACCAAAACAATAAGATCATCAATATGAATTTTTTATGACCTCAGTAGAAGTAGGATTCTGAAGTGTATTACAAAACATTATGAAGGAAAATACGGATTTTAATTATATTGAAAATAAATCCATAAGACTATGTTTTTCAAAATATATTATACTGATAATGACAAGACTACCCAAACTGGAAGACCTCTGCACACATAAAATTGACAAAGTAGGATCCACAACACATAAAGAACACTTATTATTGAATAAGAAAAAGATACCTAAATAGAAAAACAGGCCAAACAGTAGATAGGATTTTCTTAGAAGCAAAAACAAAAAAGATGATCAATTTAATTAGTATTAAGAGATTAAAAACTAAAACTAAATTAAGATATGATTTTATACCCACGAGATTGCTAAAATTAGAAGTTTGACACTAAAAGAATGATTGAGGATGAAATGCAATGAAAATGATTATGCATTACTGGTAAAAACATATCTCAGCAACTCCCTCTTAGGAATGTATCCTTGAAAACTGTTGCATATATGAACCAGCACACATTATAAGAATGTTTGCAGCAGTATTGTTTATAGTACAAAAATCTGGAAACCAATCAAACGTCTAACAAGTGTAGAATAAATAATTGTGCTACACTTATTCCTGGGAGACAATTTTTGAGAGTTCTTTTATGTTTCTGTACATTTTGTGAGGGAAGCACTGACTACTCTTTGTTTTGGACTTTCTTTCCAAGAACACTGCTATAACCAGAAACCTTGGAATATACAATATTTTCCTCTGGAACAGAGGACACTTGTGCTTACAGCCATGGAAGAAAAACATGGTGCCTCCCTCCAGAGGAAAAGATAAGCCTGCTTACTGCCCAGAAAAATGTTGTTTCCCCATATAGTTAATCACCCATTATAAAAGATTTGTGTTTCATAATCTCAGGGTTTCTTTTCTGCAACACAATGTACTATCCATGTGGGTGTCACCTGGCACTCTTCTTGTCATTCGGTGGAAACTGAGGCTCAGTGTACTGGGGAAATATGTTGATGCT
Organism: Leptonychotes weddellii; assembly: GCF_054177405.1. Classification (NCBI taxonomy): domain Eukaryota; kingdom Metazoa; phylum Chordata; class Mammalia; order Carnivora; family Phocidae; genus Leptonychotes; species Leptonychotes weddellii. The sequence continues at coordinate 106,883,087 of NC_138370.1, forward strand.
CCGGTTTCTTACTATGCATGTGTAATGAAGTTCTTTGTCTCTGAACCAGGAGTTTTGTGTCTTCTAGCAGGATTCACGAAACAGTGACAAGCAAACTCATTAGCATACAGGTAAGATAAAATCACAGACCTTTCAGAATTCATGATATTCATATAATGGATTAAGTAATATAATTTAATCTACTTTAGCCATATGCATCAACATGGATGAATCATAAAAGCACTTTATTGAGCCGAAAAACCCAAGTTATATAAAAGTATTATTTCTTTCATAGAAAATAGAAAAGATACTCTATCTTTAGGTTAGGTACACATACATTTGGGATAAATCTATGTAAAATAAAAAGCAAGGAAGTAAAATCAGAATACTAGGTACTTCTATTGGGGATGGCAGGGAAGAAGATGTGGTATAGAGTAAAACGCAATCTGTGAAGGATACGTAAGTGCTTCACAGGTGTTGATAAGCTTCTATCTCTTCTGTTGGGCAGTGGGTACATGGGTATTTATTTTATTTGCTTCTTTAAACTCTACATATATCTTTTTATACTCTTTGATACGTTTGACGTTGTTTGCACTTAAAAAATATAGAAAAAACAGAACAACAACAAAAAAAGGTAAGGAGGAAGGACAGTGATGGAGTTAGAAAGGGCAACAAAGTCCTCCCTGATAAGGTGACATTAAGCATGTATCTTAGGGAATTTTGGGAAAAATCTCTGTGGCTCTCTGGGGGAAGTGATAATCTAGCCAAAGGAAGAACAGCTGAAATTGTCCTAAATTGAGACATGTTTGGTGTCTTTGAGAAAGACCAAGATGGTCAGCATGGCTGGAGTTGTGTGATCAACAGAAGGAATTGTAGAAGAGGAGTTTGGAGGGATATGGATGGGGGGCAGGAGCTGAAGGATCCCTGAACTCTATAGGATAGAGGAGTCGCATGATAACACTGTATTTTAAAATAATCTCCCTGGCTGTTGTGTGGAGAATAGACTGTCTGGAGTCAAAAACAGAAGGAGGGAGATCATTTCAGAGATTACTGCTGTATTTCAGGCGAGAGAAAATGGTAGTCTGAACTAAGGAAATCAAGGAAGAAGAGGTCATAGTCAAGATGCATTCTGAGGGTAGAGCTAAGGGGATTTCCTGATGCATTTGATTTGGGAAGTTAATGAAAGAGAAGCATCAAAGAGGCAGATCCAGAGGGAATGCACAATCTGATCAGCACATAGAGAAAAAGCTACTTCTGGCCTCTTCATGACAATCTCATCAGTCAATCTACTTTATCATTACTTTCAAAATAATTTGAAATTGTTGGATATTTTAAATATCTCCTCCTCAGTCCATCATTTTCGTTGTTATAGTGGTGGTCTACCTGTTTTATTTTTGTCATTGTTCTTCCCTTTAAAGCAAATTCTTATGAATAGAATTTTATCATTAAACCTGACTGCTTAGCTGGAACAATTTACAGAATTTAACCAAAATTTATTAAGAAATAAAAGTAGAAAAATTAATTCTGGAAAGCATATGAGCTTAATGAAAAACTATATGCATTTATGATACATTTTCAGCGATGACATGAACAAGGTTAATTCAGCTTCCAAAGTAACTGATATGAATTGAGCATGACAATCTAAACCTCCTTCCTTTAGGCTCCCAGGTTAGCTAGGGTGGAGTGAACTAATTGAATGACAAGAGGGTTCCTCTGCTTCCCTCCTGTACCCACTTTACCTCAGACTTTGTTTGTTTCCTTTTTCTCTTCCTTTATTCCTTATCTCTGCTTCCATACTTAAGCAATCATCAAATGTCAAGCGAGTTTAGGAAATGCCAGGATTCTGCACAGATGCAACAAAGTCAGACATAAGCTATGAACCTGGGACCAAAGAAGATCAGAAATATATCTGAGACAGGGGCCTAAAGTAGAAATATGGATCAACAGATACTCAAGTGGTTGTAGGTCAGATAACATAGGTCAGGGAATGTAAGTGAGACAGAAAACAGGTAAATAGGGTTCTAGAGGGGAGGGGTGTGGGGGGATGGGTTAACCTGGTGATGGGTATTAAGGAGGGCATGTTCTGCATGGAGCACTGGGTGTTATACGCAAACAATGAATCATGGAACACTACATCAAAAACTAATGATGTAATGTATGGTGATTAACATAACATAATAAAATAAAATTTAAAAAAAGGAAAAAAAAAGAAAACAGGTAAATAAACAAAAGTAGGGCCTAGGAGGAGGTCACGCCTGAATCGCTCCCCTTATACTTGTTGCCCAACACAAGGTCAGCACTCAAGCCAAAATCCTTAGAACTCTTTTTGGTTTACGACAATATAGTAAATTTTTGTAGAAGTTTGAAGAAGTAATGATGATCACATGGTGAAAAGTCTAGCAAATGGCTTAGGGCTATTAGAGAGTACAGACAGATCTAAAACTCCACTACAGAAGTTACACGCAGTGGTTTCCTACATCTATTTACTGGGTTGTGCCTTGAACTTTGCATTGTGCCTATCTTGGGGACATTATTCATAGTGTCATAGATGTCCTCAAAGTGCTTTTAAGCCATGGGAGAAATTGCCCATATCTTATCACGAAAAAAAAGTATTTATCTAAAAATCCAGGAATGTAACACCGAATCTCTTTCTTGCTTTGCCTTGACATTTTGAGAATTTAGAGCCAAATTTTTTGTCAAATGGGAGGTCCTAAGGATATTAATTTTAGTGTGTTTATCTTTTATCTTCCTTTATTATTATACTATATCTGTTATTCTTCAATTGTTTATTTTTTAGATTTCTAATTATATTCATTTTGAGCCTTAATTTATTCAAATTCTTTCTGGAGTAAATTGAAACTAAATTAGTAAATCATTGTTGAAATATGCATCACAGGTATATTTTATAGTTCTACCAATAAGATATAATTACTTATTCCTCTCCTCCTTTTAGCACTAAGCACTGAGTGCTTTTTCCTTCAAAGACATAGAGTATTTATTGCTATAGGTAATTGAGAATAATATGCAATTCCCAACTATGAATCTAATTTATAAAATTTCCCATCTTAAATAACCAAAAAGCACAGCGAGAGCTCCAACTCCAGGGCTCACCGTTCTCTCCAAACCCTCCTCTTTCTCAGCTCTGTTTCAACTCTGCTCTCCTATTAATCTCATTCTCTGGATGTGTCTCCAGATTGAGTGTTCCAGGGGGCCAAGCCTTGGGTGACTTTATTTAGCATAACCTCCTCCCACAGCATCTCTGCTAACAAATGCAAGTCTTTCCAGCATTGGCTATGATATGGAGCCATCATCTTCCTCAACCATCTATCAAGTGCCTTTTCCGTTTTAACCCAGACTGGGTTAAAATAACAATGGTAAAAAACAGCAACAACAAATAAAACAAAACAAAAAAGACATGAAAAATTAAGAAGAAAGAAGGATATTTAAGCTTCTTATAATTGGTTGAAGTTTGTGCAGGTGACACTCCAAGATTAGCACATTGGACTCTGGAAGAGGCAAAAGGAGTTAAGCTAACTTATTTCATGCCCCATCAGCACTCTCAGTGAAAAAGGAGAGGGAGAGAGAGAGTGAGGAGGAAACCTGTAGTAAGTAAGCTTGAAGTAAATACTACACTGCCGGACATGATGTCCACTCTTGGAGGCTTGATGTCGTTAATACATTCAGTATTCAATTCTGACTTCTGGAAATCAAAGCATTACTGAAATGACCTCATCAAGTCTTACTGATTGTTATTTCCTACAAAGAGAGATTTTCAGGAAATTAGGCGCTGGTGGTAATGAAGGAGGATAGAAGAAACTGCAGAATTTGGGAGGGGGAGCTGAGAGATGTAGAGAGAGAAATCTGTAGTCATCAAATAAATTTTTTAAAATCTTCAACCAGATTGATGGAGTGATGATATTAATAATGATATTCATACCTTGGCCTCACGTAATTAGCTTTAAAGATAGGGCTCTGATTTAACGGCATTAGTCATTTCCTTTCTCCTGAAGTTGCGGGAATTAGCTACAAATTCAGGGTTTAAAAAAAAAATGAAGAGTAAAAGTGGTCATTTTTCTGAATATAGCATTTTATACTGTCCATTAAACATATAAGATTAACTATAAAGAAATGCTACTGGCACGGCAGTGAAAAGATGTAGAGAACAGATTGCAATTATTTTAAACCTTCTCGTGAAGATTTTACATGTTGACAAAGCAGTAATTACCGATTGAAGCTATGTGTACAAGGTGAAGTGCACATGGAGTGGGGCCAGCTAGGAAGAAGTTCGGGCGCGCACACCCACAGACAGGCAGGTTTTCAAAGCACAGCTGCCCCTCATTTGGATTCAGACTGACGTGGATGCCTCTTTCTCCTGAGTCTCTTTGTCCCCTGTAATGTAACATTAATTCTATTCTTCACTATAAAAGAAGGTTTATGTAGAGTCGGAAATACAAAAGGGAATTTCTATGTTTTCTTTTATATAAACAAAATGCCCACTGGCTTCAGTTCGTTTTTGTTTTTGTTTTGTTTGTTTGTTTTGTTTTGTTTTTGTTTCTTACCTTAAATCTGTTCGGTGGTTGAATTTTCAAGGTATGGCATAACGTAACAGCAAGAGAATCTACAAACATTCTAAATGCATTTTAGCTGCGATAATCATTAAGTTCCAACCTGCTCATTCTTTGCTTTGTTTTTCTACTTCAACAGAGTCAGTGGAGTACAGAGCTTAAAAGCACAGTCTCTAGAACCAGCTGGTTTGCTTTTAAATCCCAGCTCCAACACTTCCCGGCTAAGTGACCTGAGGCAAAGTATGCCTCAGTTTCCTCCTCTGTACAAATGAGGAGAAAATTATAGTATCTCCCTTTTTATAGATATACTTGGAAAGATGCCTGGCTAATAATCTCCACTACTTAAGTGTTTCTTCTTATTGCTTTCTGCCAAGACTCATACATATTTGGAATGAAAATAATCATGTGCTCAGATTTCTCACAATCTACAGCATCCATATTTAAAAATGAAAATTACTCTGGTCATCTCTGAATTAAAGGAAACACCACTGAAATACAGTTGGCAGAAAAGCTTTCACTTATTTGAGAAAACCTCAGTAATGCACTAAGTACATAAGTCTTTATGTACCTAAGTGGATAAACTAGATAATAAATATAAAAAAAAATCAAAGGACAGCGTGTGTAAATAAATATAAAGCTGTTACTTTCAATGAAATAATATGCTACTCATTTAGATAGGAGGGTTTAAGGCTTTAAATGACTTCATATTATATACTTAGTATAATTTTTCATAAAGAACAGGTTTATATATCCTGACTGGAGAACTAGTTCCTCTAATTATGATTTATTTTACTTAGTAAGGTCATAATGATATGGCACTATATTTTCCATTTTAAGTTTTTTTAACATGTATTATGCAATAGTTTGTAGCCAACATTTTATTTTTAATATATTAAGAAATTTCAAACATGACTATAGAACTAGTCCGTTAAATTGAATTTAATGTTTTACAGAAGTAGATATCTGAGAATTTCAGTTATATATTTTTTGAGAGAATATTCCAATTCCCTAGTAATACATAATGAACCCCCCCAAATTAGTGATATAACACAAAAATGGATTCTGTGGGTCAGGAGTTTAGGAAAGGCTCAGTTGGTTGGCTCGTCTCTGCTCCACAGTGTTCGGGACCTTAACTGCAGACCAAAACACAAAACACCTGGGAGTGTCTCAGATAAAGGGACCAGTGTCATCGAGAGGCGTCTTCCCTCATATGTCTGATGCCTATGCTGGGGTGACACAGAGATGGGCTCATCTAAGACTGTTGACCGTAATATCTACACCCTTCCATGTGACCGAGGGTTCTCAAAGCATGCCAAGTGGATTCTGACAGGGAGCATCCCAAGAGGGAATATGTGGAAAGTCAGGGTTCCAATAGATTGAGACTAGAGTTGCAAGGGTTCCTCTGACCTCTCCTTGGAAAGCATGCACTATCATTTTCTCCACGTTCTACCAATAACAAGTGAGTTAGGAAGGCCATACCAGCTGCAAGACAAAGTTAATTTAGATCTACCCCTTGACGGGGGACCGCCAAAGTCAGATGGCAGAAGAAACTGTGTGATTGTTGATATTGGTGCAGCCATCTTTGGACAAATAGAACCTTCTACAGGGATTGTATGACATATAGAATTACCAGGTTCTGTCTACAGAAATTTAAAATAAGCAAAAAAACAAGGAGCTTAATAAATATAAAAGGATTCACTCTTTATCTACAAGCAGAAAACATTTTCAAAAGGCTTCTCCAGGTGCCTCGGTGCCTCAGTCAATTACGCATCTGCCTTCTGCTCAGGTCATGATCCTGGGGTCTGGGATGGAGCCCTCGCATTGGGTTCCCTGCTCAGTGGGGGTGGGGTGGGGGGATGGGTGGGGGTGTCTGTTTCTCCCTTTCCTGCTGCCCCTCCCCCTCTCCCTGCTCCTGCTCTCTCTTGCTCTCTCAAATGAATAAATAAATAATAAATAAATAGAATCTTTCCAAAAAAGTCTTCTCATAAGATCTCAGAGTTAAACAGTTTAAGTTTTATTCATGACATTAACTATACGTAAATAATATTACTAAAACAAAACATATCTACAAATATTTTAAGTATGTAAAGGTTGCCAAAATTATATAAACCATTTTAATACACAATAAGTATTACCATATATTACGAATTATTTTTCCAAATCACTTTTGTTTAAATGAATGTGATAGTATTGGGGCGCCTGGGTGGCTCAGTCGTTAAGCGTCTGCCTTCGGCTCAGGTCATGATCCCAGGGTCCTGGGATCGAGCCCTGCATCGGGCTCCCTGCTCCGTGAGAAGCTTGCTTCTCCGTCTCCCACTCCCCTGCTTGTGTTCCCTCTCTCGCAATGTCTCTCTCTGTCAAATAAATAAATAAAACCTTTAAAAAATAAATAAATAAATAAATAAATAAATAAATAAATAAATAAATAAATGTGATAGTATCAATACTCTCTGGAAATTTAAGTTATGTGGGGTTGGGGAGTAGATTTATAAACAGATAAATATGACACAGAACAAGAAATTCTTTAATTAGATATACCATCTAAGTACTTTGAAAAGAAGGAAAAAAAATAAAATTAGCAGACAACTATGACAAAAACTCACATATCAATAGCCATAAAAGGCTATGATAGCTCAATGCTTTTCGTTAGCCTAAGTCGGTTATATATAAAATGTGCATTTATATAGGATATGTACTTATACTTTAGTATCACAGAAAAATGGATGATATTGGGTAAAAATAGTAAAGATTGTTTTCTTCTTCTTCAGAAAGGCCTATATTGAAAACCAACTTTGTCTGATACTGAAATTGTAATAAAAACAAACTATTTTAAAAAAAAACAGTTTTTGAGTGCCTACTTACTAGTTGCTGAGGATATAAAGATGAAAGATGTCTGCTGTTTATATGACAGAAATTAAATGAAGTAATTTGCTATGTTTATCAGAGATTAAAAACAAAATCTAAATGAGCCTTGGGCCCAACATCGTCTTTCCTTTGTTTCCTCAAAAGAGAAAAAGAGAAGTGCACATTTTGATTAGTCTCTGTAGCTAATAGCCAAAATCACAATTCCTGAAACATGAATAATTTTTTGGAAGTTCATTTTTCATGTTTCTTTAGTACACATGTTCTTGTGATAGTAATTTCCAAACATCCATGTTCTGGATACCAACACTTGAACAAGGATGTGTACAATCTCAATAAAATGTTGATATCTTCACCACTGATCCAGTTTTTAAAGTGAGATAATCTCTTAATTGTCATTTTCTTATCCTATGGCACAATAAAGATGTGTATTCAAGAAAAATTCTTAGGTTAAAAAAAACAATTTAGTGCTAATTTGTGTTAATTCTTCCTAATGGTAGCACTCTAAGAGCAATGACGTATTTTTCTTAATTGTTTTTATGTAATCCATTTATAATCATTAATCTGCTCTGGGTATATTTCACAAGATTTTCTCTTAAAAGTAGCAAATAGATCTTGGTGTCTAATATGGGTATTAATGATTGACTGATAAAATGTAATCCTGGGAAGGACTGTCCCAGTGCTGTCTCATTAACCAGATGACCTCCAGACGTTGTCAGCACAACCCAGCCAAAGTGATTGATCACCAGAGAATAGAGGTTAGTAACTCTCCTCTAGGTATTAATGTATAGCATCTTCACTTACCCCCCTTCTCAGGCTTTTCCAGGAAAAGATTGATTTATTATGCAACTTCAATGGGGATTTGTCAAACTCTTAATCAAGGAATCCTATATTGCCACAAGTAAATCAATGACACTTTCTGATAAAACGACTTTTATAGCACGTGAAAACATTACTCTGTGCACAGGGTACTATTTGATAACAGCAAAATATGTTCAGATTTCAGTGAAGCAGAGATGGCCCAATGCAAGGAAAAACAACACAACCATTCTTTGAGAAATGCTGTTCTAAAGTAAAATGCTTTTTGTTGTTTCCAGGAATGAATCAACACAATTCAAAGCTCTGGGACTGCGTAAAAGGAAGCAACAGAAGGCAGAGGTGAAATGGCTAAGGAAGAAACATACTTCAAAGACTGAGTGTTTGAGGTATATATATAAAAAAACGATGTGCAAAGAAATCTCCAAACCTGACGGTTTTTGATTACCAGTCCTGTTTAAATGTCCCCAGGGATTAAACAACTAGCAGGTGTTTTGTTGATTTCATGACATATGTTGTGCTTGGAATTCAATAATCCACGGTGTATCTTAAGACAGTGACTAGAATTCTCATTATTTGCCAGACCATATACTAAATAATGTGGAGTTAAAAGAATGTAAATAGTGCAAACTAAAGACACCACAGTGTCACTACCAAACAAAACAAATAAACAAACCAACAAACTGAAAATTCTTCTGTCAGCTATTTATGTCTGGGAATATATTCCTCACCCCTGAAAATATTTTTTTTAAATAAGTAAATTACATTCTCTGTTATGGGTTGAACTATATCCTGCACAAGACGATATATTTAGTCCTAATCCCCAGTAAGTCAAAATGTGGAAATATAGTCTTTGCAAATGTAATCAAGTTAAGATGCAGTAACTACGGTGAACCCTAATCTAACACAACTGGTATCTTTATAAAAAATGGGAAATTTAGACAGACACACCACAGAGGGAAGATAACGTGAAGATGACCATGTGAGGACAGGTAGAGATTGGACTAATGTACTGTGAGCCAAGAATCGCCAAGGATTGTCAGCCACCACTAGAAGCCAGGAAGAGGCAAGGAAGGATTCTACGCAGAGTTTCAGACCGAGTCCTGCCAACACTTTGATTTTAGACTTCTAGCCCACAGAACTGTAAGACCTAAATTTCTGTTGTTTTTAAGCTACCTCTTTTGTGGTACTTTGTTGCAGAGCCCAGTAAACAGCACCCTCTCTATGCTTTGTACACAGGAGAGCCACTGCCCTGGTTAGGGGAGATAGTGCCGGCTGGACTGAAGAGACACGTGCGTGTATTAGCTCACAAGGTGGGAGAAATGAGAGACTTAGTGACCTAAGCCTAGACATTTCATGCCATGGACAGGGCTATCTGTGTGTGGGAATCAAATGGATGGAACAGAGACCACAATTTCCTTCATAAGAAGAGAGTCATCCCACCTTGAGGACAACAGGCATTTTATGAGGAGGGACAGAGGTGGCTCTTCCTCTTTAAGTTTGATACAATTTTAAATATAGCATTAAAACCCAGTGATCACCTGAATTGTTATTTTCAGAAGAAAAAAAACAAATTTGATATGATTGCCAGAAGAAAGTGTTTCTTATATCCAATCACATAGGGCTCCTTCACAGAGCCATCAATCAAATTCTTCAGAAACCTATGGAATTTGGGGGTGCATGGGTGGCTCAGTTGGTTAATTGTCTGACTTCATTTCAGGTCATGATCTTGGGGTCCTGGGATCCAGCCCTGCTTTGGGGTCCCTGCTTGGGGGAGGGGGGGAGGGGTGAGTCAGCTTGTTCCTCTGCCCCTCCCCACTCGTGTTCTCTCTCTCTCTGACTCTCTCTAAAATAATAATTAAAAAAAACTAATAATAAATAAAAAAGAACCATGAGATTTGTAAGTCACCAGGGACCACACCAACTCTCCTGTTTAATATAGTGATCTTACCATAATTCATTTGTTTAAAGAAATCGAGCGTGAAACGAAAGCAGGGGAAAACTCAAGTGATACCAGAAACGTATCCTCACTGCCAAGCTCGTCATTATTTTATAACTAAGACCCAGGCTTCAAGGGCAAAACACTATGTCTAAAGTAGAAAGAACCATTTTCACTGTAAGGAACATTTCATTGTAACATTCCTTTAAAGAAATCTCACTATCTTAGAGGAATAATTTGTCTTTGATGAACTGCAAGGACGTTCGAGAATGACTTGAAGGTTTTCTTTCTTTAAACGTCTTTTACGTAGATATGATAACCATATGATAAGGCCTCTTACTGAAATAGTATATGTCAATAAATATCTCCTGGATAAGGATATAGATTACATTTAGAGAGTGAGCACCACTAGCATTGTATAGTTCCTCATCAGTCTATACCAACTGCTAAACTTTGTATTCTCCACATCACTTCATAGCTAACTAACCTTGTACTTAAGAATTACGTCTTTTTTGCATCCAAATAGTTTGAACCATTGATTTGTACACAACTATTTAAATATTTAAAGCTCCATCAGAATGAGAAATCAAGCATAACAGATGTTGCCATGATGTAAATTGAAAATATATTAGTATGAAATGTTTTTTCTTCTGAAAATATAGCCTAATTCGGGGAAAAACCAAATCAGCATTTTATAATGACTTCCTCCAATCTTATTAAGAATTCACATTGCTCTTATCACAACATAAACATTATGGAAATCAATCATTTAAAAGAAATTCCTACTTAAATCAAAGCAGATTTTGGTAGATCTCACTTAAATTGAGCCAACAATACCCTTGAATAATCCACCTCAATTACAGCTACACAAAGAAAGAAAGCAGTGAATATGGACTTAGACCTCACAAATAGTGAAAAGCTTTTGGATGCATGTGACAGAATGTACTAGAAGAAACTCCCTCTCAAACGTAGAGCCCCCAAAATGACCTTATTGATTTGCCCTGGGACAATCTTCCAACACAGGGTTTCATTTCATTGAATGGATGTCCTTTGAAGTCAATTAAATTTAGGCATGGCGCTCCCAGCACTGCAAGCACTTTTATAGCTGAAGGCAACAACTATTTGACAGGGTGACATGGAAATCAGACTCCTGATGTGGAGCACTATTTTCAACCTTCAAGCACGCGGAAAATACAAAGTAAGGGTATTTATTTGATATTTAAAATTGGGCTGTTCCAGGGCTTTAGAGGATAAATACACAAATCAACTGAGCTTTTCATAACTCTTTCTCAGTTCAGCCTTACAGAGCTTCACTCTGTTTCCAGCTGCCAGTCTTCTCATAACCATTTGGCCTTGTCCACCTTAGTGAATATGATCCAAGAACAGATAAAATAAATTGCAGCAACCACAGACACTGGAAATACCTAAATGTGAGTGATCAGGGCCCATTTATGAAGAAGAGAAATTTTAGTTTGGTTCAGTTGTTTGAGAAAATCTTTGAGTGGTACCTCATTATTCCCATTTGCCAATTTAATATTAATCTGGTGATGAGACTAAACTACTAATTCAGAATAGTCTTGTCAGGGCATGGGCATTATTTTGCTTATACATTAATCAATCTTATTCTAGGAAAGAGGAAATCTTTTTAAACATTCACCCAGATCCACAATATGTAATTCACAATTAAAAAAAAAATTAAAGTTTAAAAAGAGCAAACTTAAGTTCATAGGTATTAACTTCTCAAAGGAAATTAGTTAAATAAAATGTAAAGGAAAGGTCTCAAGGCATTCTTTAATGCTTCCATTGCTCTAAATTTCATAAGAAATAGAAAAATACTTTTGTTTCCATTTATTTATGAAAAAATAGTAGTTAGCTATTTCCTTTAACTGTGGGTATTATCTTTCCATTTCCCCCATGAAAAGAAAAATGTAGACAACAAATTGCATATTCACTTTAGCTAATGGTCTAACTTTGCTCATACTGTGTTGCTTTTCTCTTAGGTAAGGCTATCTGATGTCCTATACAAATTAGGTTTAAAAGGAAGTTTTAAAAATAATTACCAAGGAATCAGAAATCTTAAGACTCTAATAGAGAATACTCCATTAACAAATTTGTATATTGTTGTGGGAATAGCTGGTTTTTCTTTCTGCTCATATTAAATAAGAAAATCCAGTAAAATTCTTAGGAAGCTTCAAATGCATCAAAATGTAAATGTAATTTTTCATTTTAACTTTACAATTACAATTACAGTTTCAATTAACTTTACAATCAGGGGCTCAAAGATACCTGCTAATTTGTGATCCCACGTTTATTGTTAATGCCCTTATATTTTTTTGCCAACATTGAAAAATGTGACCTAGTCATCTAGCCAAAGACATTTTAGCATATTTTCTATATATCACAAGTGCATTTATTTTCACAACCCAGTTGGAAGACAGTAATTAGAATGTTGGTTACTCAAGGTAAATACTTGAGAACATTCAGAAGTGATATCAGAAAACATCTTTATTTAATGAAATAAGAGTTTCATTTACATTGAAGCTCTTCCCCTGCTAAGCACCATTTCCCCACATTCTCCCAATGCCTACAAATGATGTCACTAATTGTTGCTTTGATTGGCTCATCTTACTTCTGACATCCCCATTGCTAATTTCAACAGTTTATCAAGCAATTCAAAGTGCTCACCCACTGTTCAGAGCTCTGCTATGGTTCAACATTGAAATGCCTTCTTTTTTTTTCACTCTCTTCTTAGGATTGCTGATTTAACAGCTTGTGGTTCAAATTTCTCTTTTAATCACTACCTTGTGCCTTGGTACTCCAAGTGTATGGCTTGGACCACAGCATCAGCAAAACCTGGAATCCTACTAGAAATGTAGAATTTCCAGCTACATTACAGACCTACTGAATCAGAATCTGCATTTCGGCAAGACCCCTGTGTGATTTTCCTCCATTTGAAGTTTGAGAAGCACTGTTCTTGTATACAAAGTCACCCTCCCTTTATACCTATAATTATTTATTTCTATCAGACACAAGTAGAAGTAAAATTGGATCAACAAATTGTATATCAGAGAGGGAGGTAGAGAAGTCTGCTCTTCGATATGTCGATTAGTTGTTGCCTTACTTTTCTGTCCTACCCTCCATCGTATCTGTGTTGTCCATACACAGATTCTCTCCACTGATCTTATCAGGCAGGTCAACTCCTTCTACAGGCTTCTCATTTCATCCAGATAGGAAGACTACATTCTACATCAGCAGCAAACATCTTCGTTCGCTAATAAGCATCCAAAAATTCACTGAATTTTCCCCTCCACTGATGACCCTTTCATTCCCTCTGGATTATTGTGGGCTTATATCATTAAAATTATTTTTCTATAATATTATCTCAGGAATTACATGTATGACATCTTTTACTCAACGTGCCAATTTTAATCAAAAAGTCTTCCTTCCACTATTGAAATCACTCCAATTTTGTTTCTGTCCATACGTCTCTATCTTCATCTCATTCAGATCCTCAACAATATTTTACACAGTTGTCTTCTCCTTTCTTCTGACTTTTCTCATAGCATATGGGCCAGGTTTCAGTATTCTCCAATTGCTAAATATAGCTGAACTCAGGGCTTTTGTCTTGTGTCTTTCCACTCTCTCCATGGCTGATCCTTCCAAGGCTGTGGCTTTAAATATGACCCATGTCCTCAAGACAGGAATTTCTATAAATCTTCTAATGCTCTTCTAAACCCCAAGCTTTTTATTGAACTACAGAATTTATATCTTCACACTGATAGAGGTACTAGTCTTCTGAACCAGAATGTATCTGGAAATAAAGTCTTGAGTCCTCCCTCCATTCCCAAACTATCTCTTTATTAGTCTTCTCCAGCTCAGAGAATAGCAGATCACATACCCAATTATTCAAATAAAATCCCCAAAGTCTTTCTTGATTTCTTCCTTTCCTTTACTCCAAACATTTCAGGTTATCAGCAAGTCCTTTTTTTAAAGTTTTAATTTCAATTCCAGTTAGATACCATATGATGTTATATTAGTTAGGTGTACTAGATAGTGATTCAACACATGTAGTTGTCTTTCTCTGACTGACTTACTTCACTTAGCATTACACTCTCTAGCTCCATCCATGTCATTGCAAATGGAATGATTTCATTCTTTTTTACAGCTGCACAATATTCCATTATATATATATATATATATATATATATATATATATATATATATGATATACATATATATTCTTTATCCATTCATCAGTTGATAGACATTTGGGCAGTTTCCATAATTTGGCTATTGTAGATAATGTTACTATAAACATTAGGGTGCACATATCCTTTTGAACTAGTATTTTTGTATTCTTTGGGTAAATACCGAGTAGTGTGATTGCAGGATTGTAGTGTAGTTCTATTTTTAACTTTTTGAGGAACCTCCATGTTGTTTTCCACAGTGGCTGCACCAGTTTGCATTCCCACCAACAGTGCATGAGGGTTCCCCTTTCCCCACATCCTCTCCAACACTTGCTTCTTGTGTTGTTGAATTTATCAGCAAGTCCTTTGATAAATATTTTTATGTGCTCATTTCCTTTTCTCTACTTTATAACTCTAATTCGAGACATGATCACCTTGTTTTAAGACTATTTTAACAACTTCTCAATTGGTGTCCCTGCTTCTACTCTTACATCCAAAACCCTAGTCTTCACACAGTTACCATTATAAAATATATTTTTGTTATGCTATTTCCCTGCATAAAATAGTCCAGTGGTTTTGCAAACTTGTTACCAGCATTGATGGTACAATCTTACATATTTCTTGGACTGCTCCTTCCATTCTCACTATACTCCAGAAACATTTGCTTCCTTTCTTTTTGTTCAGTTGCCAAGCTCTCCTCTGCCTCATGGTCTTAGCATTCTTGGCTCTTTGTGTGGTAGGTTCCTTTCATCATTCAGTTCTCAATCTTAATGCTACTTCCTCACCTTCCCTTGCTACTCAAATAAATTACTTCATTTGCTCAAGGTGCTTTTTTCATACAACCCTTTTTATTCCAGAAATTTTTGCTCTCTAAAATTAACTTATTTGGCACATAAACCGAGAGTAGTGACCTTTTCTGTCTCATTCAGCACTTCCCTCCATCTTCTAAAAATGCACATAACACTATTAAATGTTCAATATGTATTTAATGGGTGAATAAAAAGAAAGATGGATAACCTGTTCATGTACAGCTTATTGTTCAGTAGACTAAGAACAAAGGGAAGGTCCAGAAAAAGTGCTATGTTGGTTCAGAAACCTGTAATTACATCCAGTTTCTGAAGAACACTCATACATTTAGAAGCACTGCTTCTAAAAATGTGGTCCTCAGTTGTTGCACTATTTATGTTGATAAGGTTCAAGAGTGGGACACCTGGGTGGCTCAGTTGTTTAAGCATCAGCTCAGGTCATGATCCCAGGGTACTGGGATGGAGCCCTGCATCAGGCTCCTCACTCAGCGGGGAGCCTGTTCCTCCCTCTGCCTGCCTCTCCCTCTGCTTGTGCGCTCTCTTGCTCTTCTCTATCTGACAAATAAATAGATAAAATCTTAAAAAAAAAAAAGGGTTCAAGAGTGGAAACAGGGCAATATGGTACAATGGCAAGCACCTGAATAGGAGTCTAAGAAACTGGAATTTTCCCTATTTTACCACTTTCTAATTGTGACAACTTGGGTGAGTCTTTTCACTTAGCTGATCTCTATATTCTTTGTTATAAATTGGGAAAATAATCTCTGTTTAACCAACCAAGGTTGTTATGAAGGTTAACCTGAGGTAATGTATGTATGATACACAAAAAGATAACAGGTGGATGGGCACCAGAGAGAGAGAGGCTGGGATTTGCACATCCTTTGGCCAAATGGGATTTACAATGACATTTTGTATTTAATTTATTTTTATTTAATGGAGTTTTATTTTTCAATTCATTTCTGGTTATAAAAACAGTGTTTCTTTCTTACAAAGAGGAAAGATAAAGTATAGACAAATATAAAGAAGCAAAATGTCATCCATAATTCTAATATTTAAACAAATTACACAAGTAGGAAATCTCTAGTCTTTTTCTGTATGTTTTTATTATATTTAAGATCATACAATATAAGCAGTTTTGTATCATTTTTCTTCCCTTCACATGTATTGACATAGATATTTCAATGGCTGCTTTTTGGCAATAATATTAATGATCAATATTGTTGGTTTATTGGTCTTTATATGGTTATGTGGTAGCTATGTCACTAGCTAAATGATAAACACACATTAAATTCATATTCGTAGCTCAAGAAATGAAGACTCAATTAATTTCCCAGATAGTAATATATCATATCATCAACTCATCAACATTTGAAGATAGAGGTATCTCTCCTAGAACTGCACAGACATCAAATAAATGGTGAGGTGATCTGAAACTGAAAGCATTCAATAGGTCCTATTATTTATAATATGGTCTTTTTGGCTCAGGACTGAAAAGGAAACACCTCAAGATTTTAGTGAATTATTTTAAATGTTACCTATTCAAGTAGTTTAGTCTGCTCTCAATTTTGACTTAAATGTATTATCCTGGGTCTATATTGAGATTTTGGGAGAAACATTAGTAAAAAAGTTATATTACCCAAATACTATTGAATTTTTAGCAAATCTAAAAGCATGAAAAAAAAATCAAGATAAAAATTGACTTCTTTTTCTTGAATGGTGTGATAGTATTTAAGCTGACAAAAGATCTTTAGCAAGTTCTATGAAAAGACATTTTGAAAAATAAAGATGGTATATGAAAGATATCTATTCCTACAGAGATGAAAATATTTTCAAAATTGTCCAGAGGGTGGATCCAACACTTATTCCTAAAACATAACAAACATTTCATAATTATAATGCACCATCTCCTTTTCCTTGCTGCCTGTTCTAAATTTTTTCTTTTCTTACTGCCAAAAAAAACCCAATAGTACCAACATATACTAAATGCTAAGTCACTGATTATAAATTTATACTATTGGTTCTGTTAAATTAAAACATTAAAATAAATTTTATATATAAATACATTTTTTGTATTTATAGATATATAAAATATGACTATTTTAAAATATATGTATATTGTATAAAAGATAATTTTCTTAGATTGAATTGTGGAAAAGAATTTCTGGGATATAGTAAAAATAAAAAAATGGAAACCTTAATAACAGCTGTTACAATTTTGAAGTTGATATGATACCAGATAAAGGAAACAGAATCTAAACTTGTTCATGGATATATGGTCTCATACTCTATGCCTGATCAGCTTTCTATTCCTTGGAAAAGTACTAATAATAGATTGGAAAACAAAGATTCTAAGACGGTGAGCTGAGATTGAGAGCAGGACTCTTTTCTAGAGTGGGGTGATTGGTCTTGTGAAGTGTACCAATTAAACTAAATTATGAAACATTAAATTAAATTTAATTAGTTATGAGTGATCATTATTAATTATGAATTTAAGTTATGAGAGAATAAACTAAGATAGGAAACCTCATTACATAAACAGAGTCAATATTAGAGGTTTGAGGAAGAAAGAAGTGTGACTTAGGTTCCATAAGAATTCAGTGTTAAACCTGCAAGGAATTGGGTGCAGGATGATGACTTAACTCTAAATCTTGGGAAGATGGATAAGACATTGACACACTTTCTGATTTAGGTGGGATGAGCACCCAAACTGGAGAGCACCTGATACTTTAGGGGGGAAACATAAAACAGATTTAAGAAGCTAATTCAGATAAAGCCAGAGGGGGTAATGCAACAATGACAACCACACTGATAATTGTGACACTGCAAAGTCCTTCCCTGTGACCTACCACTACTGAGATAAACTCAATCAGGCTCTCAAAGATGTTGTAATTTGTCACTATAGTTTTCTACTCTCAATAAGTATCTTGAGTCATATAATGAGGCACAAGATTCTTATGTTTATTCCTAATCAGGAGGAAACACAGAACTTATTTCTAATTTTTTTTAATAAGAATTGAACCTTTTTCCTTAATCTCATTGATGAGGAGAGGTAGAAAATTATAACTAAAAGGAGATATTTGGTTGACTAACATGGAGTAGAATAATTTTCTAAGTTATAGTTTTGTAGAGTCACAAACAGTATGGAGGTTCCTCAAAAAGTTAAAAATAGAACTACCATATGATCCAGAAATTTCCCTTCTGGGTATTTATTAAAAGAAAACAGGGGAACCTGGGTGGCTCAGTTGGTTAAGTGTCTGACTCTTGATGTTGGCTCAGGTCATTATCAAAGGTTGTGAGATCAATCCCCGAGTTGGGACCCCTGCTGGGCTTGGAGCCTGCTTAGGATTTTTTCTCCCTCTCCCTCTTCCCCTCCCCACACCCCCCAAAATAAAATGAAAACACTAATTCAAAAAGATATATGTGTCCCCATTTCATCCTTGCATTATTTACAATAGCTGAAAATTCCGAGATATGGAAACAACTTTAGTGTCCATCAGTGGATGCATGGATAAAGAAAATGTGATGTATTTAACAAACACTCACTCATACACACACAATGGAATATTATTCATCCATAAATTAAAGGAACTCTTGCTCTTTGCAAAACATAGATGGACCTAGAGGACATTATGCTAAGTAAAATAAGTCAGACAATGACAAATACTGTATGATCTAACTTATATGTGGAATCTGAAAACAAAAACAGTAAACAAAAAAACAAAATATAAGATACAAATACAATACAGAGAACAGATTGGTGGTTGCCAGAGGTGGGGGATGCAAGTGGGAAAAATGGGTGAAAGTGGTCAAAAGGTACAAATTTACAGTTATAAAATAAACAAGTCATGGTATGTAATGTATAGCATAGTGACTATTAGTAATACTGTACTGGATATTTGAAAGTCACAAAGAAAGTACACCTTCAAAGTTCTTATCACAGGAAAACAATTCTAACTATATGGTGATGGATGTTAACTAGAATTATTTTGGTTGTCATTTCACAATATTTAAAGATATGGAGTGGGGGGAGGGAGGAAAAGATGGTGGAGGAGTAGGGGACCCTATTCCAACCAGTACCTGGAATTGAGCTGAATATCTACCAGACCACTCTGAACACCCACAAAATAAGCCTGAGATGTAAGAAGATAGATCTGGATCTCCACAAACAGAATATCGCAGGTGGTTGGTTTTGAGGTAGGAAGTGGGGATCCATGATTCCGTGGGCAGATATCAGAGGATAAATGGAAGGAGGAGGGAACCAGCCCTCAGGATCCTCACCACTGGTGAGCGATAGCCTCCTGCACTGGAGACCAGGCAAAGACTCGCAGACCAGTACCGGCAGGGAAAGGACCTTAGGGCAGCCCCCTGGACAGAAACCTGCCCCTGCGAACTGGTGGCTGGCGGTTTTAGAAGCACCAAGGGCAGAGACATGCCCCAACCTGGAGGCGAGGACTGGGAGCGCTGTGGAGGGGCACACAACCCAGGATGCTGCAGTTTATAGCAACACAGACAGAAACGGAGATAGTGTGGCCTAGAGAGCTCACTGAAGAACAGACTGCAATCTCTCTGCTCTGAGGCAGAAGGTTGGACACTGTCTCTTCTGCTCTGACTCTCAGAAGAGATGCAGAAAGCCACCAGAGAAAGCCACCAGAGAACAAATGCCCCCCAAAACCGTTTTTTACTGAGCCCATCCCCTGCCACAGGGGGGCAGGGCAACTCTGCCCAAACAGGGTTGCCTGAGTAACAGCACGGCGGGCCCCTCCCCCAGAAGAAAGGCTGGGAAAACAAGAGGCCGGCAACCCTAAGGTCCCTAGAAAACAGGTGCATCTTGCTTGGGTTCTGGTCAATAATTTGGACTCTATACATCCCCTCAACCACCCCTCAACAGAATGACTAGGAGGAAGAACCCCCAAAATAGGAAAGACTCAAAGACTATGACTTATGCCACAGATTTACAAATGGATTCGGATATAACCAAGATATTGGAGATGGAATTCAGGCAGGCATTTGTGAAGACAATATCTAGAATAGAGAAATCAATTAATGGCAACATAGAGTCTCTAAGGGCAGAAATGAAAGCGGAATTGGCAGAATTTAAAAATGCTATCAATGAGATCCAATCTAATCTAGATAATCTAACAGCTAGGGTAAGCGGGACAGAAGAACAAATTAGTGACCTAGAAGACCAATTAATAGACAAAAAGGGAAAAGAGGAGGCCAGGGAAAAACAACTCAGAATCCATGAAAATAGAATCAGAGAAATAAGTGACACCATGAAATGTTCCAATGCCAGAATTATTGAAATCCCTCAGGGGGTGGAGAGAGAGAGAGGACTAGAAGATATATTTGAGCAAATCCTAGCTGAGAACTTCCCTATTCTGGGGAATGAAACAAACATTCGTGTCCTAGAGGCAGAGAGGACCCTCCCAAGATGAAGGAAAACAGGCCAACACCCTGGCATGTAATAGTAAAACTCACAAATCTTAGAACCAAGGAAACCATCTTAAGGGCAGTTAGGGGGAAGAGATTCCTTATGGACAGAGGGAGGAACATCAGAATATCAGACCTAACCACAGAGACCTGGCAAACCAGAAAGGCAAGACATATTCATGGTACTAGACGAGAAGAACATGCAGCCAAGAATACTTTATCTTGCAAGGCTGTCATTTAGAATGGATGGAGAGATCAGAGCCTCCAAGACCGGCAGAAACTGAAAGAATATATGACCACTAAGCTGGCCCTGCAAGAAATATTAAGGGGGAGTTCTATAAAAGGAGAAAGACCCCAAGAATGATATAGAAAAGGAATTTAGAGGGACAATCTATAAAAACAAGGTCTTCACAGGCAACATGATGACAATTAATTCATATCTTGCAATAATCACACTCAACATGAACGGCCTAAATGCTCCCATAAAATGGCACAGGGTTGCAGATTGGATAAAAAGACAGGACCCATCCATATGTTGTCTACAAGAGATTCATTTTGAACCTAAAGATACATCCAGACTGAAAGTGAAGGGATGGAGATCCATCTTCCATGCCAATGGACCTCAAAAGCAAGCTGGGGTAGCAATTCTTATATCAGACAAATTAGATTTTAAACTAAAGACTGTGGTTAGAGACACAGAGGGACACTATATCATTCTTAAAGGGTTTATCCAACAAGAAGATCTAACAATTGTAAATATCTATGCCCCCAACATGGGAGCAGCCATCTACATAAGCCAACTGTTAACCAAAATAGTCACATTGATAACAATACGTTAATTATGGGAGACCTCAATACTCCACTGTCAGCAATAGACAGATCATCTAAGCAGAAAATTAACAAAGAAACAAGAGTTTTGAATGATACACTGGACCAGATGGACCTCATAGATATATACAGAACTTTCCACCCTAACACAACAGAATACTCATTCTTCTCGAGTGCACTTTCTCCAGAATAGATCACATACTGGGTCACAAATCAGGTTTCAACCAATACCAAAAGATTGAGATTATTCCCTGCACATTCACAGACTGTAATGCTTTAAAACTGGAACTCAATCACAAGAAAAAATTTGGAAGAAATTCAAACACTTGGAAGCTAAAGACCACTCTGCTCAAGAATGTTTGGGTCAACCAGGAAATCAAAGAAGAACTTAAACAATTCATGGAAACCAATGAAAATGAAAGCATATTGGTCCAAACCTATGGGATACTGCAAAGGTGGTGCTAAGAGGGAAATACATAGCCATTAAAGCCTCACTCAAAAAAAATAGAAAAATCCCGAATTCACCAACTAACTCTACACCTTAAAGAACTAGAGAAAAAGCAACAAACAATGCCTAAGCTATGCATTAGAAGAGAAATAATTAAGATTAGAGCAGAAATCAATGAATTAGAAACCAGGAACACAGTAGATCAGATCAACGAAACTAGAAGCTGGTTCTTTGAAAGAATTAAGATCGATAAACCACTGTCTAGACTTATCCAAAAGAAAAGAGAAAGGACCCAAATTAATAAAATTATGAATGAAAGGGGAGAGATCACGACTAACACCAAGGAAATAGAAACAATTATTAGAAATTATTATCAACAACTATATGCCAATATGCTGAGCAACCTGGATGAAATGAATGCCTTTCTGGAAACCTGTAAAGGAAGAAATCGACAACCTGAATAGACCAATAACCAGTAACGAGATTGAAGCAGTGATCAAAAACCTCCCAAAAAACAAGAGTCCAGGGCCTGATGGATTCCCTGAGGAATTCTACCAAACATTCAAAGAAGAAATACCTATTCTCCTGAAGCTGTTTCAAAAAATAGAAACAGAAGGAAAGCTTCCAGACACATTCTATGAGGCCAGCATTACCTTAATCCACAAACCAGGCAAAGACCCCATCAAAAAGAAGAATTTCAGACTGATATCCCTGATGAATATGGATTCCAAAATCCTCAAAAAAATCCTAGCTAATAGGATCCAACAATAGATTAAAAGGATCATCCACCATGACCAAGTGGGATTTATCCCTGGGATGCAAGGGTGGTTCAACATTTGCACATCAATCAATGTGATAGAACACATTAATAAGAGGAGAGAGAAGAACCATATGGTCCTCTCAATTGATGCAGGAAAAGCACTTGACAAAATACAGCATCCTTTCCTGATTAAAACTCTCCAGAGTATAGAGATAGAGGGAACATTACTCAATTTCATAAAATCCATCTATGAAAAACCCACAGTGAATATCCTCAATGGGAAGAGCTAGAGCCTTTCCCTTAAGATCAGGAACATGTCAAGGATGCCCACTCTCGCCACTATTGTTCAACATAGTACTAGAAGTCCTAGCAACAACAATCAGACAACAAAAAGAAATAAAAGGTATTCAAATTGGCAAAGAAGAAGTCAAACTCTCTTTTTGCAGATGACATGATACTTTATGTGGAAAACCCAAAAGACTCCAGCCCCAAATTACTAGAACTCATACAGCAATTCAGTAATGTGGCAGGATACAAAATCAATGCACAGAAATCAGTTGCTTTCTTATACACTAACAATGCAACTGTAGAAAGAGAAATTAGATAAACGATTCCATTACAATAGCACCAAAAATCATAAGCTACCTCGGAATAAACCTAACAAAAGAGGTAAAGGATCTATACTCTAGGAACCACAGAACACTCATGAAAGAAATTGAAGAAGACACAAAAAGATGGAAAAACCTTCCATGCTCATGGATCAGAAGAATAAACATTGTTAAAATGTCTATGCTACCCAGAGCAATCTGTATCTTCAATGCCACCCCAATCAAAATTCCAATGACATTTTTCAAAGTGCTGGAACAAACAATCCTAAAATTTGTATGGAATTGGAAAAGACTCCAAATCGCCAAGGAAATATTGAAAAAGAAAAACAAAGCTGGGGGCAGCACGTTGCCTGATTTCAAACTATATTACAAAGCTGTGATCATCAAGACAGTATGGTACTGGCACAAAAACAGACACGTAGACCAATGGAACAGAATAGAGAGCCCAGATTGGGACCCTCAACTCTATGGTCAAATAATCTTCGACAAAGCAGGAAAAAATATGCAATGGAAAACAGACAGTCTCTTCAATAAATGGTGCTGAGAAAATTAGACAGCCACATGCAGAAGAATGAAACTGGACCATTCTCTAACACCATACACAAAGATAAACTCAAAATGGATGAAAGACCTCAATGTGAGACAGGAATCCATCAAAATCCTAGAGGACAACATAGGCAGTAACCTCTTTGACATCAGCCACAGCAACAGCAATTTCTTTCAAGATACATTTCCAAAAGCTAGTGA